>NC_084760.1:121937145-122237145 GCF_028858725.1 Colius striatus
ATGTTGCTGCAGTAAATACCTAGCAGAACATGAAATGCATTCTGTCCAGGTGTTTAGCAGTGCTTTGAGAAAATGCTAGTGGCGTGAGAGCATATCTGCATCTAGAGAGAATGAGTTTGACTTCTTTAGTTTCTGCTGTGGAAGTGGAGCATGCAGACACATTCTGGGGTGAAATTTAAGTTCAGGCCTTCTTCAGCACACCATGAAACCTGTCACGATGGACACTGAAAATGGTTTTTTCTTTGCAACTTGTCTTTGCATTTTTATTGAGATGAAAAATACTCTTCTACTCAGTATAGAGATAGCTTCCATTCTTAGCAAACTCATGTTGCAAGTAAGGATTATATAGATGTTGTGTCTAATCTTACACCTGCTGAGACCTTGTAGGCAGCAAATCTTAACTACAGGAAATCTGATTTGGAGAGACTGTGAACAACTGAAATGTGGAAGTGTTGAAGTTGAAACACTTAGCTCAAGTGTATCACAGAGTAGTGATGAGAGCAAGGCTGTGGTTGGTGCTCTGTCTTTGATCTAGGTGAACGTGCTTCTGCAGGGGGGTTGGACTAAATGATCTCTAAAGATCCCTTCCAACCCCCACCATTCTATGATTCTGTGATTCTATAAAGTGCTACCTCTTAGAAACAAAAGAAACCCACCCTCTGTTCCTTCAGGAGTTCAGCAAAAACTCTTGTTTTTCCCCAAGGCTTATCTATATTTGCCTTCTTAATAACTGATGAGTGATTTTGAATGCTGTAGTTAGCATCAGTGTGTGTCCGTTACCGTGCCGTATACCATCTCTCCTTGCATTTGACATCACTGCATTTCTCAGCTAGCCCAGAGGAGCCAACAACCCCTGGATGTGCTGGAGCAGCCCTGCCTTGAGCTCCTTCTGGGCAGAGGCAACAGTCATTTGTGTCACCTCATGGGTTTATGGCTACAGAGTTTTGCCTCACGTGAAATAGCCTATCATATTGAACAGGAGGACAGTTCTGTTTAGGCATGAACGAACACACAGGGGTGTTTGGTCTTTGGGGTTTTTTTAACAGGAATTTAAGAGTACAAATGTGACCAAAATACAAAATGCACATTTTTTTCCTACTAAATGCACCTGCAGTGGGCAGTACTCGTTGTTATGTGATGGTCAGTTCTACACAGAGCCGTGTGGCTCAGTGAATTATCACCTTGGCTAGTGCATATTTCAAAGTTAAATCTTCTCAGACTCTGCCCTTTGGTTTTGGCTTGGTTTGGTTTGGTTTTGGTCCTGTCTCATTTAACTTACTTACCAGGTAACTTCTCTTTCAGGATATCCTAAATACAGTCATAAAGCACTGCCCACCTTGGTTTTTCTTCCTGGCCTTACCTGGCTTTACGATGCTGATAGGAGACTTCATCACAGCAGCAGCTCGTGTCCTGAGCACAGACACACTGGAGGTGAGCAGACAGTGCCCAGCACCCCTGGCCCCAAGAGCACAGGCCCCAGGAGCCCAGCCATGTCCTGAGCACAGACACGCTGGAGGTGAGCAGGCAGTGCCCAGCACCCCTGGCCCCAGGAGCCCAGCCCTGTCCTGAGCACAGACGCTGGAGGTGAGCAGGCAGTGCCCAGCACCCCTGGCCCCAGGAGCCCAGCCATGTCCTGAGCACAGACACACTGGAGGTGAGCAGGGCAGTGCCCAGCACCCCTGGCCCCGGCAGCCCCGCTAACGAGCTTCAGGAGTCTCCGCTCTAACAGGTGTTGACTCATTAGTGCGAGGCGAAGCGGGGCTCTTGGGGCAGATACCGTGGCAGCTGATGTGTGAAGCTGTGGGATAAGGTGACATGCTAGTATTGCAGAGGTGTTTCATCAAAAGGCCCAAGTGTGAGAAGTCGTCTCCTCGCTAATACAGCAGCAGCCTCTGCGTGAGGCTTTCAGGAATCTCATTAGCTGCTTGCAGTGGACCAATACTGAAAATACAGAACTCTTCTGGTAATACTGAACTTCTTACTGAATTTCAGCACTAATAGAAATGTGACTCTAAACATTAAAATAGTGAAGGGTAAGGGAAAATAGCAAATCCATAAAGGGATGGCAAAACAAAGGTAAAGGTCTGGCAGTCCTGGAAAAGGCAGGAAAGCTTTGTTGTACACGAACAGCAGTTCAGAGGAGACCTTTCTGTCTGTTTGGGACAAGTGCTTTTACTGCTGCCCTTGCCACTTGTGCAGCTGAGCAGGTACTGGCTGTGCAGGGACACGGCCCCCTCGTATGTCAGAAGAGCTGAAAGGGTGAGCAAGCCTCGCTGTACTTTTCCCATCGTCCCTCAAAGAGTTTTCAGCCCTTAATTTTCTGACGTGTCTTTATAAAAAGCCTGATGATTGATGCACAGCTTAAAGTGCTGATAAGAGACCAATATTCAGCTTTCCATGGAAAAAACGCAAGCCAGCACCATTTCTGTTTCTCCTGCAGGCAAAAAACTTAGTGTGTGGTGCATTTCTAGCGTTACTCAAGATTATGTATCAGTAGCTAACACGTTTCTAGCTCATGCCGTGTTCTTTTGATGGTTGCATTGACGTAGGAATCTGTCAATGCATTTTTGTCACATGTACAGTCAGCTTTAGTGCATTCTGCTGTCCTTTGTGTCACGAGATCAGCCCAGAGTTGTGCTGGATTAGCGCTCAGAACTCTCACTTAGCTTTTCTTTAGGTTGTCATGTATTTGTTCTTGACAGGAAATTGGTGATGGATTGTGTAGTAACAGAGAAGGTATTAAAAATGCAGAACATGCTTAGGAGTGGGGCCAGGTCCCTGCTAGAGGAGAAGCTTGGCCCTAGAAAAAGAGCAGCGAGACAGCAGCAAAAAGCACGTGCAGGTGTTAGTTGCTGCTTTAATGCAGCTTTTGCTGTAGTTGCAGAGGAAGGGCTCCTGGGACACATGCATCAGGACACGTTACAAGTTGCATTGTGCATGCAGCACACTCGGGATGGATGGTGATAGCCCACTAGCCTCACAGCTCATGTCATCTTCAGAACTCTGTGAAGTTTTCTAAGTGACTGTTTGTGTTGGTTTTCCTTTGTTAGGCTCCCCGTTCAGAAGCTCACACCATCCTTGGCTCTCTTGTTTGCTTTCCAAATATCTACCAGGAAATCCCACTGCTGCGGCCCATTTCAGAAGCTGGCGAGATCGTGGCAGGAACTGCAGATGTGAAGGTAAAGTCACGTTTCATTAGTAAATCCTCAGGTAACCTAATGTTACGTTTCCTATTCGGTCACTTCATCCTTACTATGTGGTTTTTGTTTCAAAAATAGACCCCTCCTTCTCCTCAAAGCCCCTCAGCTGCACACGTATGCGCTTCCTTGATAAGCATTGGTTTGCTTAGGACGTGCCATAAAATGAACAAAGCTTAGATACTGCAAGTTACATTTTGTTTCCAAGGAGAGGAAGCTGGCTGTGATCAAATGTGATGTTTTCCAGACAGATGCCAGTCAGGTCAATTCATTCAATGACGGTGGTGGTATTACTTGAAGCGTCTGTTCATGGTGTCCATGTATTTCAGCTTATCCTGTAAGAGATGTGGGATGTGCATAAGGGGAGATACTTTCATCTTGTTGGTATTACAGTAAAATGTTAAGAAAATTCTACTATTGGAACCAGCATCTTATGTGAATGGTTTTTCCCTGAAAAACCATTTCAGTGAGACACCTTGAGACATGAATTGCTTCATGAGATGGGAAGCTTTGTAACGCAATGACTTTCACAACAATAGTCTTGCTGGGGAAATACTACACATGCCCTCTCTCAAAGACCCAATAAAGATGACCCAGAACATCACCTGCAGGTAAAACCTGCCCAAACAGTTGTCCCCACAGTCTTGTGCTGCTTTGTGAAAAACTCGAGGCACCTGTGCACAGTTAAGTATAGCTGGGGAGGAATCTGTGAGTTCCTCTCAGCCTGAGCAGGTAGAAGTGGAGAGAACACAGGGCGCTTAGCACGCTTGGCTCCTGTTCATGCTTTCTTCATCAGGCCTTGGAGAGTCCTTGGAGGTTTGTTAAAAGAGTCTCAATTCTGAAAGTGTCTTTTCTGTACTAAACAGTACACTAAACTTGCTTAGAACCTGAACAGTATCGTTTGTATTGCAACTTGTACAGCAGCTTTAAAGTAGATGTATGACAAGGATGTTTATTCTGATTTATTTCCTAGTGTTACCTCATAAATATTTTACTGAAGAATGCCACAGAGGAGCCAAGTGAAGCTGCAAGGTAAACTACTGAGTAAAAGAAATGGAAAAATGGGAAAGTCTTTCTTGCCGCTTTTTTTTGGTGCTTGTACAGCTGAGTTGTCCCTGCTGCCTCGTGCTTTGATCCCGTTTCAGTCGCTTCTTCACGAGGTCCCTTCTCTGCCCCGTGAAGGTGTGAGAGAGAAGAGACAGATTGAGTCTTTGTGCATGTCTTTTTCTTCTTTCTTTTATTTTCAATGTTCTTCTGAAACTTACAACAAAACTCCTCTTTCTTTTGCAAAGATGCATAGCTATTTGTAGCCTTGGAGTTTGGATATGTGAAGAACTAACACAGTGCACAAACCACCCCCAAGTGAAGGAAGCGATCAACGTCATAGGTGTGACGCTGAAGGTATGGCTATGACAGTCTCTGTAATCAAAATGGTATTTTCATTGTTTAAGTAGCTGCTGATGCTACAGAGCACGATCTGCTGGGTTGCCTTCACTGCTTAGGGCACTGCTGGTGGCATGCTGCTTAGCACACAGCTGCTGGGGACTTTTTGCATAGTATTAGTGACACCGCATTAGCCGTCTTCAAAAGGAGGTCTCCCACTTCTCAATCTTTGTCTGTAATTAGTGGCTCAATACCTTCAGTGAGCATGGTTCAGAGTACAGGCACAGTTCTTGAGTGGGGCCAAGGTGGTATCCTATATAAACTACTTGCCAAAATAGCATGTCATTAGGTACTTAAAGACCCTTTTTACCTCAGGCCAAGTTAAGATTACACAGACACTGTCAAGCCTCCTCTTTCCTAATGCTGACAATGTGATTTTGGAACAGTAACATTTTGTATTGCTTGTGTAGATGCAAAGTAATTTAAAATGTAGAAAACACAATGCACTGTGTTGTATCTGGATTTTCTGTTTGACTTTAAATCACCTTTTCTCTTCCAGTTTCCTAATAAACTGGTAGCTCAGGTAGCCTGTGACGTTCTTCAGCTGCTGGTTTCTTACTGGCAAAAGCTTCAGAAGTACGAATCATCTCTATCCAGAAAAATTACTGAGGTGGGCTGGTTTCTTTAAAATGTTCCTGTGGAAATTGGTTAAAAGTTGTCTTAATTCTGTAATTCCTCGCTTGAGCTACTCTGTTACTTTATATTAAACATTTTCAGAGATACCCTTGCTGTAGTTCTAGGGACATTGTACTTCTCTCATTTCCAGTGATTTACTTCCAAAATGCTCAGTACAACTTTTTGTTTCACTTGGACATTGAGGTACAAGGACAGTTAGACGCTCATAAGAGAACTTAACCTTTTTCACCCCCTGTTCAAATGAAGTTCATGCTCTGTCTTTATACTGAAAGAGGTTAAATGTCATTCTGGAATTGTCTGTCTTTTGGTGTAGATCCTTGTGGCCACTATTGCATTTCTTTTGCCAAGTGCTGAATACTCATCAGTGGAAGCAGATAAAAAGGTATGTCACTGGAGAGAGCAGTCTCTGTTCTTTCCTTGTGCTGTTTGAGGGGACTGTTACATCAAGATGCTTTGAACCAGAGTCATATTTTAAAATGTCAGACTCATACCTTTATGGGTATATTCAATAGAATATGCCTAAATACTCTGTTATGTGGTTTTGTTTAGTTCATAGTTTCACTGCTGCTTTGCTTATTGGATTGGTGTATGGCATTACCCATGAAAATGCTGCTGGAGCCAGCATCTGCTGGTGTTCTTGAGGATCAACATGCGTCCAAAGCTCCTTTGCTGGACTATATTTACAGAGTGAGTATAAGGAGTGACCATGATTAGTTTTGTCTAGATGTCTGAAGATGCCTGTCACAGATGCTGTTAGGCACAGATGCATTGTTAGCAAGCTGTAGGATGTGGTGAATTCTCGCAACGTGGGCAGAAGTCGCACAGATGAGAAGGCAGGAATGCAAAATGTTAAGAAGATAAGATCTGAGACGTAGAACAGAGACTGGTGAAGAGAGAAGGCTAAAATGCTTAAAACAGTGAGACAGGGAAAGTGTTCTTTGCAGAAATATTTGAATTCTTTGAAACGAGCTGTTAAAAGACAAAGCAAATCCTGCAGTGAGCTGTTGAGGAGCAAGATCAGTGCTAACAAGGAGCGTTATTTTACAAACACTCTATTTGGACATAGGTGGGGTTTGTAGCATGTAAAAATCATGGCAGGTCACTCCTCACTGAGGGTGTTTAAGAGGTACTGTCACGTACACGTGGTTACTTGTTCGGTGTCACGCTTGCCTGCTCTAGGTTCTGCACTGTTGTGTGAATGGCTCCAGCACATATACTCAGCAAAGCCACTATGTGCTGAGTCTGGCGGATCTCTCGTCCAGTGATTACGACCCGTTTTTGCCACTGGGGAATGTCAAGAGCTCTGAGCCAGCCCAGTGCCACTCCTCCACGGATCTGGGCAACCTGCTCACTGTCGCTGAGGGTAAGAGGGCGTGTGGCAAGACGAAATGGAAACGTCTGACAGAGCTTCTGAGAAAGTGATTGTAAATAGTCTAATAGATCCTTCCTCCTGAAGGGTCAGGAGGACAGCTAAGGCCAGCTTCTGAATCATGACAGAAATTGGCAGATGCTCTTCTTTAATTGCCTCGTGCTGCCCTTGTTGTTCATCTATTATCTCTTCATTGATCATTTTAGAGAAGAGGAGGAGGAATTTGGAGTTGATACCCCTGACGGCACGGATGGTGATGACTCACCTGGTGAATCACCTGAGCCACTACCCGCTCAGCGGGGGCCCTGCCATTCTGCACAGTCTCCTCAGCGAGAACCACGACAACTCCTACGTGGACTCCTCTGAGCTGTCCTCCGACGTCTTCCGCAGCCCCAACCTCCAGCTCTTCGTGTTCAACGACAGTACCCTCATATCTTACCTCCAGATCCCCGCAGAGAAGAGGGCGGACGCTGAGGGAGCAGCCCCCTCGGACGTCAGGGTGATTGTCAGAGATATCTCAGGGAAGTACTCTTGGGATGGCAGGATATTGTACGGGCCTTTGGAGGGCTGCCTTCCACGGCAGAGCACAGCCAACACGTTTGAAATCTCAGGCAACCCTGGGCACCACTTCAGTTCCCACACAGACATTTCTCAGGTGGAAGAAGGAGAAGACGCTCTAGACCAGCTGCTGGAAAGGATTGGTAACACCAGTCCCGAGTGCCTGCTGCATCCCCAGCGAAGGCTGAACGAGCCGGCGCCGCCGCCCTTCGGTATGAGCTGCGACGAAGAGGATGCCATCACCGAGGCCCTGCTGAGGCAGAGCGCCCAGGAAAAAGAGTATATCTTGAAGTCCAGCTCAGACTTGAGTATGAAGGTGGCCTGTCAAGAAGAACCACGTCCTGCTGAACCTCAAGCGTCCTTTTATTTCTGTCGGCTGTTGCTAAACGACTTGGGAATGAACTCCTGGGACAGAAGGTAGGAAGAGAGGATTCAGAGCATGTTTACAGTACTGTTCTCACTTCCACCCCAAACGTGTTCACACTTAAGAAAATAAGAATGATATAGGTGGGTGGTAGGCAGAGCATCCACTGGAACTTTTACATATACCGTGTACCTGCTTCAGTGACTGTTTTCAATAGACATCTGTGCGTTGTTTATTATAATGATAATTTACCAAATCAGTCATTTGAACCGTGCAAATCTGATAGCTTTCCCTGTACTGCATGTTGCATTTTCCTTCAGTCTTTCTTTTATTCTGTCTATAGGAAAAGCTTTCACCTTCTTAAGAAAAACTCAAAATTACTGAGAGAGCTGAAGAACCTGGATTCCCGCCAATGGTAGGTTGTGTCTCCCAAACACACCACTCAGAAGGTTGGTGTTCCCAAAGGCAGAACGAGCAAGCTGCCAAAACCACAGCTTCACTAATAATTGCATGTGCTACAAATACATGTATGAAAATGGATTGTCTGTCTGAAGAGATCTGGAGCCTGAATGGACAGGTTATTTTCATGTCACTGTATACGGAGAGTTCGGAAGTAGCAGTGAATAATGAGACACAGCAACCTCTTTCCTGTTTCCTTTAGCTGAGAGGAGAGGGAAGAAGTTCCAAAGTTTTTGGTGACCTGGGCTATTTTCTGCAGGACGATCCCTGCGTCACAGACGGGTTTTTAAGGGGTGAGCTCCCTACAACTACTCCACAGCCAGATAGTGGCAGAACACAGTTCTGAATATTGTGTTGTATTTTTCATTACTTGTCATACAGCTGTTTCAAAACTGTCTGCAGCATTGCTGAGTTCTGGTTTTCTTACATCCCAACACTTTTCATACCAAGTCTGCTCATCTTGTTTCCAAAGCAGCCGACTGTCACTGTCGGCCTTGCAAAACTCAGCCCAGGACCTGAAAGTCAATAATGGTTTTTCTTTCTCACGTATCATCACCCTATAATTAAAATTCAGTAGGTTAAATCGTGCTCCCATTAACACCTGTGCAGTCTGACTGTCTTTGGCAAGGTTGTAAGTGATTAACCCTGTAATTGAACTTGGTCATCAGGTTTTTTGCTGATGCGCAGAAGGAGCAGCCTTGGCTCTGCTCTCAGCTGTGGTCTCTGGAGCGTGGTTGTGGGGACAAAAATGGTGACAATACATTTCTGCAACCAAAGTTGGGTGATGTGTTTGTGTGCATAAAAGAAAGGGACTTTTGGAATTAAACAGGGTCACTTGTTCATTGCTTTTGAGTGAGGTGATCTAGGAAAGTAATTTTGATCTACAAGTCCTTTGATTTTTGTTTCTTTTCACGTTGCATTGCAGCCGTGAGACACACAAGATCGCAGTGTTTTACATCGCAGAAGGGCAGGAGGACAAGTGTTCAATACTGTCCAATGCAAGGGGAAGCCAGGCCTATGAAGATTTTGTTGCTGGACTGGGCTGGGAGGTAATGGTCACACATTTAGGCAAGTTAACTTAATGGAGAACAAATGTCTTACATCACTGAATATTTTTTCATTCTCAGAAGAGGAAGAAGGCCAATACTGTAGTGCACACTGACATTGAGCAGCACTCCAAAGCTGACCTTTTGGGCAGAATTCTGTAAATGCTGCTTCAGGATGAGCACATCCTTCCTGTTGCTGGTGGACAGGTGGTGCTGCTCTGGGCATTTCTGTTTTCTGCATCATCAAGAGCTACAGAATAATTTTCCCATAATTTAATTCCTTTCAGCTCTTCACATGGTCAGGCCACTAACTGAACCCCGGGGCTGCCTTACGAAGGAGAAAAACACTTTGTTTCAGTTTGCATTGTTGGAGTGCCAGCAACCTAAATGGCATCAACTTTTATGTGTTTTGGAAATATATAGTAGCTGCATTTCATGTTTAAGGATTTAAGTGACACAAAGTCAGCAGAGAGAGAGAGCAGCCTTGGTTAGACTGCAAACAAACAAGATTTTGGATGCAGGCTTGTCTTCTATAACAGCTCCTTCTGAGGTGTTTCTTTTTGTAGAGATGTTGCATTTCCTCTGCAGTTGTCCTGACTGTTTCTCTGCACTTTGCAGTGGTTCGATGCTGTGTATGCTTTGAGCAGGCTCGCTAGGCCACGCACAGCCGTTGGAGCAGCAGTGCATCACAGCCTGCCTTTGTGTCCTTGCTGCTGTTTGCTGGCTATAGCCATATAGATAAGGGCTCAGCACCTAGGTATGAGGTGGTTACTTTTAGTAAATGTCAGACACAGGAATGGGAAACAGGGCAGACCTAAGGCACAGATCACAAACTGGTAGGGGAAGACCTCTCTTTCCCTTGGATGGCCACAGAATTCTAGAGTGGGAAATTCACCCAGTCTTGAGATACATATATAAGTAAACACAGATTGCTCATCAGTCTTTACAGCTCCCTTCTAACGACAAGTTTCAATCCATCAGGTTGATCTTTCCACGCACGGCGGGTTTATGGGTGGCCTGCAGCGCAATGGCAGCACAGGACAAACGGCACCCTACTATGCTACCTCTACTGTGGAAATCATTTTTCATGTGTCTACAAGAATGCCATCAGATTCAGATGATTCCCTGACCAAAAAGGTAAATAAATCTGCTGTGTGTTTCCAAAAGTTGTCTGTAGTCTTCCAGTGCTGAAGCTGGAGTTCAAACTGAAGATGGGTTGTGCTGACTGGGCCTAGCAGGCCCTCTTTGCTGTGCCACATGGTGCTCTGTAATGACATCTACATTCTGGATTCTGAGACACAATTAACATTTCCATGGTAGCCTCAGATACCACCATTAGTAATAATATTAGCAATAATTTCGTTTGTATGTTGTCTGCCTGCCAAAACTCTTGTTGTTTGGTGGAACAAAACAACCAAATGCAGCATAATAAAGCCTTACAGAAAAGAAAGAGGAGTGACAAGCACAGTACCAAAAGCAGCCAGCTGATATTTAAAGCTATTATCCAGTTATTCACAATTCTGACAAGCAGACACTGCTCCAGAGATGGCCAGAACCCAGCCCAAAATTTGGTTGTTTCAGTACTGAATCGTTTGTCTTTCCTAACAAGGAGTGATTTCAGATTACACTGCTTGCCAACCGCTGCTTAGACTCAAAGTTAAGATTTTAGGTGCATACCAAATCTTTGCCTTTTTAATCAGGATTGGCAACTTGTCCTGCCTGGGTTGTTCACGTGCGTTAATAAGCCTCTGCAGCTATCCAGCCTCCCACGTGATACTGGTGTGCTCTGAACACCATTTATAAATGTGTCACTGGGTGATTGTGTGTGTCCAGTTAGTTTCAAAATAACACGTGCTTTCCCTTGAAATAAAAAGGTGGATTTTCTGATTACCAGTCCTGAACTTGCCCAGCATTTAATGGTGAAGCCAGATCCTTCCCTTTTTTAATTGTGATAGCTATCACTTCAAAAAAACCAGTTAACAAAAGTGCATGTTTCTGTGTGAATGCAGCTCATTATCTTCCTATTAGGGCACTGACATGGCTGTGGAAAAAAGATGTAATCTGAGTGTTTTAGGATAGAGAAGAAGGGCTGTGGTATATATTAAGAGGCTGTATAGTCTCTGTCCTTTTATCAAAGTAGCTCTATCTGTATTTTCACTGTTGCTGGCCCATATTTACCTGGTTGCTAGTTAAAAACTGCAGCAGTGAATGCTTTACGGCTTCCCTAGGCAACGTATTCCTATGCTCCGCTTTTGGTGCCATGAGTAAATTTCCACATGGAGAACCACTACCAGTCTTATTCCTACAGGTGTTGTGGTCCTTTAGTTTAGTCTTCTCTTGTAAGTCACAACTCCTGGATTTTATGGAAACATAGCAAAAGCAGTGAAGTATCATCTAGCTGTTGAATATTACATCACCTGGGAGAGGAGAGAGCACAGGCTGACAGAGCTGCCACAAGGGGAAAAATGGGTTTTAACTGCAGTCTATTTTACAAATTCTCCTAATGCCCACCCACGTTAGGAATTACCACAGACATTGAGAGAGTCTGGTGATTCTGTGTAATTGTCTTCCTTACGTTTGCTTTAAGAGAATTTCTTCTTAGTGAGAAAGTGAAAACAAAAACATTTAGTAACTGCCAGCCTCCAAGTCTTGAAGTGCTAGGAAACAAGGCCAGCTCTAGTACATGTTACCCACAGGAAACACTGCAAACTAATTGCTTTAAGTCTTTTTAAAAAAGCCCTTAAATCTGCTGTAGGAATGGAACCCTGCAGGGATCAAACCATGGTACTCCTGTAAAGAAAGACAAAGCTCAGAGCAACCTAATGGGCCTCGGGAGCTGGCCCGCTCTAAGCAGTGGGTTGGACCAGATGACTTCCAGAGGTCTTTTTTAACGTGTAATCTTCCATGGCTCCGTGCTTCTGCACAGAACAATTCCATTTAATTTGTCACAGCTCTTTTGTAAGCAAGCTTGTACTTCTGTGCAAATTAGCACAGGCTTCTTAACAAATATTACCAAGCTGCAAGTAAGAGCGGAGGCAAGATGCATCTCAGGAGCACTGTAACATTTCTGGGAGATTGACAGTTCTGTACGTCTTTGAAAAAGCTGATGGATGGACTGGGCTGCCTTTGAAGGCTGGGTTTTGAGCATGAGTGTGTGTCCAAACCGCTTGTAAAGATGGTGTTAAATATCCTGCAAGAACTCTTACAACTCTGTGTCAGTTTTGCTTGCAATTTCATTGTGACCCTTAGCTGTGGAGGCCATCTACTGAAATACATAAAGGCAAGTACATTCATGCTTTTAGCTACAAAATTCCTCCAGGCTGCAGAAGACCCACGTTGGTTTTGGCAGCCTTTGCACATGCAGAACACAAGTGGGACATGTGCTTGACAAGAAACATGGGCCCGCCTGCAACATACTCTTAAACGAGAGGACAGTGTATTTCCCCAGCTGTTGATGCTGTTGTGCTTGTGAATTCTGCAGTACCTGATACGTGACCAAACGCAGCGTTGCTCCCGAGATGGTGGCAGCTCTCCAGATGGTCACCGGTGCTGTAACGCTTCTGCTTGCTGGCTGAGCAGTTAGTGCATGCTGGGCTGAAGTCCTCACCTCACATTATTGGGCTGGTGTGCCCAGGTTAAAAAGATTACCTGAAATGCATTACTTCTTTCTGTGAATGCTGGTTTTTTTGACAGCAGCTTGTGAGAGGAGGGCAGGTTACACCGTTGTCCTTCAGTACTAGTTCAATTTTAATGGCTGAGGCAATAGAGTTATACAACTGGTGTTAGAGGACCGGGAGGAGGAAACGTTATCAGGATGCAGTGGGAGCTACAAGCCTCTTTCTTGCCTTCCCCCACTGCTTCCATCAGATAGAGCTGCACAGATAACTATCCAGGACCTAGGGCCCCCCTTATCTCTGAAATCTTTGCCATTTCTGTGGTTTCTTCTCTGCTTATTTTGCCTACAGACAGGCAAAAAGAATTCAATACCAGTCAGTGTGCTTGGCTCACGAGCTCCAGAGCTGAACAGAAGGTCTTACCACCTGCTGGCCAAGGAAGTAGTGCAGCAGGCCATAAATTCTGCAGACTAGGGAATTAAGCAGATGCAATAATTTTACTTAAATATGTTATTACTTTTCTCTGTTTTTACTGAACACAAGAGGATAAATTCATTTCAGGTATAAATTCACAAGAGTAAGTGCACTTCCAAGGAGAGTAAACCTGGCCCCTTATTTTTGTGCAGTACAGTTTGTGTTCCTTCATGTGAAGTATATGCTGACATGTTGTTCTGCTCATTCGGGGTCAGGGGAGAGAGGAAAAAACCTCAAACACCCTCCAAATAAATCCTAGCCCTGCAAGAAATCTTTTTGAGGGGAATGACCAAAATTCAGCTGGTTCTTTTGCTGCTGTAGGGTTCAGCGTGTTGGCTCTAAACTTTCTCTTTTTGTGTCTGGCTGTGTTGTGGCAGGAGTGAAGATCAATCATAGTAACAGCATTCTGCTGTCCCCTGCCTTGTTCTAGCTAAATTGTACCTAATGGTTTAAAAACGAGCCGCAGAATTTTTAAGTGATTTATTCCATCTTCTCCATTGTCATAGCAGAACTTTTTCAATTCAGAAATCTGGTTGCAACCCCATACTGAACTCTTACTCCTTCGCTGCAGAAATTTGTTAGCTAGAGCTAGATTAGATTTTTAGCAGCTAATCTAACTGCTGTAGGGGCTTGCAAGTGGGGACAGAGCTGTGCTATTGGATTTGTCCAATTCATTTGACTCCAGGACTATAATTGCACTTATGTCTTACAAGGCTTTTATAGCCTAGGGCTGGCGAGCAGCAGAAAAACAAATTGGCAGTGATACAGTAAGAGTGAAAGGGAATGAAAGGCACACATTATCAGTCTCCAGGCAGCACTGCTCTGGCAGGAAGTTTCTCGGTTAATTTACAAATAAAACTTAGATTTTAGGATGGGTACACTGTCAGCCAGACAATGGGGATGTCAGGCCCCACTGTTACTTAGCAAAAGTAGCAGCCATGCCTCCCCAAAAGCAGAAATTCTTCAGCCAAACAGACGACTGCTCTCTGGAGCCAGCTGGCTGTGTAATGCAATTAGCGGGGAAAGGAGGTCAGGCCATGAGGTGTGTGCCGTGACCAGTGTCAGCAGCGGCGCGTTGCCTGGCAGGCAGCGGGCAGCCCCCGAGCCGTTTGCCGCGGCAAACGAGGCTTCCGAGGCTCTGGGGGCGGTGTGGCTGAGCTCCCGAGGCTCCGACGGGTCGCGTTGCGGGGCGGCTGCCGGCTGCGGGGCTCTTGGCTCGGCGCAGCGCAGGCAGCCGCCCGCGGCTGGAGCCCTGCGTGTTTCCTTCGTGTGCGCTTCTGCGGGCAAGGCAAACGTCCACTCGGGGAGGAACAGCAGTGCTGGGTTCAGGAGCTGCCCACCCTGGCTGTTCATAGAGACCGTTCCAGTCACCAGTAAACTTACGGAATCTGACTCCTTGTGTTTGAGCAGGTCTGCTGTTCGGTTTTCCTTGTAACGTGCACCTCATTTCCTGAATGCTTTGGGGTTGTTTTTAGAGTGTAGTTACTCCTTTTGTTTCCTCACCCCCTGCTCGCCAGTGGAGAGCATTGCATGGCACTGGCTCCAAACGCACCCGCCACACTGCTGTGCGCCTTGAAGCAAAAATCAGGGTCCCAAGGCTACCCCACAGCCCGTGCTTTGAGTGAATCAGGAACAGAGCACCTGGTTTGTTGTCACTGATAAGATTATGATAATGTTTTTTATCAGTGACATTATCTTCCAAGAACAAATATTTTTTATTCGTACTGATTTGAGATTTGTTACGTATCTTAGATGTGATCATTAAGGATGTGTGACTTCAAAACAGTGGCAGGCAACACCTCTGGCTTTAAAATGAGGTACAGCCTGTGCTGTGGGTTGTGGCCAAGGTAGCCATTTATTGTCAGTGGATGTTCGCAAGATTTTGAGCTCACATCGCTTCTGGTCCCAAGGGCACAGCGAGCCTCAGCTGATCTGGGTGCTGCTTTCCCATGGATTTTGTTCTCTAGAATGTGATAGAAGTACCAAGCATTTTGGGATTCATCACTATGGAAAGTGTTTGGTTGTTACCAGACAGTTCCCTGTGATTTAAAAAGGGTCAGTTAAGCAGCGTTGGGACACATTCTGGTTACAGGTTTTGTAGCGGTACGTGCTGTTTATCACTCCAGAAGCAACAGGAGGCGAGGCAGTGCAGAGCCTTTTCTTCCCCGGTTGTTTTGTCGAAGGAAGCGCTGTGTTCAGTTTGAATTGCCCTGTGCAACCGCGCAGTTGCCTCACAGAATTCTGCGTCCATCTTTATTTGTCAGACTCTTTAAAGCAGAGGTTGCTAAATACCAGCCGTTAGAGGCTTTCTCAGTGTTGTGAAGCTGGTGCCAGAACTCACTCTCGTATCAGGATGCGTTGGGTTCAGCCTGATAAATCGTGGGCAGCGCTTGCAAATCCATCGCCGTTGGGCTGCTCTGAATACAGCTGGTGTGAGCTGGGTCCTGCCTCCGCTCAGCTTTCACGCGGCTCGCTGCAGAATAGCCTTGCCAAACACTGGGATCCTCAGCACGTGTAACCTGTTGTGCACAAAGTCTCGCAGCCAGACGGGTTTTGGGGGGTTTTTAACACTCAACTTTGCGTCTTACATGAAATCGCCGCTGAGGTGACCTGTCTTCACAGAAAGTGAAACTGGGATTGTGTGGTACATGTAAATCACTGCTCTGTTGTGTGTCTGTCAGGCTGCACTGTGATAATACCAACACAAGGATTGGTTGGGTGCTGCTTTATTTTTACCAAGCAGTTAAGAACGGTAAGAGAGCACAGGGACCAAGATAACCACGAGAACAGCAGTTTGTGCTGCTTTTTGTGAGCATAAGAAGATCTAGGAATTGTGTTGTTAAAATGCTTCCTGGTTGGTTTGGTTTTGAAACACAATTGGCTTCTATTTTCTTCAGACAGAGCTAAAAATGTCTTCTGTTTGTAGGTGTGAATAAAATATAGCTCTTCATCGTCAGTTTAATGTAAAATAGAGACTCTAAGTCACTCTATGAACTGCCCTTGATTTTACTCTGCTAGGGTATAAACTGTCAGAAGAGTTCATCATTTGACTTTGATCCTCATCATATGTTTTTACCGTGCCTGTCTTACAACCAGAGGACAGTTTTCCACCCTGTACACAGGAGTGAAAGCCTTTACTTCTAAAGATGCTACCTTGTTCCAAAGAGGAAGAATTCAGTGGTGCCACAGGGACTGATACGAGGCATGTGGAGATTACTTGGTTGTTATTTACCAGTGAAAATCACCACCTTTCCTTTTTTTCTCCCCTCGCCACCCCACACATAGACAGTGAGGAAGGCAGAGCTACGTTTTGGCTTCTTTGTTAGGTCTATTGTGCACATTGTTCCAGAGGCTAGCACCAAATTGGGGGGGTGGTCTTTTAAGCTTTAAGTGGGACTTAAATTCTCTTTATGCTTTGGCTGGCGTTCTGTGTGTGGATTAAAATTTAACTTTAAAGCTTACAGTTGAAACTATTGTGCGTAGCTTGTACATGATTGCCAAATACTTTTTGCCATCTGTTAGATCACCTCCAGTTCCTCCAACAACAAAGCAAACACACGGGCTTTCAGATGCACTTTGTATGTGTCACGTTTAAATTTAATCCATATTTCATGCAACTCTGCTCCAAATAAAATGGTAACTCCTGCAGCATTTCCCGCTCTTCTCTAAGTCACAGTGCCCACGTTGCTCATGTTTTCAGATAAAAGTCCTCTCCAGGCAGGGTCAGCAGGGGGATGTTTGCCATATAATAAATTCCATTACGATGTTCATGATGGAAAGTTTCGTGACGTCCTGAGTCAAGACATTTCGTATTTCTGTGGCAGCTCGCTTATTTGAGCTGGAGTGTGGTGTTCTGTTGGCTAATGTTTTGTTCTAGTAATTTGGATTTCCATCTTAAATTATTGTAGGTAATGTACATTTACATATGGTGCTAATGGCTAGTTTGATAATGACTTAATTAAGCCATCAGACAACAATGCGTTCTGGATGAGGCAGATTGTTTAGCTCATCATTTCATGAGCAACTGGAGAAAAACAATATTTTAACTTTTTCCATAATGGAATATTTCTACTATTGAGCATTGTAATTCAATTTGTGAGCCATGACCCCTCATAAACTGTTGTTATCACTCTGATTAATAAAGAGCCAATTTGCCGTTGCAGCTCCGTCACTTGGGAAATGACGAGGTTCACATCGTCTGGTCTGAGCACACCAGGAACTACCGCAGAGGCATTATACCCACGGACTTCGGAGATGTTTTAATTGTTATTTACCCGATGAAGAATCACATGTTTTTCATAGAAATAATGAAGAAGCCGGAGGTATGTTTTGACTGCTTTGTTGGATCTGTCCTGTGTGTTGTGCAAGTGACTAACAGTCTTGTTGCTTAAACAAAGCTCAGCCTTCTAGAGTTTGGATTTTGGGGTTTTTTTCCAGCAAATATGAAATACAGTCTGTTCATCTCAGTTTAAAAGTGTGCTGAGCAGTGAGCTTTTCTCTTAAAGCTAGCATTATTGGTAGCAGCTGAAGCATCTCCCAGTTCATTTGATATTCATGCGTGGCGCTTAAATACTTCAGCACTCAGCCCTTAGGAGTTACTGCACAAAGAATGACGTTTAAAATCACTGTTGAGTTTCCAACGAGAAGCAAAATCATAAGAGATTTAAGCTCCTGGCTTGCTATTAATTCCCCCCACACGTCTGGGTTGTTGTCGTACGTGTGGCGCCGGGTGGAACCTCACATGCTTTTGACACCGTCGTCATAATCTGACCCAATGGGATGGTGTAGGCATGGGATGTCCTTGCAGCAGACAGAGGCTCTGAGGCTTGGTGGTTTCTGTTCTAAGGCATTGTTACACAACTACATTTTAAGCATTTTTTGGGGAGTACAGGATTTTTTTTTGCTCTGTATAGTATTGGGTGTGAGTGTAGGTACATCTGTGCATGTTTATATAGAAGGTACTCTGATGTCTCTGCTTGTCTGGTACACTGTGGATGCCAAAACGTATATAAACTATAGTCTGTGAAAGTAATGAGTGTGATAAATGCCATTTCCCTTATATGAGGGACAATATTTGCCCAAGCAAATAAGCAGCTGTGAAGAGAGGCGTCCATCAGCTGACGTATTTACCAGCTGGATACAATATTTTCGGCGTTGTGAATGATGGAGCTATTACGTATTAACCGCCAGTGTTTTGCCAATAGACATTTCAACCTGGGCATCTTTTCTGTGACTCAGAGCAGTGGGCTTTTTGTTCCCGCGCTCCATTTCGAGCTCTGCAGTTTACTTCTTGGGAATTTCGGCTTTTAATGCTCCACGAGGAAAATGAGACTTTGGCGTTGCGGACACGCTTGGAAATTGAGGGAGCCAATGGAGAAAAGCTGTGTCATCTCGCATATTAGTCAAAAACACCCAACGGGCAGAAAGAATAATAGCTAACTGGAAATTTAGTGTTATCCCTACATTTAAAGTACAAACCATTACAATGTAATAAAATTAATCCAGACATTTCCAGGGCAAGTGTGGCTGACCTTTTGTTCACCAGCTACTGACCCCAGGGTGAATGAAAGAGGCTCGCAGAGAGAAATGTCTGTTGTTTGGCTTCAGTCCCTGGTATTTAAATTGCATTCCCTAATCAAATGAAAAGGCTGTCCTCTCTATCAGGTTACAGAATCCATGGCAACATTTGGCCTTTTATATACATAATGTTAGCCTTTTTGTTTGCATCTAAGTAGAGACACCTGGAGCAATGTTAACATTAACCGATTTAGCATTAATAGCTTCATTATATAAGAATTTCTGATCAGATAGCTGTTACTTTTGTTATATTGCCTCAGCTTGTATTGTTTTCATTTTTTATCTCCCTGCTTGGCAACCGGGCAATGATTTGCAAATTTTTTTTGTCTTGATTAATTAAGCAATATAATTATCAGGAACCGTGATGCAGTCTTTGCTCCACAAAGCTTCAGAGGGAAGACAATAGTAAGTCTGTTAGTGTGAATGCATTCCACGCGTCACAGATGCATGAGGATATTCTGAACAATGAGACGAAAAGCTGCCTGCAAAAGAGGACAAAGAATGCCAGGCAGACTCTACACACTGCACATACCGCCAGGGACATACTGCGGGTTCCCTGGGACACAGATGCCTCGTTAGATTGCAGCTAGTCATCAGAGATTAATTCTCAGCCATTTGGTACAATAATTTACCCATTCCCCACTCTTTTAACTAGTGCTGCTTGCTATAGAGGGGAAGTCTTTGTGCTCAAAAGGTTTATTTAACCTTGCCTACTTCTACTGCCTGCAACAGGAAAATGTTGTGTGGGTTTTTTTGCCGGGGAATTGTAATGAAGCAGGTGCTGGCAGCCGGATGAATATTAATTTCTGTTGCAGGGGTTACTTGCGTTGACATTCGCAGTACTCGAGGAAGGGGGTATTTCCCTTCACTCTCCATTGATTGATTGATTGATTGACTCCTGCCAAAGCACGGGGTAATTTTTCGTAGCCATGGGGCAGCCGCTGTCCTGCGGCGGGCGTTTGGTGCCAGCTGACAGAGCAGCGCCGAGCGGGGAGCGTGTCCCCCCGCGTCCAGCCCGCCCGCGCCGGAGCCCCTGTACAGATGGAAGCTGACGATATGCGAGGCCCATTGACTTTAATGACCCTCGGCGTGGCCGGTGGATCTGCTCAGGAATTAATAATTCCCAGCTTTGTGTCCACGCGGGCGTCTGCTCCGGCTGTGAGCCCCTCGCGTCGCCGCGGGGCTGCCGGGGGGGCGGCCGGGCTTCGCGGGGCTCGACAGGGTCAGCCCCGCGCAGCAGAGAGCTGTGAGCCAGCCTGGGGAAACGCTGCTCTTGGTTCTGCTCTCGGGGCGGCTCACGCTTGCTTTTCTTTGGTAAAGTCAGTTGCTCTCATACAAAGCCACTTCATCCCCCGCATTGTTTTCTTTCTCCATCTGCCAGTGTGTGCCAACTCGGGGTCCTGAAAAATGTGGACTTCTTGACAGAGCATGTGCCTGGGACACAGTTCTTGAAATCATCTGATTGATTGTTTGAAAAGCGTGTTTCCCGCTGCGATGAATGTCGCACCGAGGAGCGCCCGCTGCACTCGGGCCTCGACACTTAGCTCGCAGCTTTTAGGGTTCAGCTGGAGTTAGCATGCTTTTCTGTGTGAAATGAACCTGAGTGCACGGGGAAGTGTGGCTTGCCCAGTCTGACTGTCAAACCTGCAGAGCAAGCCGTTCCCTGAGCTTTGTGTTTCAGAGCGTCAGGCAGATGGGAGATGGTCTTGATGAATTTGCTGGAGGGTGCCCTCTGGAAGACCTTGTGTTTTAAATGTGAGCGTATGTATATGCATGTGTGCATTTACACACCTGCATCTGTTAAATATACACACCTCCTCTGTCTTTTAAGCATATAAATTCTGTAATGCTGCGTGAAGAAAATCTACCCCGCTGCCCAGACTCCAGGTGGCTTTGAAACAGTGCAGCCAAGTCCTGTAAGCAACAATTGCCTGTCAAAAAGCCTGACAATGAATTTCCCTGTACAGTAGCATATGTGAGGGCTAATCTGACTTTAAAGAGCTGCTGTTTGTATAATCTGGGGTGTACTTAACCCCTCTGTGTTTGTACTTTAACTGGGTTTTTTGCAGTACTCGTATATGTTAAAAATCTTGCTTAGAAATGTTGTTACTGAAAGAGGGAGAACTTGACGCTGTAAAACATCATCACTTTGATGGTATAGATTTCCTTCCTGGCACCTTTCTTCCCGGCTGCCTAGATAGTAATGCTAACACTTAAAAACACCCCCATTTTACGCTAACCTGCTTTTTTGGGGGGAGTGATTATTTTAAGTAAAGGAATGACAAAATAACTGTGTGAAAAGACAGCTGTCATTTGCAGATGTTATATTAAAACCAAATTTCTTCTGTAATTCATTGCCACTTCTAATTAGAGGAATTCCCTAGATGCAGGGGATTTATATTATTCCCTTTGTCCATTTATTGAATGACTGTCACAGTCACCCACAAGCAGTTGCAGAAGAATAATGGAGGGTATTTATTTATGTGATAAGCCTCTGTGCAGATGGAAAAAAAAATCCATAGCTTAAATATTGATAATTGCTGCTAGCTTCTGTTGAGGGTTTTGCCTGGGTTGGGGGTTTCTCTTGTTGTTTGGGGATTTTTTCCCTTCACTTTGAATTTGTGGAAGGGACTACTTTACAGTACTGAAATGTGTTACGTACTTACATGTCAGCATTTTCTGGGTTTAGCATGGCAAAGCCCGTTGTGTGTGTGCAATTCCAGACACTTTTCGCTTTCATGAGGTGCCTCTTTTACCGAGTGCAGCCTTTATCTGAGGAGCCATATGTCACCCAGTGACACGACAGGGTGATTTCTCTGGAGGTGGCCCTGAAGGGACAGCGTGCTGACACCTGGCCGTGCCGTGCTGGATGGAGCTGTTTGTGCCTGCCCCGCCGTGTCCGTGGGGCACTGCCTCTGAGAGGTGGCGGTTTTCTGCCATCTCCCTCCCACAGTTCCTCCTTCTCTTGGGTTTTATTGTTTTTTTCCTTCAGTGAAGCCCACGGAAGGTGTTCACAGAGAATTATCTGAGACAAATATTTCTTTGCAAAAACTCCTCTCAGCATCAGATTCAGACGGTGAATTGGGGTCTCCTGTTCTCACTCTGGAAGCTCCAGTGTGGCAAACAGCGTGCTCCTACCCTTCTGTGGCAAGATAACGTACTGGTCTTTTGTAGCAGCTTACCCTGATGTGGGTTATTCCACATGCCAGTGACAGGGTGCAAGGTACAGTGTGCTCTCCTGCCAGCGGCCCCACAGCTACAGCCCATGGGGGTGGTTCGTTTTGGTGCTCTGCTCCTGTACTTGGAGGAGCCTCTTTGTGCCTGTGGTCTAGAGAGGAGACCCAGAGCGAGCTAACACTTGTAATGTAACCAGGGAGCGTTGCTGACTGGAGCAGGGCAGCATGGAACCTGCCTCCTCTTGCCTCTCTGGCACCTGTCTCAGGCAGCAGATGCCTTGCTGTGGAGATCCCCCGGGGTCAGACATGCTGTTTGTGTTTGTGCTCTTGGAAGTGGCTGCCGTGCTCTGCGCTAACCCTTCGGCCTCCCTTGGCTCGGCTTCACGTCCGTTGTTTTTGTTTTGGGGTCCACAGGTGCCATTTTTTGGTCCTCTCTTTGATGGAGCGATTGTGACTGCAAAGCTGCTGCCAAGCCTCATATGTGCCACGTGCATCAACGCCAGCAGAGCTGTCAAGTCACTCATCCCTCTTTACCAGAGCTTGTATCCTTTCTCCCCCTTGGGGCAAGGCTCCTCTGGGTAGAGTTCTGACTTCTGAACGCTCTTCTGCAGAAAGGTAAGCTTTAATGAGAATCTTTCCTGTTTGATTGTATTGGAAATGGTCAAAGCTTTCTTCACATCAAGCTCAGACCCAGTTGCCATCCAGTGTTGTAAAAGTGATCGGAATGTCACGAGAGTGTTCTCACCAGCAGCCTCAGACAGTCTGACTGGTGCTGGACTGGCACTTAACACTGGTGCTTTGAACTGTGAGGAATGATAATGCTTGGGTATTTTTTTCCATGCTAACAGAAGTTATCTACAGCGTGTATTAGGCTGATACACTGAACTCAGATGTAGTCTTACCCTAGTCAAAGAAGTACCTGAACTCATTACATCCATAAAACTGATGGGATTTGGCCTCAGATATGGGTGTTTCCGATCCTGTTCCAGTTTTGTTCCAGCTCTGTCTGTATTTGAGCGATTTCAGAACATACTAACAGTTGATGGAAAATAGCTAGGTGGTGTGCCTCTGTTCCAGGAGTTGCAGCACAGGCTTTTACTCTTGCGCTGGTGTACAGACTGGCAGTGTTGTTACTGGCTTACACTTGGGGCATTATGAGCAAACCCTGCAATAAATATGCTACATTTTATAGCTTGTTTTGTTAATCCCTTGTCTCAGGGACCAACACGCGCTGCACTTTGTTTTCTTTGGGGAGCTTTTGATGTGTTTTTCTAACCGTATGACTTGGAGAAGGAGTTTGTAAGTGAAATGTTTTGGTCTTTGAAAGAACATGGATGAGTTAGAGATGCGCATTTCTAAACCACAAAGTATCCTCAAAACACGTTTTTTCAAAACAAAACAGAGGTTAAATGTTCTCCAGCACACTGAGGTGATCAGGAATTAAAGGTAGCACTGTGGTTAAATGAAGTTGTAGTTTATTAACTTCATTGTTTACGCATTTTAAAATCCAGTTGTTGATTGTTGCCTAAGCAGCTGAATGCGATACATCAGCTGCAAAACTGTGGCAGAGTCCCTAGCAGATGATTCCAACTTGCTGACTTCTCCTCTCTTGGTTCGTAAGAGAAATCTAACTGATGGCTGAAGTTCTTCTACACAGAATGTAGCTTAATCCATCTGCTTCTGTAGTCAGTGTGTAACAGGGAAATGGCAGCGTAGTGAAACAAGTGCAGCGGTTAGAGAGACAGAGATCCTGGTCCCTCTCACTGCTATCCCAGCACCTCACTCCCGGGGGAGTCCTCTGACTCCCCATCCTGCTCTTTTCATCTCATCTCTGGGCTTTCAGCATCCTGTGAGCGACAGGCGCTCAGCAGCCTGCTGTGCTCCTGCCTCCCAACAGGGACTCTCCTTGTCCCCAGGGGAGCGCGAGCAGCACAAATATGATCACACATGCCACTTCTCAGCATATGTTTGAGGTCTAGCTGAAATAGCATCTGGCCCCAGAGTCTTTTTTCCCCCTTTTTGTGCCTGCTTTTGCACCAACGATATCTGCAGTGAATCAATTGCCACTTGTCAGTTTGAAAGATGAAAGTGGATTGAGAAGCTTCTGAAACCAGATAAAGATCATGTGGTGGGAAGATCCCATCAGGAGGACACAAGGGGGTGACTGGGGTTTGCTTTGCTGGGTGCTGCGAGGGCAACAGCGGGCATGCGACCCAGCAATCTGAACAGTAAACGGAGTTAATAATTTTGTCAGACTGGAAATGCAAATAACTCAAAGGTGCAATAACTCAAAATCCATAGATGGGAGAAATAAAAAGCAGTAATGCTGGAAAAGTATCGGCTGATGGTCAGCAGCACGTTAGGCATAGCCTTGTCGTTTGGGTGAGTCGTGTCGTGTGAGGCAGCGCTGAGGGGTGGTCCGGCACTTGTCCCGCGGGTTGTGTTCAAAGTCAGCATCCATCGAAAAGGGTTTACTAGCTACAAATTTTCCCGGTCCAAGTGTGGTTAGAAATTGGGTGAACACTTCATCTGGTGCAAATTTGTGCAAGGGCAGGATGGCGCTGGGTCCGTGGTGCTGATGTTGGAGCCGCAGCGGGGTGTGAAATGCCTGCTGGGACCCTGCTGCCACCCGAGCAGAGCCCTTGTCCCCGGGGCTCCTGCCTGGCGAGGGGCTGGGGGAAGGGAAGGGGCTGGGGGTGGCGGTGCCCGCGGGAAGCGCTGCTGGCACGGGGTCGCGTGCCGGGGCGCTGGGGCAGAATCTTGCCAGCAGTGACAGCTGAAGTCACTTGTTGGAAAGTCTGTAAACTCAGGTTACAGCTGCACTTGTCAGGGTCTTTAAGGGAAGTGTAATCAGCCACTGAGATTAATTTGCATCTCAATTAGGAAAGAGTCAGGAGGAAGCATAGGGTCTGTTGCTGGAAGGTTGTGGAAGAAATCTCATCAGGCACAAAAGGCTCCCAAGTCTCAGTGCTCCAGCGAGTGGAGGACAATATCCGAGTCCAGTTTCCATGGGGACCAGGACCTCAGAGCCGCGGGAGAATCTCACTGTGCGCTGTAATCGCTTGGTCATGATGACACAAATTCCACTGTCGTACCCAAATACATTTTTTCTGTTGGAAAGCTCTGTGAAAATGAGGAAGGTAACTATGGCAGACCACAGCGGGCTCTGCGGGTCGGGTGTCTCACAGATCTGCTTTTTATGTCTATGTAACTGTTTCTGTTTTAAGGAATTCATTAGGGCAAGAGAAATATTCATTAACAAATAATTAACTATATTTAAACTTTAGTGTGAAGCCCTTCTGGCTACAAGTTCTTTGTATGCATCAGATGGCATGTGATGACGTTGCACAGGAGCAAAAGCAGGGTAGTCAGTGCATAGCTCGGTTGTCCTTTGAATGGCAAGAGCCCGGTTGTGTCTGTAGCTGCTGTGATGTTTACATGGTCATGGGTGATTATACATTAGTATATGCTCAAAATAGCCATTTTTTTTGCAGGAGTGCATTCATTCTTGGTGCAGCGAAGCATTGAGGCTGAGCGGCTGCAGACCGTGCTAATTGGTGCTCTCATCATCCTCAAGTCACTGTTGAGTGCGGGGTAATGCGTTTCAGCAGCCTCATCAGGCTGCTTTCTCTGGCAGTGGCTTTTGTTTTAAATGTGCCTGTGTGTTTTACAGAAATCATAAACAATAAGGTGGCTTTGATTACATGTGAACAGGGAAGAGTAATGCTTAAACTTACTGAAATTGTGTTGTACAGAACTGTATAGATCCGTGCAAGTTTTGTTTGAGCATTACAGGCACCTGTATGTGCTGAGGAAGGAAGGAACAGCTTCTCACAGGTGAATCATAATTGTGTATCGAAACTCAAGTTCCTCTTAATGAAGCCTGGTTAAAGCAGAGGTTGCTAATTGTCAGTGTTTGAGAGGAAAGTGAGTCTATAAGCAGGATACCTGAGGAGATGAGGCCGGGGATGAGAAATGGTCACTCATAGTTTGGGCTTTGGTGTGGTTCCTTGGTCATTGGCTGGGCAGGACCACCCTAAGCAAGAGTCTGTTCTGGTTCCAGCAATGTTGAACACTGCAACAAATGGTAGGACTGATGATGTAAAACTGCATCTTTGGGCTCTCTGCCAGCTTATATTGAGTTGTGTACTGGAGAGGATTTTCATGCACTCATACATGGGAGTCCCAGTGGCCCTGAACTGCAGTAGCACACGTCTGTGGGAGCTGGTCTAGCTGGAAAGTTAAATGCTGGGGGAGTTTGTATTTTAAGTCCTTATTATGGGTCTGATTTACAGCTGCTCTTTAAAATGACGGTTTTTAAGCTCAAGTGCTCGGAAACCTCCGAGTGTGAACCTGTAACTAAGTCTGCAGGTGTCAGGCATGTTGGTTGGTCCATGATTTAAGGTTGGTGTCCGAAAAGACTTTGGGATTTGGAGATTGTAATGTGTGAGCAAAAAGGTCCCCTTAGAATGCACAGGGAAATGCAGTTTTGACCACTCAATCCAGATTATGTTTCAAAATGAAGTCCCTTGAATTCAGTTGTTGTTTACAAATTTGTTGTACAATAAAATCATCTTTCTTAGCAGTCTCACTTTTAGGATAAACTGATTTGGTCTTGGGGAAAGAAAAGGGGTTTGTTCTTCTGCCTGCTGATTCCTGTGTGTTTTCAGTACTCCTTTATAGCATCTCAGGTAGTGTACTGCGCTGCCTTACTCTATAGAGGAAAGAGAAGTAGCTGCTGGGGTGGGCGTGCAGGCTCCTGTCTGTCAGCCACTGCAACTGTCCATTTCAGATAGTTGTGCAAGTGTTCTTGGAAATGTAATCCTAGCAAATCTCTGATGTGAGCTGTGCTGCTTCTGCCTTTTTCGTCAATACAAATAGAATTATACAAGGGCTGACCTAAATATTCTTAGGCTGACAAGAGGAACCAAGAATCTCCGCAGTGGCAGGCTGTGGGATTTCTTTCCGAAGCGGTCAGCGTTCTCTGTTGTTCCTTCACAGGGAAAACCTGAAGGGAAAACAGTTTGAAGTTCTTGTGGTTTATTGTGGATGTCGATGGTACTGTGCTGCAATGTAAAGGTGTCCGTGTGCTAAGGAGAAAACAAAAAGCACAATGAGGGCACGTGCACTTTACATAATATCTGAGCACTGGATGTCACCATTTCCCTGCTTACCATTTGCAGTCCCGTTAGTGGACCAGAAGAAAACACGGCCTTTACTTTGGAGCAGTAACCTCATACGTGAATAACGTTTTATCTCCTGTAGTTCATGTGGCACGCCGCTTTGGCCAGACCAAACCAGTAGGTCAGTGGGATAAAATGGAAAGACCATCTAAATACATAACAAATACCATAACATTCATGGTAATGCGTCCACCTGCTATGTATCACGATGTCATGTCTGGAATCGAGACGATTAAGCAGTGAACATCATCTTGGAGTTCTGAATTAATTCCTTTTGTTGGTTTAAGACAATTTCTGATTGACTTAACGTAGAGTGACTGATCTGCTTACCTGCTTTATCAGAGACTGAAAAAGAAAGGGATTTGCTGTGATGGACTTAATTGTGTGAACGGCTGTGGTACGTCCTGTAGGTGCATGTAATGTCAGACGCCTGAGAACACGTTTTGCTTACCTCTCAAAATGTGCGTTCTTGATCTCACGTTGGTAACTCTGCTTTGGTTGTAAAGGGAGGTTAGAGCATACTGCAAAAATAAACCAGCCCATTCCTCTTTTTAGAGAAGGGCTCACAATTTGTTGCCTTTATTTCAGCCGAAGCACTTACGCCCTTGAGCTGTATAAATGCTGTTAGAGATCGCTATGAAATTCTAAAGCATGTGTCACGGGAGCTGTGACAATTTATGTGACAGGGCATCTGACAGCTTTCTGCCAAAGGGATGGGTTGTGGCTCGCAGGAGTGTCCGTTGCGGCCGCTTTGTCTGCGCAGCGTGGCAGGTTTCGCCCGGCGGTGCCCGTGAGCAGCCTCGCGCCAGGGTTTGGGTTCCAGGCAGGGCGTCTGGTCCCGTGGCAGCAGCCTCGCAGGGATGCTGATGAGCAGCCTCGCGCCAGGGTTTGGGTTCCAGGCAGGGCGTCTGGTCCCGTGGCAGCAGCCTCGCAGGGATGCTGATGAAGGCGGCGGTGTGCAGCGGCACTGACCTTCATTCTGCAGCACAGCTCCCCGCTGGAGCGGATCGATGGCCGGGCTGTCTGTCTCTGCCGCTGCCTTCCCTCCTCACAGCCAGAACCTTCTCCAGGCAGCGATCGATGCCTCTAATCTGCTCCAGCCTGTAATAAGTCATGCGAGGCAAAGCTTTTAGGTGGCATTACATGGGATTGCGGAGGCGGCTCTTCAGCTCTTATTCATAGCGCTCTTCATAGACTTGCGGAGAAATCTACTGCGGCCCGCTTGTGAATATAGGAAGAGTAAATAAGGCTCCTGAGCTGCAGCTCCCCGTGCTGCTGAATGGTGTGCGGCCACAATGGGGTTACGTCTCTGTGGGCTTGTGCCTGCACCTGGACACGCCTGTCTCTGCTCACAGCCCGTCCTCAGGCACACTCCTGGGCCTGCTTTGCTGTGAGCTGCTGGGGGCCGTTTCACGGGAGGCAGCAGGGAAGTTTGCATGTTACCAGTGCAGTTTATTCTTCTGCTATAACACGGGGTGTCATTATTCTTCCCCACGGCTGGAAGCTGTAAAGATCAGTGAGGGTTGTTGAGAAAGTCCCAAGCTAATTCTGTGGCAGAGTTTTAAACGGCACTAGCTGCCTTCCCTCCTGGTGACGATCCCTGTGCAGCAACTGGATTCTTCAGTAAGAGTAAATAAGCCCCAACAGTTTTAAGGACTTTTATTGGCTAAGTGATTTAATGGGTAGTTCAAAAGATGAAGCTGTGGTTACGTGACATCATGAATGTAATGTCTGGGTTTTTTTTAAATGAGAAGGGAATCCACTGTATTGTGGATGTCAGAAATAGGAAAAAAAACCCTCCAAAACAACCTTGGATTTGTTAAGCGGTGTATGTGAGCACTGATTGAAAACAAACTGCCTATAAAGTACCATGACCATGGTATTGTTATTTCAGAGCCATAGCTCTTCATCCCCTACCAAAGGCTGGGAAGTCAGGATCTTGCCAGTAATACATAAAGCAGATCAGGATTGGGAGCTGGGAATTTGAACCCTAACGCTCCTCTGCCATGAGGAAGCTGAGGTGTCTCAGTCAGTCAGTGCGGAGCACCATGAGCAAGGGCTGGCGAGGGGAGTGTGTGGCTGCTGGGGTTTGCTCGCAGACAGTCACGGGGGCCAGCTGGGTGCTGACAGCAGCCTGACGTTGGCTGTGTTTCAAGATTAACTGGCCCCTCACCTCTCTGTCACCTGCAGTCCAGCAGCTTTGGTGGCATTGCTCGTGAAATTGCCACAGTGTGGTCAAGCTGACAGCGATCAGAGCACTCCTGTGGTTGTTCTCCCTGGAAACAAAATGAGTTCATTAGAAGTGTGGTTTTGCTAGCGCAGTCGTGCCCTGCGCAGAGGGCTGCCAGGAGGTCGGGGGGAAGCCTGCCTTCAGTTTAACTTGCAGCAACACACCTCAAGTAGGTCTGGTACAGGCTTCTTATTTGTTAATATCCAGTAAACGTACCTCTTCTAGCAAGGTGTGAACTTGAGCTCCCACTCTCTTAAGATATACCGAGGTCCAAACACCCATCACTCGGTATTTTGTGTGTTCTGTCCTGTTAGGCAAAGAACCTCTCACGCGTGTTTAACGAGAGGCTCTCTAAAGGCTGTCAGAAGCAGAGTTGCTGTCAGGTTACTGCTGAGCACCTCGACCTAACGGGGTTTTTTGGTGTGGGCTTTCTTTCACTATTACATGAGTTGTGTCCTTTGTATTTTCCACGTAAGTTTTGGTGATTTTGCCGTTTGCCCCTGTACACTTTAAAGAGATTTATGTAGCTAAAACCTCTGTTGCGTCTTTTGGAAACTCGCTTCTGAGCACTCGCTGGCACTTGCATTTCATGTGGTCACTTTTATGGGCTTTTGTTACAAATGGGGTGGGGGAAGAAAGCAGAGTTGAATCTGGATGGACTTCTATTCAGGCCGTGCAATCCTCACACGGACAGACCGCGGCGTTGGCTTCGGCGGGGGTTTGGCCTGACTGAGGGTTGTGGCGCTGGCCCGCTCGCCAGGATAAAGACTGTGAGCAGAGTGAGGTGCCCGGCCCCGAGGCCTCGCTGCAGCCCCGGGGAGGCCGGCAGGCACAGGGCAGCGGCTGGGATGTGCCAAGTGCGGTCTGCGGCAGGGCCTGTCCGCCGTGCGCGGGGCGGGCTTTGTGCGCCCGCCGCCTCATTAGCATGCTGGCCGGCCGCTGCGGCGCTGGCTCTGCTGGCTCTGCTGGCTCCGCTAGCTTACCAGCTGTTCCTGCTGCTCCCGACAATGTCCAGCGTGTTCGGATCACCGGGTTCCTGCGCTCGCCGCCGCCGCAGACAGCCTTTCCGCTGGGGATGCCCACGTGGCCGCCCGGCAGCAGCGGCACCGCATAAAGTAGCAGGCCCTCGCATGGCATATGGTGTCTGGATTCATACAAGATGCAAAACTATTCTGCCGCTAATGCACAATGACTCATAGCATTGCTAATTTTTCTAACAAAAGCCCACTTCCACACCCACACTTTTAACCCCTCAGGCTAAAAAGCCTCCTCTTTCAGTTTCAAAGCCTTGGAAATGTGAGGAGGTGGCTTCGGGATCAATACATGAAGCCCTGTGTTTATTTAGAGCATATGCAAGTTCTAACGCATGTTGCGTTTGGGTAAAACGCAGTTTTCCAGCGGCGGCTCGAACTCGGGGTCATTCATCTTGTTCCACGGGAGAGTCGTTGTCAAACGTTGGGAGTTTTAAATTGTTTGGTAGTTACATACCACAGAAATAGTGAGAAATCAGCGTAGGTAATAAAAAGTTACTTGAGAGAGAATCAGAGCAATGCAGCGAGATCATCCCCAGCGATCGCATGTTACTGCGTGAGTCACCAAGCCGCTTATTGTCAGAAGCTGGTAGGAGCTGCCTCCCTTTCCTAGATCCCAGCTCTTCTTGGGGAAAAATAACACATTTTCCAACTAGAGGGAGCTGCTGGAGTCGCTGATGCCGATTCTTAACCTTCCAATTCCTTTGTGTACAGCGTGCGGCGATCGTTTCCACGTTGTAATAAAATCAGGTTAAATTACCCTGAGTAATTCAGATTAAAAGGGTGCGTCTCCGTTTCTACAGTGCAATCATCAAATTAGACTGGAAAACTCAAAGGAAAGCTGAAGCACATCCTGGTTGCGTGGCACACGGGTACTCTGCATGAATGTGGAATTACATGGGCCATGAAAAGCCTGGTTAGAGAGAGAAAAGCTGAGGGTTGCTTACCGTTGTTACCAGACAAAAAGCACGAGGGAAGTGCAAGCAGTGGGGACGGGAGCGGGCGGCGGGGCAGGAAGCTCCCGCTCCCTCCGGCTCAACAAAGGAACAAAGGGACCTGTGGTGAGGGATGAAGGTGGCTGAGCTCGGCGGGTCGGGCTCCCCGGCAGCAACTTGTTACAGGGCACCCTGGGAGGGTACTTTGGCAAGGTCCTTCTCCTGCCAGAAAGGATTTCAAGGACAAGTCTTGGCTTCGGGAAGTCTTCACTAGGGCACAGCTGTGAGAGCTTCTGTGGGGCCAGTGACTGCAGGCAGGCCTGCTGTGGGGCTCCCAACAGGTCTGTGGCCATCAGCCGCGGCCACAGCCTGGGCACTGCGCTGGGGAGTGATGGTTTCCAGCCAGCCAGGCAGGTCAGCGTCCAAGGTGGCACAGAGAGGCAGAGGAGCAGCTGATGTGCCCCTGCCACCCCAGCACCCACACCAGCAGACCTCTGTAATCGCCAGCAAAGGGTTACATCATTTCTCAAACTGTCCTTCTCTTTTGAAGGAAACTTGTGCTTCCAGTTCACGTTTTTCATGAACCATCCATGCTGGAGCACTCCATCCCAAACTCAAGAAATCGTTTTCTAAACAGGAAAAATGGTTTTAGGTTTGGCTTTCAATTTTTCTGATTGCTTTGTTTCTCCCCCTGGTGAAAATGAGCTGCTGAATTCAGTGTTGACTGTGGTTTGAGGAGGTGAGACCAGATCATCTCCTGATACCCCTCCAACCCAACTGAGTCTATGCACCGGGTACTAAGAGAATGAGGTGCATCGTTTTGGTGCCTGTTACACAGAAGTAACTGTAATGGGCAGCACCATAATCCTCTATCGTTCTTTAAAGAGGAAAGGCTTTCCCTCTGCACGCTCCTGAAAAACTTCTAAAGCCATCCTGTTACTGGGGCCTCTTTTGTGAGGTTGGGGACGTAAACGTGGAGACAGCAAGAGAGAGGAACAGCAGAAAGCTGCTTTTTCATGGTGGGTTTATTGACTGGAGTGTTTCACTCGTATCTTTTCTTTCCTCAGTATCATACTTTCATGTGTATTTCACAGTAAAATTAACTGTCAGGGCTCTAGTGTATAAACAGGAGCAGATGGCTTTTAATGATTTCTTAAATCTAATGCTAAGTAACTATCTAGGACATGTACAACGCTGCAAAAAACCCCAAACAAAAAGTAAAACCTCATTTCATGTGCTGCTCTGTAATACTTCCCCTGTGTCGGCCTCTGCCAGGCTTTTTGAGAACCTGTGAGCTCTACTGGTCAGATTTATTGTGCCTGTTGAGGATTGTCCCTCTCGTTCATGTTCACCTGTTGTCACCGTGTGGATGGTCTTATAAAAACCTCACTAGTCTACAGTTGGCTGGCCTCCCTAAATGAAACAGGCATTCTCCTGCCCACAGTTCAGATGGGCAAGGGAGTGTTCTTCTAATAGCAACGATTTCACTTGGAAATCTTGGCTCATTTGTTTGTAACAAACAAACTTGGGGCTCAGTTTTTCGTTACTGCCAAGTCTTGATCCTGAAAATGCAGCATCACGCCGCTGCAGCCACTAACCTTTAGAAAATAACCTTAAGCCAGAGTGCGTTTTGCTTTTCTCTTGTTCCCAAACTTGTGCCATACCTGTGGCTCTAATTAACTGCCTGGTATTGAAAGTTGATTTGTGAAGTTTATAAGGGCTGCACCTGCCAGACTAAAGGTGCTGTGGCAATAGAAGTGTAGCAGTGCAGAGAAGGTGATGAAAGTAGGGAGCTGTTACTTTGGGGAACGAGCACTGAGGCTGGAGTTCAGACACCTGACACATCATAAGTGAACTTCTGCCCTTACTACTAATTTCTGCCGCGGTCTTGCCACCTTCCTGTCCTTGCTGCCAACATGTGCTACAGCTGGGAAAGTCGAGGCTCTGAAAACACTGTTTCGCACTAGAGGCTCTGGCAGTAAGAGGTGGAAGTGGCTGGGGTTACTGTTCTGTGCTTGGTGTTAGCTCCAGGTTTGGAGTTGCAGGAATACCATTTACACCCACACGTGCCAGTCTGAACAACCTCAACTTCAGTTTCCCACATAACTGCATTTTCTGATGGCACTGCTTTTAAGCAGCCCCTGTACCTGATGTCTGACATCTCCATTTCACTGGCAAGATAAAAGAAACACGGGTGTCTGTTTCCAACAACGTTTAACGTGCGACAACGGGCTCCCGATTTCCTCATTTCCATCACTGGTTCTTTTGCAGCCCATATCCTTGTTTGCTTTGCTGCTAACCCTTGAGGTCCTGCAGTGCCCTGCGGTTAGTCAGTGCTCCAGAATGTTGGAGAGGGACGGCACAGCCCTTGCAGTTCAATCACGGAGCGTTTTTGTGGGGCTGGCCATAGAGAGGAGGTGCTGCCATCCAGAAGAACTGTTTGGATTCAGAGGTGCTTGTTTGGTGGTGGGTTTTGTGCTCCGTTATGACTTGTTGCCATGATAATTCAGCTCATCTTACAGGTTTCTCTAATTGTGATTGATGTGTAATCATTCATTTTATTGAACCTCATTAAGGTCTGTGAACCTCTGTACCAACTTAGAGTAATTAGAGCCCAGATAGCCATTCCATCTGTTCACAAGCACTGTTTAATTAATGAACTTTTAACGTGTTCTTTGCCTTGTAAAAGCCCTCAGTATTCTCAAGTCGTTGAATGGGATCTGCATGCCAGCGTTTCCCTGCGTTTCTAAATACCACAGACACGTGCATTTCGGAATCCCGAGAGCCAACACAGAGCGCTGGCACCTCGGGCAGCAAAGGGGAGGGGTTTGACTTCTAGTTTCAATTTTTCACGTCAGCTACAACATCTGCAGACCTGGTGTGTACAAAGAAGAGACTCACGTGGGCTTTAGTGTTCTCTGTAATGCCCAAAGCAACAGTTTTTAACCATCCCTTGATGAAGAAGAGAGACAGACGGGTAAACCAAATGTTGTGGGTTTCATTTTGTCACTTCCTGGAATAGCATCAGAAATCCGACATGTGCAGACACTCGTTTTGCCTGCCCTTGTATTTCACCTTTCTGTTACGTTTAGAGCACCTGTGTTATGTTTTTGTCAGTACACTGGGGGTTCTGAGGATGGACACGGCTCTGCCAGCGCTGCTGGAGTTACCAGGGAGGCTGTTGTAATGGTGGTCTGGGATTGTGATTGTGAGAGAGCAGTAGGACAGTTCCTAAGTGCTTTGAGTGCTTTGCTGCTTCACCTCTGTGCCTTTTGACTGTGCAGTAACACTCTGAGTCAGCAGTTTGTGCAGAATGAATGAACAGTCCCATTTTTTAAACAGGGAAGTAAGTTTCTGTTCCCTGGTCCAACAGCAGCTGCAATACTCAGGATTTATCAGAAAAGCAGACTTAGAAGACTTCTGTGTGTCAGGAATGTCTAGTCCAGTAGTTGTGACTGTGAATGTCAAACGACTGCCTTGCCCCACTTTGGAGCCAGAGAGATGAACAAAGGATAGAAAGGACGCCCTGTCCTCAGGCGTCCTCGCATTCGCGATCCGTTGCTGGCTTTTAGCGATGGCACAGTATTGTGGCACCGTAGCTGTGCTTTACTTCGTCTGGAGTGATCTGTGTTTACCTTAAATATTCAGGACAGGAATTAAGTCATACTACTCCACTCCTTCAAAGTCCTTTTCAGCATCCAAAGGCAGACCATCTGTCTGGCCTGGGCATTCTTTCCTCCCCCAGGATGCGTTTGGGCTGCTGCTTTCAGCAAGGCTGTATCCCAGAGAGGCAAAATATGACGCGAAACAAAAGTCTTGGGTCTGGGGCTGAACCACCATGTTCAGAGGAGGGAACATTATTCCCCACGTGCTAAATTTCACACATGGCTTGCAAAGTAAGTGTGAAGAGCTCTTGGGGTTTGCTGCACCTCTTTGCTGTTCTGCAGCATCCCCAGTGTCTCAGGTAAGGCACAGGCAGACTTTTCTACATCACCACAGTCCTTGGCCATGTTAATCTTTTGTTGTGGGTTTCCTGTACACCAGTGTCCTCTTGGACCAGTTCTACCATGAGCATTTAGTGTTTCACGGCCCTAAAAGAGGCATTTCTGAAACAGTTATTTTAAACTCCTTTTGCAGTGTTTCTGTGTGCTGGCTCATCCTCTCACCCCACGCTTTCACAGCCCAATTGGGCCAAGTCAGGTGTGAGCTGCTGCTCCTTTTCGCAACTGAAGCAGTTTAACTTTCAGGTCGCTGACATATCTGCAGGGAGAACATGTGGTTTTGCTCAAGCTTTTAGGGGAGTGCAGGTGTTCTGTTTGGGAATGTACCCGTTTGTGTGAAGTATCAGGCGCGTGAGACTCGGTGTTGGCACCTTCCCCTTCCCCACTGGTGATCTTACTGCGGTCTTACTCAAGTTCTTCTGAGATGTCATTCTGCTGGCTGTGATTCAATTATAACCAAACGAATTAGGCTGCTTTTAGGAACAAATTAATTCAGCATGTGCATTTAATAAAGCTTGTTTATAAAATCATGCCATTCCTTTGCAAGCTGGTAGTTAGGAGGAGGTACTTCTGTTTCCAGGAAGAAAGCTCTGGGATGTCGTTTCTGTGCAATTCCTTTCCTGCTCCTCACAAGCGTTTGAGGTCAATGTTTTCACATGTTGTCGGCAGAAAAGGACATACAGACAGTCTTGGTGAAATTTTAGCAGCAAACAGAGCATCCTGTTGAAGGAAGGAGAAGCATCTTGCCCTTGCTCGTTATCCCTCTCGCTCCTCGGCAGGCAGGTGCAGGTCCATCTGGATGCGTGGCCCTGAGTAACTATCTTGCAGCAATCCTCCACAACTGCTGCACCATCTTACAGGGTGCATCTGGTGAAAAAACACACTTAAAGAGTTCTCATTACCTATACTCTCCTTTTAGCTGCTGCTTTAAAGGAACAGAGTGCAAGTAAGCTTTGCCTGGGTGTACGGGGTGAGGCTGCAGGTGGTGATGGCTGGGTGGAGAGGGTGTGGAGAGCCCTGTCGCCGGGTGGTCTCTCAGGCTTTGGTAGGATCCTGCTGTTGGAGTGTGCTCGTGTTTTCTGGAAGTGCCTGTCAGTGTACTTTGCTAAATAGAGAGCTGTCTGGCTCAGAGCAGCTCCTAAGTGTCTGCTTCTCCTGGCTGACTGACCCAAGCCCTCTGCAATGCAGGCAGATGTAAGCGCACACATCCCTGTGCTTGCTGCTGCAGAATGGGCATGATTAGTGTAATCTCTATGCTGTGTACATATCTTAGCAATATTTCCTTTTAAACCTGTAAGCACAGGTCTCATCCACCCCCTAATAAGCTAAATAAAAGTGCTAATGAAGTGAATTACACTTAAAGCTGTTCTACAGTCAGTAGCTGACTTGAAGCGATAGGCATTTAGATGAAGATGTCAGTCTTGTCTTTTGTTTGCCACTAGTTTCTTATTTTTTATTTATTTTAAGATTAAAATATTTACAGCGGTTATTCTGTACTTTGCCTGTAAAATGCATTTGAGGTTGTTTGGGTTTATTAAGAGAGATCAGAAGGACGTTCTCTCAGTTGTTAAATGTGACTGCGTGTTAATCCGCATTTTAGAAGTTCAAAGACTGGGCTAGCACGTCCTTCTCTGTCCCTTTTGCTGTGGTAAAGATGTCCTCCTATCAGGCATTCACATTTGTGTGGAAAACAGAATTCAGTTCAGTCCATGCATAGATTGTCAGAAAGATTAAAGTGTGCATCATGCATTTTTTCCTTCTTTCAGAGAGAGGCCTTTGATGTGCTAATGCTCACTTTCTCTCTTTTCATTCCGAAGTGCTGGTCATTGTTTAGAGCTGCAGAACAGTATCTGCTTGGTGTAGGCAGATTCTAATACCCTGGTAGCCCAACTTTGCTCAAGGTAGCGTAATATAAATATGCAGTAATATTAATGGCATTATACCCCAGGATCAGATAGCAGTGTGCCTGCACAGACAAATGCCAAGGCATTTATTGAAAACAGATGTTGCAAGAAAGCCAAATATTTCACTTCAAATAACCCACTTCTGTGTGTCAGTGTTACTGCTGTTATACCAGGTCACAGCATTCGGGTTGGAAACTGAAAGCAAGCTCGGCAGTAGGCACCGTGCTCCTGTTAAAATCACTCTCGAAGACAAGGCTGTAATGTATTTCCAAAGTTACTTAGCAAGTGAAATTATTTGGATGGCCTCATGTTGTGTTTCAGTGGATATTTTCCAGCCAAGGGATGAAATTTTGGAGGCTGCTCACAGGACACACTCACAGCTCACGTAGCAGGGGACTGGTGTAGGTCATGACACAGTCGTACTGACAAATTTGCATGGAGAAGGGCTGTTCATAGCTGCTCCTACTTTTGCAGAGATGTTGATTCTCCTTTTGTAACTGGCTCTGAGGAAATAGCCTACCAAATTCCTCATGGAGGTAGCTGTGGGAAGTGCTGGTGTATAACTGCACAGGAGCTGTTTCCGTGCCGGTTATCTTCCGTAGAAGACAGAACAGTTGACAACGGAGTGACCACCTTCCTTTTAAAACTGAGTGAAATTCAGTGGTTGAGTTTGGAGAGAGCAAGATAAATAACCACGAACTCGTCTCTGGTGATATGAATATTGCCTCAGAAAGTGTCTTCCAGTGTGCTTAGCAGCTTGTCGTGTTCCTCAAGCAGTACAAAACCACAGCTTCTGAAAAGCCGAAAGGGCTGGGTAAAGCAGGACGTGTTCCAAACTGCTCCTCATATCACTTCTCACTGCAATTAAAAATGACATGTTAATTGAAAGGTGTTAGTTCAGAAAACTTATGTCTGGGCAGGTATTTCACTGCTAACACCAAGGCAATGATGTGTTTCGGTGGAAGGCAAGAACAGGAGGAAAACAGAGTTGTGGCTCAGTCTGTTTCTGTGATGAGGGCTGTGCAGCCTGGACACCTTTCGTGTCCTGGAGCTGGCCAAACAGCCTGGCTCCTGGGCCTGCCACAGAGGCTTGTGCACCGGGTGTTTAGCTCCTCACATTTTGTCAGCATCCTTCTTCCAGTCTGTAAAGCTGGAGAGGATGCTTCAAGGCACGTGCCGGGGAGGGCTCAGCCCATTTTGGTGATTTGTGGCCATCTTCAGCACAGGGCACAAAAGAGCGTCTCTGTGCTGTCTGGAGAATGAGATGTGTCAAAAAGGTCTGGCAGGAAGCAGATGGAAAGGGCTGTGCAGAGCAGAACAGCTCTGCTCTCTTTCACTGAGGGTCTTAGGCGGGTTTTTTCATAGCCTTGGAGAGAAGGGCCCTGAGCTGCACAGTTGTCACCAGTTGTCATCCACCTCTCCTGCCTGGTGCTGGCTCTCAGGCGATGTGTGCAGAGGAGGCTCTCGTGAAGGATTTCTACTCTGCACCGTGGCTTTCTCCACAGCAGCACTCATTTGCCATCTCAGATGGGGTTAATTTCTGTGTCCCAGTGACAGTGCACAGTCCGTGCCCAGACACCGAGGTGATGGGCAGCAGTGTATTCTGTGTCCCAGTGGCAGTGCACGCCCTGTGCCCAGACACCCAGGTGATGGGCAGCAGTGTATTCTGTGTCCCAGTGGCAGTGCACACCCCGTGCCCAGACACCCAGGTGATGGGCAGCAGTGTAAAGCCTGTGCCCGTGCCTCATTGTGTGTGCACTGGAGTTGGTCGCTGGCTCATTCCCTGGTGTATCTCACAGAATCACAGAATGGTAGGGTTGCAGGGCACCTTTAGAGATTATCTAGTGTGACCCCAGTCTCCTGAGCACCTCAGGGATCTCCCCCATGGGGATGGCTCTCTCTGTGACATGCAGCTTCCATGGCCCAACTCTAGCCTGTCTCTAGTGCTGCAGCATGCTTTAATAGCTTTTCATTTGAAAAGACAGACCAAAAGCCCTGATCGGAGAAGGCTGCAGTGGCTCGTCAGCTGTTCTTTCTGGCCACCTTGCTGATGTTTCCAAAGCCCTTCACATCATTTCTGTAACTCCTTCCTTGTACACAGAGTCATTTTTCTGTTGTGCTGTCTACGGGCAGTTTTCAGCAGCCCTGTGTTTGCTCCTCTGTGCATCGTGTTACCTGTATGCAATAGTCTGTTTGCTGATTGTGTCTTTTCTCACATATGTTTTAAGGTTAGTTTAAAACTGACTAGTCCCTAAGCATTAAGGTAGTGACTGTCAGCTAGGACTGCACAGCCAGCTGGCCAAACAGCCCTTTGGCACCCTCCCTAGTGCTCTCTCCCATTTTCACCAACATGTCTTGAATGTCGAATGTGGTTGTTTAAACAGTGTATTGTACAGATCAGTCAGTAACTCGTTCTTGCCTCAATAACAAATGTGATGATAAGACTCCACAGCCAACTTGAGTTACTGAAAACCTGTGGTGAAACGTTTTGAGGGCCAGTAGAACATTGGGGAGCACCTCACAGCAGTGAAGCTGTTGCATTCACCTGCCTTTTCGGGCAGGAGTTACTTGTGTTTAGTTTTGCTTCCTGCCCTCCTTGCTCACCCCCCACCCCCACTTTACGTGTGAAAAAGCAGATTTCATAAACGTGCCCCAGAGTTTTGATTTACGCCTTTGGGGAATGGGAGAGACATGGCACGGTGCACGCTGCCTGGGCTGTGCAGTGAAAGGGGGCTCCATTCCCCTGCCGAGAGGTCACTTCCAGGGGGAAAAATAAAACATTACTTTAAATGCTGGCTAAATCACCTGCTTTTGAGGATCAGATTTTCCTGGAAGGGCTGCGTGCCTGTGGCAGTGCTGCCCGAGCAGACGGCGGTGGGTACGTCCTGCTCTACCTGTTGCAGGCTGTGTGCTTGAAAGGCTGGTTTAATTTAATGGATTTTAGGCAACATCATTCAAAGATCAACAAAAGGCATACTGTGTTATATGAATAAAAGATTTCTTCGGGATACTTGTTAACCCTGCAGTGCCTAGCAAGTGCGATTGAAGTGCAGCCACCTGGCAGGGAGATTTGGCAGTCAGCTGCCAAGGAGGGCTCCGGCCCGCAGCACCAGGTGCTGTGCCGGGTGTGCCGAGGGGCGCAGGGCTACAACCCGCACGGCTGCGCCAGGGAACCCGAGGCGAGGGCTGCCAGGAGCAGGAGGGGAGGGCTGCAAGGGCTGTGAGGAGCGAGAGGGCTGCCGGCCCCCACCCTGTGCCTGGGGCAGGTAGAGCAAGATTTACGAGGGCTGGTAGGGAATGACGAGGGGGTGGTACAGAAGTGTCACAAAGCTCTCCTGGCCTCACAGGTCACAAAATCAGACTGAGGAGATGCTTCTCGATGTGTTGTGTCTGTTAGTCAGAGCCCTGTGCCCAGGAATGCCCTGCTCAGTCCCGGGGGTTGCTCTGCTTCGGGATATCTGCAACACTTAGATTATCATTTTAAACCTCCCCACTGATTCCTTGGTGGTCTTTTTCTAATTTGTTTTTCCTTCCTGTCCTCTAATGTAGAGCAATTTCCCAGCCCATATTACAGCAGCAACAAGTACATTTAGTGTTGAGCATCTTGCAAATGGTGTCACTCATAATGGATGTGATAATAAGCCCCACAGTTACCTATCCCTGATTGTAATGAATGTAAATTATCAAGTATAATAGGCCTGAAACTGAGCCACTTAGTCTCAGAAATAATGAAAAGATCCATAATAAACTAGAAAGGCAGAAACTATTTTGTGTAATTATATTTTGCTGCAGTAGCTGCCTGGTCCTCACACCGTTACCAAACTGGCAGGGAGGGTTTGTTAATCATCAGTGGGTGAAAAATGCAATTATAAACGCGACTGAAAAGATTTCCCTGTAGTCAAAGAGTGGGAATTTGAAGGAGAGATTGCTAGACCTTCGGTTGTATGCAAGGCACAAAGGTGACCTTTGCACGTGTGTGACAGGAGGCAAAATCTCCTACCAGTCAGTTCCAGGAACCCCATATGTCCATGTGCTGCTCGTCAGCAGCTCAGCGCGGCCGGTCTCGTGCACACAGAGCCCTTGGGCCCAGGGACAGTGCGTGCTCTTACAAATCACTGTCTCTGCACTTGTTCCAGGGTAGGTGGACAGGGACACGGGTGATTAAAGGTATTTCAGTTTGTGTTTTTCTAGACTAAGTATTAAGATGCTTTATAGTATGTCCTCTTCCAAAGACAGCCAGTATTGGTAACCATTTGTAACTGCTTCATGGCTGTAAAGTCTCATCTTTTCAGAGACATGAAGCATTACAAGGTTTTACATTGGGAAAACATTTAACTTTGGAGAGCTGTAAATAGCACCACTGAATGCTGAGAAACCCACTGTCTTTGTGAGAGCGATACACTGAGTATCAGATTCTCGTGAGCAATGCAGGTTTCGGTTCATTACCCCTCATCAGGCTTAGGGACTTTTCACTCCTTCACTTAAGCCATAGGCTCTCCCATCAACAAGATGTGTGTGGGATGCAGGTGAGTTTTCTTGTTGCTCTCACTGGGTGAAAAGATTGATTCAAAACTAGCTGAGTTAGTTTTCCTTTCCATCCATTTAAAATCCAGAAGCATTTCCTCAGTTATGTCAGCTGTTTTGCAAGTGTTTTCCCGCCTTTGCACCTTTAAGCTGTCAGCAATTATCCCTTTTCCAGCTTCCAAAGCCTCCAGATTTCTGAAGCGAATGTGCAGGGAAGTGTTTTGGTAATTTCTACTTGCCTTCTCTTACATTTAAATGCAATGTTGAGACAGAAGTTGGCTTCTGATTTACTGCAGCAGAATTACCCTGCAAGTTACTTAATTGTCTTGTGAGCCTGATGAACAGCTCTCAAGAATTTTGAGTTGTGGATCTGTCATTATATCCCTCTTCCCCTGTCTCTGGCTGTTTAATTTTCCAGGCTGAGAGTGACTTGGTTGTTGCTGATACATTCAGCTTTTGAGTGGTTTTGAGTGTGCCACTACCCTAGGAGGTTCTTAATGGTGTATTCACTTTGATACTGCTCTGATGGAGATTGAAAATACAGAGTCTGGAGCAATGCAGTGACCTGTACCCTTTCTCAAGGTGCACTGTGTAACAGAGTGGGCTGAGGAGCAGAGCTGCTGTGGCACTTGAATTTTTTAAGAGGCAGTGTGCTGGTGTGATGACATTTCTGACTTGAGGTGAATATGCTTGGATTTGAGAACCTGATGGCAGTGAGTGTAGTAGTGTTAAAATATACCAAGAAGGGTCTGTGCATGTGTTTAAGGACACACCCCTGTATGGGATGACGCTGGCTGGCTGTGTACTGGGAGCAGCAGCACTCTGTGCCAGCTTTATTTTTGAGTGCCCTGAGGGTAGAAGTAGACATGCAGGGCATTAGAGCAATCTGACCATGAGGTACAGAGGCATAACTCACTGGAATGGGGGCTGTTGGAAAGAGGAAAGAGTCTCTCCTCCCTCCAGTGTGACTGGTCAGGTTCCGGCTGTGGCTGCGTAAAGCTGCCGGTGCTGGACCAGGAGGTGTGAGGCTTTCACTGCCCTCACCGTGCTGCCACCTCAGAGCCTCTGTTACAGCTCCAAGTGAACATTCCAGCGTCTGCTGTGCGTGTTTTAGCACCAAATTGTATTAAGTGCCTTGTCCAGAGGAAGCTGCAGCCGCACAGGAGAGCCATGTGATAAACAGCTCTCCCGATGCTGCCTGCCTCGCTTATCTCCATCAAGACTATTAATATTTCCAGGGTGTAAGCAGTTTCCAGCAGCTGTCAAAGGCAAACAGTAAGCTACCAGAAAAACTGTTGTTGCTTCTCCCCTGAGCTGGGTTCCTCAGTCGATACCCATTCGTGGCCCAGCGCTAACGGTGCTCAAGTGTGGGACTGACGCAAGGTTTGGCCGTTTTGCGGTCTGCTGCTGTACCAGAGCTGGGTGCTTTACCTCAGCAAGCAGAGGGGTTCCAGCTTTGTAACATCAAACAAGTTCTGCCTAAGATTTAAAACTACAGAATTCCTTTTCAGTTAAAAAATCCTAATTCAAGTCACTTTTGTCTCTCTAAAACGTAGCAGTTAGCAGAAGAGTTTAAAATCCGTGTAATTAACAGGGGGTTAATCACCAAAACAGGAGAGACAGGGAATTTGTTAAGGAAAAAAACATTGAGACCTGAGTTACTCTCTAGTTCCTTACCCCAAAATCATCCTGTGTAACTTCTAAACACACATTTCAGTCTCTCTGTACCTACATCTTCTGTAAAATGAAGGCAGTAACACTCCTGCTCTGTATGGTTTTCTGTCTTTGGTGTGAAATGTTGGGATGTAGCTGTGCTGCTCTGGATACTGAAAGGAGTGAGTAGCAGTGGCACAGGGTGCTCCATGCAAAGCAGGTGAAAGCAGCAGAGCATTCCTCGGCAGATTGAACGTATTCGTGCGGATGTAGCTGTTTGTTTCTCGCTTGGCATGTTCTGGTCCTTTAGTTTCCATTAGGTCATCCAACCTGCCGGCGAGGCTCGGCGCTCGGGACGCGCTGAATAACAGCCACGTGGCTCGGCCATCTGTAAGCAGGGAATTAATCACCAGCCCTGGCCCACAATGTCTTTATGTTGCACATTCAGATAAGCTATATTGTGTGACAGCACGCTCCAGCTCCGGCTTTAATTAAATATTTGGTCCACACATGCTTCAGGAATTAGTGAGCTGAGGGTCTTTTCTCGTGAGGCTGCTGCAGGGCGCGATCTGCAGGCGCCCGGCGTAGGCAGGAGGCAGAGGCACGGTGCGGATAAACCCTGCAGCTATGGCTTGTAGCCCCAAAGCAGCACTGCCAGCTCCTGAACTGCCTCTGCTCCTGGGGGCTCCCAAGAGCGAGAATTGCAAATGCTCCCCACCCAATGCCAACAGGCCTGGGAGTATTTCTTCTCCCCAAAGTTTTGGGGAGGCTTTTACTGCAGCATAGTGTCTGTCTTCATAAGCTGTCATTTCTGCAGCCGCTTGAAAGGACTTGCATGTCAGGGCAGGACATGGGCTGACAGCCTTGCATCTGGCTTTGTATTAGTTGGTCCTCATTGCTGTTATTACAGGGTTGGGGATTTCAGAAGTGCTCCACAATTTGCCTGATAAAAGCTGCTGGGAGTTTCATCATCCCTCCCAAAGGCGGGCAGGGTGAAGCCTGCTGCTGCTCTTCCCAAACAGCAAAGTATTAGAATCCTGGTTTAGTGGCAAAATACTCCGACTCTCAAAAGGAGCCTCCCCTTCCCCGTAACACACATATGCTGAGATGAAGAGGATAATAAAAGTGATGGGGGAGTACTGCTGGTGTGTGGCTAACGACAGCAGAGCAAGGATAGTACATCATCCCTCTGTGTACAAGCAGCCAATTTGAAGGAACTGGAAGGCCTAAGTAAATGACAAATAATTGAACCTTTGTACCTTTGCCCTTTTCCTAAGATGTCCAAAAGTAACAGCTCATTAGTAGAGTGACAGAAATAGGTGCATTTTGTTAGTGTTTGAATAAAACTAAGACTGCAACAAAGCACAGGGGAAGCATTGCTGGTAACATGTGACCTTTCCTCCAGTTATTTATCCCTTGATGATCACCCCGCTTGTGGAACAAGCCAGATAATTGCAGAACATGAGCATGGGCAGCTGTACATACACTGATAAAGTGGGACAGCTACGGTGTTCTAATGATCTCGCTGAAAACACAACCTGGGGATTTGTCTTGTGCGGTCCTCGGGCAGCTTTGCTGCTCGCCCTGCGCGCGAGGGCCCTGCGTGACGGCAGCTCCCTGGCATGAGCTCCACTCGGGACGTGGGCAAAGGTGAGACCAGGCTCTGCCTTAACGAGGTTCTTCTGAAAGGCCACCTCTCCCTGCGGCCTATGCTGCCTTGAAACACCAGCAGGTCTTCTCCACCCTCTGCTCTTGGAGCTTCTCCCACCCATCTTTAATTTTGCAATCTCCAGGTTCTTTCCCTGGGTAAGTTCTTTCCTGCTGGAGGACATAGGCAGAAGATAACTCACCCCACTGCCCTCAGGAGAGAGGTCCTCTGCATCTTCTCTAGAGCACTGGGAAGGTAACTTTCAGTCTGACGTGAGCAGGACTGGACAGGGAGCTATATGGATACCTGCAGAAAAAACAAATGCTGGGAGGATCATGCCTCGCTGATTTGCTGGCCAAACATTTGTGTAACTGAGGTCACCATAGTTCTTACAGTACAGATCTCTCAGAGATGGCTTCTTGGTGGTTAAATCTTTGTGTGCCCTGTGGAATGATTAGCCAGTTGGGCCTTCTGCTGCACTGACTGATAGTAGGCAATTATGTCATCATTTTAATCAATTGAAATATTTTAATCAAAGCGTTATCAGGACAGTGGAGCATGGAGTGCAGCTGCTAAGTGGACCTTGGTTATGCAGAGGGCTGGCTGTTTGGGCCATTCTCCCAGGCACGTGTGGTATTTTGCTGCTGGTTTGTGCAGCGCTGTAGGGCTGCGTTTCGGCTGTGTTGGAACTGTCTCAGCGAAAACAAAGCTCATCAGGGAGATGAGCTGCACTTAAAATTCATGGCAGGGGTTTGTTCCAACAGAGCAGGTGTCTGTACAAACAGGAATACCTGCTAGCACATCATCACAGGTACTCTTAGAATAAAAGCTTCAGGTAGGGGTAAACTGAGTGTTGTTGAAGTACAGGACTGTGTTGTATCAGGAGAGTGGCCCCTGTTCCTTCACTCCTGCTGATGGGTCTGTGATGGCACAACGTGTCTGCTCCCAGGGGCTTCCCATGAGGAAGAGGAGGATGAGCAGTTTAAGATGAAAGCTTGTTTTCTGCCTTATTCATAGCAAATGCACAATTGTTCCCTGAAGCCCTTGACATGACTAACGTGCCTTGTACTCTCAGTATTCGTGAGCTTCTGCCAGGCTGGAGGCTGCAGCACACCTTGGGCAACGTGCTCCCTGGGGAGCCAAGAGCTCTGCCCAGGGCAGTGAGATGGAGCTGCCTGCTTAGGGGCACCTTCAGTGTGATTTTGCTGTTAGGTTACTTGTTTTCCACAGAGGTGGTTTGGAGCTGTGTGAAACCTGGTCTTGTTTTGTTTCACTTTCCTCTTTAAAGCAATTAATGGCAACTGTCTGTGAGGAGACAAATGTGCTGCACAGAGCATGCTGGAAAACACTGTAGCAGGCTGCCGTGTTACTTGAAGCAATTACAGGTTATTGTTTATGCTGTGTTGTGGCAGTATCTGAAGCCCCAGCTCCATCCATCAGGACAGAGGTTCTTTTGTAACGCTCTGCAAAGACCCAGGCCCCACTCGGGAAGGGAGGTGGCAGAGCTCCAGGCGCCGGGCACACGCCTGGCAAACCAGGAACCCATTAGAAAACGTGTCTGTGCCTGTGGGGTCCAGTGAGGGCCAGTGGCCTGCACAGGGGGTGTGCGGGGCCCCAGCCGTGCCCCGCAGCTGCAAATCCCTCCTCCAGCCCCCCCAGCGCAGCAGTCAGAGCGAGCTGCCCGTCTGTGCGGGTCTGCACCGAGGGGTGGCAGGGCAGAGGGAAATGATGCCGCAGAGAGGATGAGCTCTTGGTTTTGGCAGCGGAGGATCATCTGCCCGTTCTGGATAAGGAGGAGGAACAGCAGCCCTGGCAGTAGCCAGCCCCGCTCCGGCGAGGGAAGCGCGGAGCCCAGCCCCCCGCCGCACCGCAGACAGATGGCCGTGGGGGCTGACCAGGGGCCCGCAGCCAGGCTCCCCCCGCACAAAACCGTTGGTTGGGATTGCTCAGTTGCACGGTGCCTGGGCCAGTGCATGTCTTGTCCCTCTTACATTGACTGAGTTCAGATAACGCCTCGCTTCCAGGAGTTTCAGTGGCAGATGCTTCGGCTGAGGAGGAGCACATAGATGTGCAGCTGCTGACAGGCACAGCTTAATTGCACCTGTTCACTGAAGGGTGTACGTTACCAAAATTCCCCCAAAAGTTTGCAGTGAAATTGATGCAGGAGTGGCAGTCACTAGACCGTTAATGATGGTGACTCCAGTTGAGCAGATTGAGTTTCACACTGCAATTGCCCATCAGGACATGATAAACACACGGTAACTCTGTCCTGCTTGGAGATTAAGGAGGATAATTAGGTGTGTAAAGGTAATCTACCCATACATTTATGTTAACCTCAGTTTTATGGTCCCTGCTTTGTTCTTCTTCGGTAAGTCCCAAACATTTATGTTCTTGTTTGTTTTCCAAACTGCTGCCATGGTGACCAGAGCAAACCCTTTTTGTGGAACCCTCTGTGGTTCTTATGATGCAAATTAGGAGGATACTGAAATGCCTGTAATGGTCAGAAATGACTTCTCAGTAGTTCTTAGGTACTGAAGTCCTGAAAAGGCAATCAGTAGCACAGGAGTTCAAGGCAGCCTTGTGTTTCCTCTGCCTGTCAAGCCTGCCCAAGGAATCAGCGGTTTGCCAAGCGGGTTTTCCCTCTCCTGTCCACACGCTACCTGTGTGACCACCTGTACGAGCTGGAGGGCCCAAGTGTAGGTTTGGGAAACGTGCTTTCTCACATTGAGCAGCAAGTCCAGAGATTTCCTTCATATCTCCCTGGCTGGGTGGAGGAAGGAGTTGGCACATGGACATGCAGACAGCCTGATGTCCAGTGGGCTGGAAAGAGCTGCCTGCCGTTATCCTTTCAGCCTCTCCACTGGCCAGATGCCCTGAAAGCTCTTCTCAGGGTGGGATTCGCATCACAGATGGGAATTGCAGTAGGTTCATGCCAACAGTCTGCGTTAAGTTCCCTGGCAGTCCCTCTGGTGCCAGAGGACAGGCCCTGCAGCGTGTGCTCCCCGCAGACCCGAGCGGCTGGGGTCCGGTGCGGGGACCAGAGCCCCTGGGCATGGGCAGGCTGTGGGCAGCGAGCCCTGGCAGTGCCCAGTCAGACCCTCTCTGCCTGTTCACAAGCCCCTCAAGTGTCTTTTGTTTGCTGTGTTTCCATACAGTGGTGATACAATGTAAATGTTGCCAGCAAGTCTGTATTTTCTAGAGTGAGTGTGTGGCGGAGCTGCTGCCCTCCCAGCAGCCAGGGCAGCTGGTGTTTTGGCTGGAGGTCAGCACAGAGTTCAGGTCAATAAGCAAAAGTTCTGACTTTCCAGGATTTGTTTGAGTAGTGCTCTTCCATGTATCCCCCATTTCTGAACAGGGAGTCACTTGTGGTTTAACGCTCTGTGTGTGTGCAGAGACTGGGACAGACCTTGGCTCCGGCATGGCTCAGGACCCAGATGATGAGTTTGAAGGCTTTTCAGAGTCTGTGTCTCTGAAACTGGCTCTGTGTTGTAGAGGCTAAATGCTGAAGTGATGCTTGTAGGTCAGAGCTGTGCACTGGCTGCTCCCTGGTGAATTCTCAGAAACAAATCTGCCTTTTGTCTGCTTTTGGATCCTCCATCTGGAGGAGGGTCCCGCCTGTGTTTCGCCACAGCGCTCCATGGGCCAGCCTGCTGCTCGCACGAAGATGACACAGTTTCTGGCAAATACTGTTTTAATGGGGTTTGTTTCAAACACCTTGCAGTGTGTGGTTGGACTAGTGAAATAATTGATAAACTGATAGACAGTTGTAAAAGCTCACAACATGCAGATACTGAGATTTCACTGTGTTCAAACAGAAGCTGAATTCCAGCTCTCCACAGTTACATGTGTATTCGTGGTCAGTCATTCACACCTTGCCATGGCCCTCTAGGTCACTTCATACACAAACCAAAAATGTCTGTGCCTGCTGAAAAGATTTTGCTCTGGGGTTTTGCCTTGGTATAGGCAAAATGTAGAATAATGCAGTCGTTGAAGAGCTGGGTCAAATTGCCATACATATTAAAGGGGCTGCTTTTGATCAGCTCCCTTGAATGTCTGGTATAACTCCATTTATCTGAAGATCTCAGGGGACGCCCAAAACCTTCAGATAAATGGGGGCTTAGTTAATCAGGGAAGCCAGCTGTCCAGCTCCTTCACTGGGGTAGGGTTCAAGATCATAACCCATCCTCTCTGCAGCCAGGCTGCCTTCAGAGCATGATTTGCATGCTTCCCTTCAGCAGCCGAGGCTCCTGCAGAAAAACCAGCCGGGGACTCGGGGCTTCCTGCTGCCCCGCTCAGCCCCGAGCACAGACACCACACCAGAGCCACGTGTGAGGAGGTAAAATGGCCTCACTGGGCCTGGAGGCTGAAGGCACAGCGTGCGTCCCAGGGCTGTGGTTTGCACTGGGGGATGTCTGGGTGGAAGAGTTCTCACACCGTGGTAAATGCGAAGCTTCTTGAGGCTGCAGTGGAAAATCGGTTTCAGACTGCTCCTGGACAAATGGTGTTGAAAAGCTGAGCCTCATCCTCTGCCTTCATCTCTCCTACACTGTTACTCTTTGTGTGTGTGGTTTTCTTGGATGCTCAATACACCCTACTTGGCACTGCAGATGCCTGCAGAGAGTCTGACATTAATACAGCTGAGTAGCAACAGTGGGTTTGTTTGAGTACAGGAAACACCACTTGAGCAAGTGACAGAAGAAAGGTTTTGTGTGAGAGCTCAGATGGTGTGTGTGATGTCAGGCAGTGCTTTCTTGACCTGTATCTACAGGCTGGAGGTGTTTTTCAGGGAGTTCTTTACAGCTTGTTTATCAAGTTCCTAACACATCCCTTAAAATCCCTAAACTTTGGTACAACTGTGGTTGACTTCTTTTAGTGAATCCAGCCTGTTTTCCCTAAGATGTGGATGTCCTCAAACAGAGCAGAGGGTAGTTTGATTTTTACAGTAGGCTGTAAGTGAAAAGGAGCAGGAACATCTCACTCGCTGCTTGCCTGGTGCTGCCAGGCGCACTGGGGCGCTGGGCAGCAGCTGAGCTGAGCTGAGCAGGGGGTGCTGGAGCAGAGCTGGTTCATGCAGTGATCTTCTGCTGAGCCTCTGGTGTTTGCACCTACTGCTTTTAGCTTTTTAACCTGCAAGACCAGTGCAGACCTGGGACCTTCCTCCTACGCCTCTAAAGCTGCTGATGGATTTGCACAGCTCTCTGGACCTTGGCTTAAGCAGCTCAGTGTGTTGTTATTTCTCAGATGCCTCTCCCTGTAGCTGCCCAGCTGTTTGGCCCTGTAGTTGGGGGAACATCTCCTGTCTCATAAAGAACAAGCCTCTGATGGGCTGCAAAAGCCAACCTGTTATTTTCCGCGCACCGTTTAGCAACATGGTTACAAACTACCTGCGTGGCAGCAGTTGTGGTGCAGTTGTGTCAGCCGTGTGCAGCCAGGCTGTTGGGAGGCTGCGGGGCTTGCGGCACCGGGGCTCGGGCTGGGCTCAGGTGGCCGCAGGCGCGGCTGTGGCCGGGCCCTTTGAGCGATTTGTCACGCCGGGGCTGCTCCCGCTGCGCCAGCACGTGCCGGCTCCGTGGCGCGGGGGCTGTTGGCCAGACGGCCCCGCAGCCCCTCGGCCCGCGCCGGGCCCTGGCAACAGCCAGGCACAATGAGCATCTTCATAATGAGAAGTGAATGGCATCCGTCAGTCCCTTTAGAATAGGGCCCAGGCGTGTGCCTCCTCTCCTAGGAAGTTTGGCAGCCTATTCATTACCAAGAGTCATCAGGAGTTCAGCCCGTAATGGGGAGGCGGGCGCTGGTGCGGGCAGCAGCGCGGCCTCGCGCGCCTGCCCACGGGAGGCTGAGCGCTGCAGGCGAGGAGCGCTGGCGGCAGCTGCAAACGCTCGACATGCTAGGTATTGATTTTCTTTTTCAGGCTTCCACGGGAAGTTTATAAGAAGATTTATCACATATCAGTCGCTCTCTGCTAGCATCAGCAGCAAAACTCCCTTTCCCGCTTTCGTCCCGCCGCGCCATTATGACTCGCTTTGTTTATCCCGTCAGGTAGAACACTCCACCATCCTGTCCTGTGTTTAAGTACCCCGGTACTCTGATGGGTTTTTAAACCCTGTTTCAGAGTGGTTTTTCTTAATGTCATGAAAGTCACAAATGACACTTCAGAGTTAATTAGTAATGCTTTTCAATTTCAAATGTCCTCACCTGCTCTGTTGTCACCGTGGTGTTCTCACCACTCCCGAGTTCTGAATGTAAATTGGCCTTTGCTCCAGCACAACAGTCTCGCAGAGTTAGAATGCAGTTCCCCCTCATACACACAATGAGCATCTGGGAACTTTTGTTTTAAAGGAGGAGATGGAGAATGAGATGCCCTACCAGCTCTGGCAAGCGTGAATTCACAGAGTCATACGTGAGGTTCTCCAGCCCATTGTAGATGTGTTTCAGACGTTATCCTGTTATTGGAAGTGTATGATTCACCTTCTGAGAAAACAGAAGCTGCACACAAAAGGGAAAGATTTGCTTTCTCTGCTGTGAAAGGCCGCCGCAAGCAGGGGTCCTATTAAGACAGCTGGAAAGTTGCTTCAGCTTGTTACGCTTGTAAGTTTTATTGGTGACTGGTTTTTGATTACACATGTGAATGCTGTGTGTTCCAGGGTGCCGAGTTTTAATTAAAAGGCAATAGTCTTGATTTTAGATTGCTTTGTTGCCTGCATTACGCAGACTATAATGCGTGTGGGTTGTGGGCTGAATTTCTCCAACGTGCAGCATTTATTTGGGATACTGGAGGTTCCACCTTCCAGCACCTGCCCTAAATACACGCCTCCTGCTCTCAGGAATTGTGTTCCTCACCCTTAACTTCTTCTAAGAAGTACTGTGACCAGATAAATATGTGAGGGAGCTTGTCCTGTACCTTGTTTCTCCCATCTACTCACTTTTCTAGTCTGCCAGAGTCATGGCAACAGGAATATCATGTCCCAGAAACTCTGCACAGGGGCACAGCTTGTCTGGTAAAGCAAGCCTGCAGCCTGGGGGGGCTGTTTCTGCCCTGGGTGACTTCAGCAATCTGCCCTATCTGCTGAAGGGCTGCGTTTCGTTCATGCATTTAAAAGGCATTACCCTGAACGGGAAGGCAACTCCACTCCTGGCTGCTGGTGCTCAGAGCTGTGAGGCAGCACTGGGCCCTGCTGGGCCCCTTTCCCACCCGGTCCTGCCTGCCTGGCCCTGCTGGTGTGGGTCTGTCTGAAGCGCTGCCGGTGGTGGGGGTTGGGTGACAGCGTTGAATTTCCTTAACCCATCGTTGCAGCTACGAGGAGAGAGCTCTGTACCTCGAAGCAATAATCCAGAACCACAAAGAAGTCACCACGTTTGAGGATTTTGCCGCTCAGGTCTTCTCTCCCTCTCCCAGCTACTCCCTCGGAGGAACTGGTGAGTCCCTGCACTTATTCTTCTCTTTAGCACTAAGAAGCACTTGAGCAGCAGATGTACACCTGTTTTTTGTAGATAAATGCCTGCAAATTTAAGGCGGCCATTCTGCCTCTGAATCAACTAATGAATATCAAAAGGGACGATGACATTCATTTTAATTTGTTTTGCATCAGGGCTATTCACTCTGCTCCTTTCTTCAGCTATCCTGTTAACCCCCGCATCCAGCAAGGTTAATGAACTTTCTCTCAGTAATGTGCTCTGGTTCATTCAGGAGTGTGGGCTTCTTGCTGAGCTGGGAATATGCTGTTCAAAAGCTGTGTCTGGATCGGTGCTTACTTATCAAAAAGTAGTTCCTCGCAGTAGAAGCCGTTGCTGCTAATGCTAAATGGGGATTATGCTGCTGAGATACCAGGGTCAGGGATTAATGCAAGGGAAAGGCGAGGACGGTGTTCTGTGAGGCAATCAGAGCAGTGTGCAGTGTGCTGACGCTGTCCTGCGCTAGACATGAGCAAATGCCAGGCTTCCTTCCAGCACCTGGCCCAGAACCTGCCTGGGTTTAACACACGGATGGATGCAGGTGGGTGCGTAGATGTGTGTGTGTAGGTAGATGTGTGTGTACACACACACCTTACTGCTGATCATCAGCCATCAGATGAACTCTGAGTGCCCTGCTGAGGTGTTAAGTTAGTGTGGTGCAGTCAGGCAGACAGGAACCACTCACTGCTTTGCTGTTTGAAACAAGTGTAAATGAACATCCTGTGCAAGGAAACATTGGCTCTGAAATGCAGATTGCTGGTACCCTTGAGATTTGCTTTTCCAGCCCCTCAGAAGTGTACAGTCTCTGTGTGGTGGACTCCAGCACAGCAATTCCTTAATCCCTTTTTACAGTGGCCCTTTCTGATTACTCCCCACTCCTCCTTCAGATCATAGAATCATTCCAAACCTGTATGAGATGTTGCAGGACAGCTGTTCTTTCTCTGCAGCCTGACTTGTTAGCAAGTATCTTCCATCTAAACTGAAACAAACGAAAGAAGAAATGAAAAGCAGCGAATAAATGAGTTACAAATAAAGGCCCAGCAGCATTGTGTGAGGTGGCTGGCTGCAGGCCTGACGCCCCGAGCGTGCTGGGGAGATAAGGGCTGCGTGGTGGCCAGCAGCAGCAGGCAGGAGGCTGTGCAGATAAGCACTGGCAGCAGGAGAGGGGACCAGGGCCATTTACATAATCGTGCCTTCAGCTTCCTGGGCAGGTGTCAGGAAACACGGGGATGGCCTCTGCTGAACTGGAATATTAAACAACATTAGGAAAGCTTATAAACTTAAAGCTTTGAATTAATGTTTCCTACATTAAAAAGCAGAACAGCTGTGAAACAAATTCCTGTCGGTGCTGTGCCAGGAGCCCAGGACAGACACACAGAGGTGCAGTGGCAGCGTGGCTGTGTGCACTGGGATCCTGCCTCTGCTGCTGCATCAGCAACTGTAATAGCAGCAACAGTGATAGATTGTAAATGTTTCGCTCTGTGCATCATGGTATGTAGCTTTCTCTCCTCCTTCCAGCACACAGTGCTCCTAGGTGACGCTAATTTGGTGGGGCAGGCAAGGACAGATGCATGTGCAGATCCCCCAGGCACACCTGCAGCCTGGGATAGATTTCGTATACACCAAAGATCAAAAGTGTTTCCCACTGTCAGAACACTGTGGAATCAATCAGTTGTACCTGTGTGTGTGTGTCACCTTCCCGAGAGACACCAAAGATGTAGAGGAGAGCCAGGGGTGCGTTTAGTGTTGGGCTTGGATATGTTGGTCTTAAACATCTTCTCCAATTGTATTGATTTGGAATCGTGATTTGTGTGAGTGGTAAGAGTGATGTCAGGTGTGATTGTTGCAGCCTGGAACCACAGGAGGAAGCAAGCTGGGCAGCAGCCTCCCAGCCAACCCTGGGCAGGGCTGAAGGGACAGAGTGGCGAGGGATGGGTCAGCATGAGGAGGAGGAGGGCACAGATGGGGGCTGTGGCTGCAGGCTGGGGGCTGGGGCAGCGCTGGGGTCACTTGAGGTCACCGTCCCCCTCCCCCTGGATGGACTTCTTGATGCGCAGCAGCATGGTGGTGAGCCACTGGTCCAGGCGGGAGATGGAGTCAAACTCCTTCACCTGGGGACAGCAGCAGCGTCAGGGCCACAGGGCAGGGGGAGCAAGGGACAGCGCAGGACGGGCAGGGTGGGCAGGAGAGGGATGGGGGTGGCAGGGCAGGGGAGCAGAGGCGGGGGGGATGGGGCAGGGTGGGGTGGGGGTGGGTGTCAGGGGAGAACAGACTGAGGCATGGACACATCAGCACTGAAAGAGTTAACTGAGAGCAGCGAGTGGGGGCACAGACACTGGAGAGGGGGAAAAGGCCATTTACACACTTGTGATGGGGGGTGATGCTGAGGTGGGAAAGTGTGGGAAAAGGGCACTTACACACTTGTGACTGGGGGAGAAGGTGGGGAACAGTGCAGGAGCCTCTCAGGCACACAGCACATGGGTGTGAACTGCATGTGGAAAGAGCGGTGGAAGGAAAAAAAAAAGAAAGGGAAGGGGGAAAGAAAGGGAAGGGGGAAAGAAAGGGAAGGGGGAAAGAAAGGGAAGGGGGAAAGAAAGGGAAGGGGGAAAGAAAGGGAAGGGGGAAAGAAAGGGAAGGGGGAAAGAAAGGGAAGGGGGAAAGAAAGGGAAGGGGGAAAGAAAGGGAAGGGGGAAAGAAAGGGAAGGGGGAAAGAAAGGGAAGGGGGAAAGAAAGGGAAGGGGGAAAGAAAGGGAAGGGGGAAAGAAAGGGAAGGGGGAAAGAAAGGGAAGGGGGAAAGAAAGGGAAGGGGGAAAGAAAGGGAAGGGGGAAAGAAAGGGAAGGGGGAAAGAAAGGGAAGGGGGAAAGAAAGGGAAGGGGGAAAGAAAGGGAAGGGGGAAAGAAAGGGAAGGGGGAAAGAAAGGGAAGGGGGAAAGAAAGGGAAGGGGGAAAGAAAGGGAAGGGGGAAAGAAAGGGAAGGGGGAAAGAAAGGGAAGGGGGAAAGAAAGGGAAGGGGGAAAGAAAGGGAAGGGGGAAAGAAAGGGAAGGGGGAAAGAAAGGGAAGGGGGAAAGAAAGGGAAGGGGGAAAGAAAGGGAAGGGGGAAAGAAAGGGAAGGGGGAAAGAAAGGGAAGGGGGAAAGAAAGGGAAGGGGGAAAGAAAGGGAAGGGGGAAAGAAAGGGAAGGGGGAAAGAAAGGGAAGGGGGAAAGAAAGGGAAGGGGGAAAGAAAGGGAAGGGGGAAAGAAAGGGAAGGGGAACTGCACCACGTTCTTCAGCCCGGGAATATTTCAGCTGCAACACAGCAACCACTGCTCCTTCCCCTCCTCAGCACTCCACTGCCCTCCCTGCTGTGCACCACACCTCCCACAAGTACACAGGCCACATGGGATCTGCACCACACCTCCCACAAGTACACAGGCCACATGGGATCTGCACCACACCTCCCACAAGTACACAGGCCACGTGGGATCTGCACCACACCTCCCACAAGTACACAGGCCACATGGGATCTGCACCACACCTCCCACAAGTACACAGGCCACATGGGATCTGCACCACACCTCCCACAAGTACACAGGCCACCTGGGATCTGCACCACACCTCCCACAAGTACACAGGCCACATGGGATCTGCACCACACCTCCCACAAGTACACAGGCCACATGGCAGCCTCAGGCTGCAGGACAGGAGGGGCCCTGAGGCACTGACCTTGGCGTTCAGCTCATCCACGATGAAGTGGCACAGAGCAGCTTTGAAGAAATACTCCTTGGCGCTGTACTTGAGCAGAGGGTTGTCCATCGTGTTGGTCCCCACCTGGCCACACAAACAGCACCCCCTGAGCACAGGCAGCCACAGCACCCGCAGCTGCATCCAGCCCGGGGCAGCTGGGTGCCGGCACACGGCTCTGTGCAGCAGCACCCTGCAGAGCACGTTCTGACAAGGGTCTGTCAATACACTCCCACCCAGAACCAGTCCTCAGTTCCCTGCCTGCTTCCCACTGCCCTTCTGCACACACATCTCAACTCAGGGGCAAAACAAACCCTTGGCCCATTAGAAACATGGAATCAATCATGGACTCCACATAGAATCAGTCATGGACTCAGACTCATTTCAGCTGGCAGAGCCCTTTCAGCCCATGGAGTGCAGCCTCTGTCCCAGCCCCATCACCCACCAGCCCATTGCCCTCAGTGCAACACCCACCCGGCTCTGAAACCCCTCCAGGGAGGGTGGCTCCAGCCCCTCCCTGGGCAGCTGTTCCAATGCCTGACAGCAAAGAAATTCCTCCTGAACCATTAAACCAACTCAGAGCAAAGGAGCAAAAGCCTGGAAGCCAATATTCTGACACGTGTCTGTGTAAATACACTCCCACCCAGAACCAGTCCCCAGTTCCCTGCCTGCTTCCCACTGCCCTTCTGCACACACATCACAACTCAGGGGCAAAACAAGCTCTTGGCCCGTTGCAATGACAGAATCAACCCCAGCAGCAACCCCAGCATGGCAGGGGTCTGAAGGGACCTTCAGAGATCATCTAGTCCAGCCCCCTGCCAAAGCAGGTCCCACCTAGATCCAAAGCAGGTCCATCTAGATCCACTCACAAGCGGCATCAGTGCCCAGTTCCCTGCCTGCTTCCCCCAACCCTTCTCCACACACATCCCAACTCTGGGGAGAAGACAAACCCTTGGCCCACGAAACCAACTGCTTCAAGCACAGGAGCAAAGCAGCTCGTGTAAGTGCCCCATCAAGGAGCCCAGCCAGAGCTGAGCCGACTGACCTGCTCGTAGATCTCTATGGCCTTCTGATACTGCTTCAGCTGCTTCAGGGAGCATCCATCCCCCAGGACCTCCACAAGCACCAGCTGTGCGTGAAAGCGGGACCCAAAAAGCTCAACATCAGGAGAAGCTTCTTTTTGCCGTGCAAGACTGAGAGGGAAAGGCAACGCTGGGCTCCAGCCGAGCACAGAGCTGCGGCACACACCGCCCCCTCCCTCCCTCCCCTGCACCCTGCACACACGCCCCAGGCCAGCCCAGGGACGAGAGCCTTCCCCAGCAGGGACGGGTGGCGAGGGGCTGAGCCAGGCAGGACGCGGCCCCGGCCGCCGCCGTCCCACGCACACTGACCTGTTGGACTCCTCTCCCTTGTAGTAGTCCGCCGCCTGCTCGTAGTGTGCGATGGCCTGGGGACAGAGACACTGCTGCAGGGCCCCTGCAGGCGCCTCAGCTGCTCACACCCAGGCTGCCCTCGGCAGTGGGACCGGGACCTCCGGCATCCCAGACTCCAGCTGCAGCGGAGGCGCCGCAGCTCCTGGGGCCGCCCCGACAGAAGCTGCAGCGTGTCCCGGGCGCCAGGAGCTCCCCTCCACACATAAAATGCCAAAGGGGTGGGTGGGGGAACAAACAGAACTCGGGGATCTGGCTGCCGGAGCAGTGCTTTGCGTCCAGAAAAGCACAGCACTGCAGTGAAAGAGACACGGCTGGGCAGAGCAGGGGGCAGGAACTGGTGCAAGCAGCAGCAGAGGCAGGGGAAAGCAGGGAGGTGTCACGATTCCAAAGATACCAGTCTCACAAACAAAGCAAGCCCGGGGTTTCCGAGCAGAGTGCTGAGGCAGCAGCGGGGCCTGGCCGTGGTGGGACACACAGGTGCCATCAGCAGGCACAGACGAGCTGCGCTGCAGTGGCTGCCTCAAAACACTCCCTAGAAACCACAGCGGGTTTGTGCTGCCAGCTCCAAGCTGCAGGTTTGCGGCTGCTTGACCTGCTGCCGGATTCCCACTCGGGGCCCTGGGTCTGGGAACAAGGGAGGGTCGGTGCCAAACCATAACCCAAAAGCAGCAGCAGCAGCTTCAAGTGAGCCCCGAGTGGCAGAAGCTGCACAGAGCAAGACAAGACAGACAGACATTCACAGACACACAGAGTGCAGTTGACTTCATCATGTTTCCCCTCCATGTCTCTCACACAGCCCTGTGTACCTCCAGCCTGGAGGAGACAGCCGGGGAGGCAGCATGGCCATCCCTGAACTCATTTAGGGGATGTGCAGATTAGGAACAAGAGATGAGAATACAGTCCTTTGTTGTTCAACTGGTACATTACATGCTGTATTTTAATTAGGCTGGGTATGAGAGTCAGCCCAGGAAATCCTCAGTTAATCCAACACTATTGAATTATTCTCATCCTTTCCCTCTGCTGATTTCTCTCCTTTTAGAGGATGAGATTTTAAGCTGCTGTCTTCTGCTGTTCTTGCTCCCTCAGCCAAAAAGAAAACACAGGTATTTAACAAAGTACTTGTGTGCTCCTGAAAAAGAAACAATAACAAACACCACATAAAAAGGGCAGAAGCAGATCCAAGAGGTTCCAACTGTAAATTCCCTCTGCTGCTGCCTAAAGAGCATTTGGCTTTGGGGATGTTTTTGCATTTACAGTCAGAAGCCAGAATCATGTTAACCCATAGCAAGTGGAAGTTGTTAGATACTCCAGAAAGGAAGAGAGAGAGAGATCTGTGTTTGAGGGTTTCAGATGCACAAGGGCAGATTTCTACTTCCCAGGCAACCTCCAGACCTCCTTTTCAGCAGCACAGACATGCGGGTAGCGCTTCAAAGGGTTAATTGAAATGGGCACACTTGACTGCTGAGAGGACTGATCTAATCACTGCCATATCCAAGTGCATCTGTTCACCATGAGGTCATTCTTGTGCATGCTAATGATTTGGAAAATGAAGCATAATGCTTGACGTTATCAGGAAGGATGTAGTGCAAACCTTCGCTGCTCCGCTGCCGAGCATCGCTTCCAGCCGAGCGTCAGCACAACTGTGCTGGAACACTCCCACATGTGGTACCTGGTGATAAGTGACTCCTCTCACGAGTATTAGAGCCTTGCCCAGGAGCAGCGCTGGAGCTGAGGAGCCGTAGAGGTTTCCAGCGTTCCCTGGTGTTAGAGCCTTGGAAGCCATGCTGCTTATTTACATCCAGCTGAGCCTTTGCAGCCTTTCTGCTCAAGAGCTGACACATGCTTTGCTTTTGTCTCTGGACCTCTACACACACATTTCTGGCAGAAAATAGTCAAACATACCACAGACACAATTTGGCTTCTTTTAAAACACTTTTTTCTGGGTGCTGAGCTTCAAAGCAAAAGGAATATTCCAAATGACCAGAGTTAAAACACGTCATTTGACAGAAACAAAAGCAAGCCTGGAGGAACTGCTGTCTGAGACTTACATCCTCACTGCTAACTGAGCAGTGATCCCCTTGGGCTTAGTGTCACCTGGGCTTTACCTCTTGTGTGTGTGCCTTGAGAATCCATAGGCTGGGCTGTCAGTTCTGTGCTGGCAGGTGCAGAAAAAGCCTCTCCAGGTTCTGTGGAAGTTCCCTCACATCTTGAAGGGAGCTGGACAGAGCTGATGTTGCAGAAGCAGGCATCTGAGGAGTGGCTGTGCCATGACATTACAGCACGTGCCAAGGGTTGGGTTTGAGCAGTGCCTGAAACTGAGACATTAATTCCTAGTAAGTGGGACTTGGAAAATCCCAGCCTAGGCTGGCAGCTCAGAGCCCCCTGCCCAGCTGCTTCCACAGCGAGAGGCAGCAGTGCTGGAACCAGCTGGCCGTCCTTACCTGCTGCTGCCGGGCTGCACGTGGCGCTCAGACACACAGGGCTGCAACGTCTCTGCTGAGTCCCTCCTCTGCTAGTACAGGCCTTGCCCTTAATGTGAAGGGCACCACAAGAAGTCATCAGCATAGAGTTTGTTACTAGGTCTGCATGACATTCTCTGTAGGTAGGAAGGGAAGGACACAGTCACAGGTCCCAGGCACTGTAGTGGTAGAGGTTGTCCAGGCAGCAAATAGAGGCAAAGCTGCAGGAGGGAAGTGGAAAGAGTCACCAAAGGAGGCAGAACTCAAGGTGTTTGGGGTTGTTTCCCTTCCCTGTGAAGGGTATTGAGGAGGAGGTGCAGGGGCCTGGCCTGCTGCCCTGCTCTCTCCAGGTCATCAGCGAGCCGGAGCCCTTTTACCTGCTGGCTGGGTGGCCTGTCCCAGGCAGCTGCTCAGGTGGCCTTGCAGGGGTGCTGGTGCTGCTCAGCCCTGTGCCTGTGGTTACTGGTGATCCCGTCTGCCAGGGCCCTTCCTGCCCCTCTTCCTCAGAGCTGCTGCTGCCTGCAGCTTCCCACGGCACGGGGTGGCTCAGCACCGCGCTCCCCAACACACACCCGTGGGCAGGGATGGCACGGAGAGAACCATCCGTGCCAGGCCAGCCCCAGCCCCCTGGGCTCGGGAACACAGGGGTTCCCTGCGCTGCGATCCCCCAGCTCACCGATGGACCCGCCGAGGCCGCGCCTGCGTCTCTGCAGAGCCCAGTGCCCGTAGTCCTTTCCTGCCTGGGGAAACCGGCTCTTGGCCCATGGCAGCTGCTCAAGAGCAGAGAATGAAAAGGTGCCACGTGAAGTGTTCAATTGCATCAAGCAGTAATTACCTGATCTAATGAAGGAGGCAAGCGAGGATGTTCTGCAGAAGCCCCGAACTTGCCCCGGCTCCCCAGAGACATCTCAGCAAGGCACACGCCATAAACCCATTTCACACTTCTCATTACCTCCTTCCTCCTTCACACCTCAGGAAATCCACAGGAGTGTGTTCCACTGACGTGACACAGCGTTTCTGAGCCCAGCTGAGAAACCACAGCCATTTCTGTGACGACACACGGCGCTGCACGCCGGGCTGTTTCTGCCGGGGCTGGAGTGGAAGTGCCTCCCTCAGACCAGGAGCACTTCTCACAGTCACAGAGGCCACAGTGGCAACCAGAAACACCATTTCTGCTCTTTCTAACTTATAGTCAGAAAGTTTTCACAGTAAAAATCTTTTCCAAGCTGTGGTGTCCTCCCTAATTCATGAATGAGCCTGACAAGCTTACACACCTTGCTGGTAGCTGTCTGTGACAGAATGAAGAGAGCTCCTTCATCCCCCAGACACCATGGGACTGCTCCTGTGCCCTGGCCAGAGCCTTCACATTGTCAGACACTCTGAGGTGATGCACACTGACAGCAGGGTCATTTGCATTTTCTCATGGAAGGTAAGTCCTTCCTCAAACAGGCAGAACTCTCAGTGCCCCTGTAAGGGCTGGGAACAGCCTGTTGTTAGCCAGGGCAAGCCCTCAGCGAGAACTGAAGCTGCTGGGTGGCATCAGCACCGCAGCCCCTGTGGCTGCTCTGGCTTTCCCTGTGACCGCTCCGTACACCAGGATGACCAGGCCTGCTCACAACTGAAGTACAGAATGGTAGGGGTTGGAAGGAACCTTTAAAGATCATCCAGTCCAACCCCCAGGGGACAGTCATAGAATCACTTGGGCTGGCAGAGCCCTTTCAGCCCACGGAGTGCAGTCTCTGTCCCAGCCCCATCACCCACCAGCCCATTGCCCTCACTGCAACACCCACCCGGCTCTGAAACCCCTCCGGGGACGGTGGCTCCAGCCCCTCCCTGGGCAGCTGTTCCAATGCCTGACAGCAAAGAAATTCCTCCTCACATCCAGCCTGAACCTCCCCTGGTGCCGAATCCAGGGGGAATGATCACCTCCCTTCTGCTGATAACACCATTCCTGACACAGGCCATCCAGCATGTTTAGATCTCTCTGTAGACCTTCACTGCCCTCAAGCAGATCAACACTTGGCACCCAGCTTGGTGCCAGCTTACTCAGGGTGCACTTGATCCCCTCATCCAGATCATTACTGAAGATGTTAATCCGGAGTAGCTCCAACACTGAGCCCCAGGGACAGCACTGGTGACCAGCCACCAACTGGATTTCACCCCATTGAACACACCTCATTGGACCCAGCCATCTCACCAGTGTTTCACCCAGGACAGTGTCTGCCCATCCAAGCCAAGAACAGCCAATTTCCCCAAGAACACTGTGGGAAACAGTTGCCTTATTAAAGTCAAGGCAGATAACATCCACAGCCTTTGCTTCATCCAACAGGCACATCACCGGTCACAGGAGGAGATCAGGCTTAACAAACAGGAGCTGCCCTTCATCAACCCACGCTGCCATGGCCGGGTCAGTCCGTGCAGCACGGTCAGCAAGTGGCATCGTTAACTGCAGGTCCTGGCAGGGCCCCTGCTCCAAGGCTGTGCTGGTGCTGAGATTACTTCTCCCTCAAGCCCAGTGTAACCTCAGGCTCTGCAGCAGAGGGTGTGAGAGCAATGTCAGGGCCGTCAGCCTGGGCTCTTTTTCCCATGTAATGAGTTCTCAGGGAGCTCTCCCAGCTACAATCTCTGAGAGAAGAGAGGGCAAGGGAGGGATGGGAAAATATTAGCTTGACAGGCCTCTCTCTTCTGCTGGGTGACAGCTCCAGCTGCTCGAGCTGTCAGCTCAGAGGAGGCTGGAGGCAATGTGGCCCGTTTGCCTTTTCCCTCAGCATGGGGCAGGAGCTGGGGCCCTGCAGTGCCACTGCCCAGTGCAAGGCAGAAACCATCTCTCACACTTGCTGCGGTCCCTCTGGCCCCTGCACAACTAATTAGCAGTTGCTCCAAGTCATGACTAATTAGAACTGTGATGTGTACATTTAGGGTTTAATTCCCAGTCTCTGAAACAACCAAGGCCAGGTGTGCAGCAGCATCAAGCGCTCATCACCCGTGCTGGGAGCTGTCTCAGGGGTGTTCTGCTTGTGGCTGACCCTCTCACTGCTTCAGTTACAGCCTTTCAAGGCCCTACTGTGTTATTTTTCACAACCAAGCAGCAGTGGAGCAAAGCTGCACGTTAACCAGCACTCTGGGTGCTGCAGTGCCTTACCGAGGGTCCGAGCTGCCCTGGGCAGCCCCTAGGCAGGGCCTGCTGCTCCCCACTGCCCCCCTGCTGCTGCCACCCCAGGGCTTCAGCCCCCTGCTCTCTTTGTAGGGGGTTGTGTGGCAGGTTCTAGTAATGGGGGGCTACAGGGAAGGCTTTAAAGAGCTGCCTGTCAGCTCTGGGACAGACCAGCCACTGCCCATCAGCAATAGTGGGGAACAACTGGCATTGACACAGTGGGGAAGGGGAAGAAGTTGTGGCACAGATGCAGAACTGTAGCAGAAGGTAGTGAGAGTGGGAGAACAACTCCACAGGCACCAGGGTCAGGGGAGGAGGTACCCAGGCACTGATGGAGCACAGATCCACCTGCAGCTGTGACCCTCTGGAAAGCCAAAGGTACAGGTGTGCCAATGTTGCATCCAGCTACCAGCTGAATCTAATGACCAACCATAGAATCACCTCATAAGTAGACAGCAGCAGTACAACCATGTCCTGCTCCTCATCCCTCTCCCAGAGGTGGTCAGCGGCACCCCAGGGAACACAGGGCATGGGGGAGTTTGCAGACCACCACCATGTAAAGAAACGAGCCGGCCTTGTGACCAGCTGCCTCCTTTAACTCCGGCAACACACTTGGGGAACAAACTTGTTCCAGCACCCTCTGGCCAGCTCTGCCCGTGCCCCAGCCCCCCGTGCCCCGGCTCTGCCCGTGCCCCAGCTCTGCCCGTGCCCCAGCCCCCCATAGCCCAGCTCTGCCCGTGCCCCGGCCCCCTGTGCCCCAGCTCCGCCCGTGCCCGGCTCTCCGTACCCCACGCTGGGCACCAGCGGCGCACGGACAGGCCCCACACCCCAGCGCTGCTGGCTCCGGCCGGGGCCGATCGTGACTCACCGCGCCGGTGCCCGACGGCCGGGGCCGATCGTCCCTCGCCGGGGCCCGACGGCCGGGGCCGATCGCTGCTGAGGCGCGGCACGCGCCGGACCGTTATGTGCGCGGCGTGACGTCACGCGGCCACGCCCCCGCCGCGCGCGGCCGTTAACCCCATCCCCGCCGAGCCGCGCGCGGCGCTGCCCCGGCTGCGGGGGGACAGAAAAGGCTCCGCACCGCCAGTGCCGCGTGTCACCGTGTGCAGGTGTCACCGTGTGCCGCGTCCCCCCCGCGCTCCGCACAAAGACATCAGCTGAATGGAAGGTCTCGGAGCAGCGCTGAAACCCCCGTGAGGGCTGAGGAAACGCGCAGCCCTGTTCCAGCTCACACCAAACACAAGTCACCGCAAGTGCCACGTGGCGTCGAAGCAGCTCCGGCGATGTGCTGTCCTGGCCCTGGGCTCTGCACCCCTGGGCTCTGCACCCCAGCGCTGGGCCGCTCCAGGAGTGTGTTGGGGCTGCTTGCCCGTGCCTGGGCCCGCAGCAGTGCCTGGCTTCAGAGAAGGCACAGAGCACCTGCAGCCATCACATCAAAACCCCACTGACTTCAGGGCTCTGCAGCAGCCCCTTCAGCCTGTGCATGAACACGGCTAAGGGCTCAGAGGGCTCTCCTGCCTGGCAGGGGCTGGGGAAGGAAAGGGCAGGCACAGGAGCAGCTGGAGCCTACTGCCTGGCCTTTACCAAACGTTTCTGCGGGGAATCTCCACAGCAGCGAGGTGCTTTTTGATGGAATGTTCAGCAGTGGTACACAAACTTCACCTGTTCTGTTGTAGTTCCTAAAAGCAAACTCGTCCCTGCTGAGCAGGGACCTGGACCCTTCATGAGGCACCTGCTGTGCTCAGGAAACGCGGACGCTGAGCCTGAAAAGCTGACCCTCGACCTCAGGAATGCTGTGGCCTTGCAGGGAGTCGGCTGGGTTGGTTTAGGGAGGGGCGAAAAAAACACCCTTCTGAGTTTAGAGCACCAGAGAAGGTGCTTTTAGTTGTGGTGCTCTGTGGAGGGTGTCCCCAGGGAGCAGCTGGACCCTCGGGAGCTGGGCTGTGTAGGGACAGCCTGTGTGGCCCTTGTCCTGGCACAGGTCCTGCCAGCTTCCTCCATACAACTCCAAGATGTTTCACCCTTAGCAGTACCAGTATCGCTGTGCTGAAGGCTGGGGAGAGGGAGGCATTTTGCTTTCAGGAGTGTCCATCTGCTGCAATGGCTGAAAGATCTTTTCTTTTTCTAGAGCACATGCCTTGGTGGGTTTGGGAAACCAGGTTTGTTCTGGTCAGTAGGTTTGTAGTCAAATAAGCTGTCTGCCTCTCCTTTTCCAATAGATAACTCTTCTTCACTTAAAATCTGTTTGAATCTGTATTACTAACTCGGTGTTTATCCCCCTCTGCAAGGGACGCTTTAAAAGCCAAAGGCTCCGTCCCCGTGAGGCATTATGAGCTGCGGGAGCCCGCGGAAGCGCCTGCTGAACAGCCCCTGCCCGTGGTGCTGCTCCTCAATTCACGTCCTTTTGTGTTCTCTCCCTTTAGATTAGAGTGTGTAATGGTCTCGGTACGGTAATTGCCGCAGGTAAGAGCGCTGCTTGCGCAGGCCCTGCTGCTGCTGGCCGTGTGCTCCTCCTCCTCCTCTCGCGCCTCCTGCGCTCGGTGCGGCCGCGGGGGCTCTGGGGTCTGTCTCTGCCTGTTGCCGCTGCCCCGTCCCACTGCCCACACACACGGGAGCCGTGGGGCCCCGAGGCCAGTGTGCCGGGCGCAAGGAGCTGCTGGGCAGCTCTGGGGGGTTCCCCCTGTTTGCACGTTTCCCATTTGGCTGAGCTGTAGAGGTTAATCCCTGCGCTGGCTCACCTGCCAGGCTGGAACTCGTGGGGTCTGGTCACTGCAGCGCTGCAGAGCTGGTGCCTGGATCTCACACCCTGTAATTTCACATTGCCTGCACGCCCTGTGAAACACACACCCAGAGAGAAACACCTTCCCCGCCCATATCACTGCAAAAAGAAACAGCACCAGGCCTCTGACAGCTGCTGCCCCCCCAGCTCTCAGCAGAGGTGCAGCTCCCCTTGCAAGACGGCCAGGTCACGAGAGTTTGTGCCCGACAGCTTGCAAGTGGAATTATACTACTTATATGAAAGCCTTTCTCTTTCATGGCTGTGATTGGCTCACTCTGCAGCTGCTCTCCCCTATCCATCAGGCCGGTTTTGGGGGAGCCCTGATGTTGGCTATGAGCTAAGCACTCTCCAGAGGAGGCTGGGGCTGCTGGAGTGTGTTGGCAGCAGGTGCTGCAGGCACTGCAGAGGTGTGTGCTCGGCCCACAGCCCTGCCTGGTGCAGCCCCTGTGCTTCCTACATGCAGCAGTGCAGTGCTGGGCGCTTGCATGGATACTGCTCCTGCTTGTCCATGTGCTGGAAACTGTATGATTTTGACCATCTGCCACTCTGCTGAGCTGCAGGAATGTAAAGTGCAACCCCTCCCTCACAGCCCTTCCCTCCCCCACGCTTCTCCCCACCAGCAGCACCGCAGGTTTTGTTTCTAATCCAAAACTGACAGCTCCACATTTTTCACAGAAAATGCCTCTGCATGCAAAGTCACATCTTTCACCTGTTCTAAATGTGGTATTTCCCCTACAGTCAATTGCCTTGCAGTGTAACTCTGGTAAGTACAGGCTGTCTTTGAAAGGCAAACGCTGGTTGGCCAACTGGCCGAGGGATTTCAGAGGAGCAGGAGGTATTTTTCTGTAGCCCCTCCGCATTGTTCCTTCACTGCTTTGAGTCATCCAATCATTCAGAGTCAGCTAAAGCATGAGGACAGGGTTTTACCCCTTGTAGCAAGGAAACAGCCCTCGACGCTGCCTGTGCCCAAGGGGTCCCATGGAGGCCCCCAGCATTGTCTCCAGAAGTCCCAGGACCAATGTGAGCTGTTCACAGCCATTCAAAGGCAGAGCAGGGCTGCTGCAGCCCCGAGGGATGGGGCAAGGGAGGGCAGCGCGTGTGGCATGAGCTCTGATGCAGGCATGTTGGAAACGCAGCCGAGTCAGCTGGGTCCCTGTCCCTTCATGGGCAGACAGAGTCCCGAGCGCTCTGCTGCCTGCAGGCCTCAGAGCCCCCGGGATAACAGAGTGGAAGGGGTATTAGTTACCTCTGTGGCCATCAGTCATGCCAACTAAGAGCCGATAAAGGCACAGCTGGTTGTAGAGCTGGATGTAGGTGTGTGACGCAAACCTCAGCCATGGGTGTGCACTCAGGTGGTCCCAGCCCGGGCATGGAGACATCCTGCGCCGTGCCCACCGCCCGGACACGAGGCTGAGCCTCCAGCCCAGCCCGGTGAAAACCTCGGTGTTCACAGAGAGAATTACAACGCGGTTTCAAAATGCTGGGCCGAGGAGCTGCTGGCAGCGCTCAGGGCTGGGCCAGGCCCCAGCAGCCAGAGCAGGGCCAGGCTGCAGCAGGGAAGGAGCCGCACGTGCCTCAGCTTAGTTATCTGCTGCTTGGTTTAACAGCTGCATCCTCATCCCTTCTCCTTCAGACAACCTGCTTCGCTCTGGCCTCCTCCAGTCCTAATTGTCTGCGGGGAACAATTGAGATGTAATTTAATGTTGTTGAACGGCAAAGTGTGAACACCTGCAGACGCCCCACGGCCGTTCAGGTTCCCCAGCCCACGGACGAAGATGCCGAAGGGTGGCCGTGAGCACGGGATGCTGACGGCTGCTTCGTGTCCTCTGCAAGCAGTGGCACTAATTAGAGGGGAAAATGGGTTCTTTGGGGGTTTATTGGAGGCTGAAACACCTCCAGAAAGGGTTTCCCGAAACCCAAGTGGTTACCCTGATGCACATTCAGGTGGGCTGCCGCTTCCCTTCCACCACTTGTCTGCCCCTTCTGTTTTCCAGGCTGCCTCACCACAAGTGCCAGCGCTGACCTGAGCGGCACCATCGGGACAGAGCTGCCGGGCCAGACCTCGCCCATGCTGCCGCCCGCCTGCAGGAGCCGTGTCCCTGGGAAGCTGCGCCGCTCCGCCAGCGCGCTCAGCAAAGCCTCCAGCTGAGCGCAGCCGCCGCCGGCCCCAGGAACGCAGCACGCCCGGGAGGGACACACGCGTCGTTTGCTGCCTCTCCGGGCCGTGCCGCTGAGGCCCAGCTGGCGCTGCCAGGGCTGGGCGACCGTGTGGCCACCACGCGCTGTGCCCGCCGCAGCTCTCCGGGCTGGCGGCGCGGGGCTGAGGGCAGCACGCACCACACGAGCCAGTGCCGAGACCACTTATTTACTGTTACTCTAGAGCCTCGCTTTTAGTCATTCCAGCCGACACTTCGCCGGGCACCGGGGAGTTCTGTGTAACAGAGGTTTCCGTATGAGCAGTCACGTAACGAGCGTTCCATCCTCGGGAATGCCAGAGGTGCTTTCCAGGGGGTGTCTGCACCAGCTCCCCGCCAGTCCCTCTGGTCGTCCAGCGCCCGTTCTGGGTCAGTAACCGGCACCTGGAATGCAGGAGGGCACTGTCAGCTTCACACAGTGCCAGCACCCGCGGGAGCGTCCCTGCAGTCACGGCACTTTGTTCGAGGTCGCCCGTCACCATCCCGTGTGTCAGTCCCGAAGCCCAGCGCTCGATCCCATGGAGCGGGGCAGAGGACGAGGCCCCTCTCCTGGGCGGCAGTGGGGGCCGGAGCCAGCACCGCTCGGCAGCTCCTGCGCCTGCCGGCCCGGCCGTTCCCCGCCAGCGCCTGGCGCTTGTGCCTGATGGAAGCCCCTCTCAGCTCTGCCTTGGGCCACGCACTGTGAACCCCCCACTGCAGGAACACACAGAACCAAACACCTTTCTGAAGAGCTGCACATCTGCTGCCACTGCTGCTCACCACGGCTTGACTCGTTACACACCCCACCCTGCCACAACCCTGCCACAACGCCTGCACCCAGGCGTCTTGAGGTACAATACAATAAGTCTGAAGGCTTTGGAGGCCGTGCAGTGTCCTCCTGGCACTTCGTGTAGTAAGCAGATCTTATCTTTTCCATAGGAAATGTATTTCAGTCATGTGAATCATAGTTTTCTAGGGGTGGTAACTTTTTATAGCTAAAAACTCCTGTACTGTAAGAGCAGAAGAAATCCGAGGGACATGCTGCTGCTGCTGGGTGGGATGAGAGTGGCTGGAAAGCCCCTGTGCTGGGGGCTGCAGTGGGGGGGAGCTGAGCCACCGGCCGTCCTGGCTGTGGGGGCGAGGAGCTGGCTGCACAGCAGCCAGTGCTGTGTTAGCTCTGTCCTGTGGGTGTTTTGCCTGTTCTCATGCATGGTGTCAGACCCCCCATCCTTCCTCAGGTCTGGGCGTATTGCTGCTGCTTCTCCTGGTTTTCTGTTTGTTTCACTGCTCAGTATCCAGCTCCCACCTCTCAGCCCAGTGTGACTGGGGTGAGGTGAAGGGGTTTCTGGTGCAGCCAAGTGCACCTCTGGGCCACCACTTCATTAGTGTTTTGCACTTGTCCCTGGGGGCTGCGGTGAGCGAGTGTCTGCAGGCAGGGAGTGCTGCTCCATGGGCACTGCCAGTGAGGCTGAGGCAGCGCTGGGCACCCCGGGGGCTGCCAGCCCTCCTGGATGTGCCTCCGTGGCTGCATGGCCTGGCCGCCCTCCTGTTTCTGCCCCACGGTTTGGGTTTGTCTTCTGCTGACTGTGTGTTGCTGAATGAAATTGAAAGATAAACCACATCCTTTATTGTGTTCCCAGGACTGGGCAGGTGAGGCTGCCTTGTTGTCAGTTATCCAGTAACGGGCTGAAGTGATTTCAAAGGCATTCCTCTGAATCACCTGGGACGCTGCTCCTCGAGCAATACGCAGCTCTGGTTCAGGGAGGGATTAAAACACCGATGCAAAATGAATTTTCCTGATGTGAAAACCCTAAAGATACGGATTTGTACAACTTGGTCAGTGGTTTTGCATGACAAAGCTGCTCCGTTAGCCCTCACACACCTCCCTCCCCTTCAGCAGGTGCTGGGAATGTGGGGGCCCCCAGCCCCAGCCCTTCCTGCCACGCTGCCACCAACTGTGGGCTGAAAGGAAAGAATGATGGGGTTTGTTGGGCTCAATTCTGCCCAGCTACTACTGAAAATTGTGTGTCCAAGGAACAGCTTTGTGGCAAAATAAGAGGTTTTCAGCCTCTGAGTCCAAAGAATAAAAGTTGGTTGCAGAACTGTGTTCTTATTGAGGCATCTTTCGTCGCTGTTGGGAAGGGTGGGCCAGCTGAAGGAGCTGCAGGAAGCCACTGATGAGGTTTGCACCCCACAGCACCCCACATCACCCACCACACTGCATGCCCCCTGGGGACAGATGGGCAGAGCCGCCCGTGGCTCCATGAGCCCCTTTCCCACCTCAGCCCATTACCAAGTGCCACGGGTCTGCAACAGATTTGGTATGAGGAGCACAAAGCACAGCCCTGTCCCCTGCCCCAGCCCTGGGCCATGTCCCACCTGCCCACTCAGGAAACCAGCACACCGGTGCTCGGCCAGGCCAGGCTGGCGCACAGCAGCTCCCACAGCCTTGGCTGTGCCCCGCTGTGTTTCCCAAGCGAGGCAGCCGATGGCTGCACCTGCTGTGTTGGTGGCTGTGAGGTGATACCAATTACTGCTAAAAACAGCCGCTCGAGAGGCAGCATCGCGGAGCATTCCCCTGCTGACAGGACACTGCGCAGCGCCTCGCCAGCCCGGTCTCGCGGCTCACTGGAGCTCACTGAGCTGCCTCTTTCAGGACCAGGAAGGTTCCTGTCATTAATCTCCCTGTTTCAGTTTGCAAACAACCCGTTTCAGACCATGGGTCCAGCTTTCCCTGTGCTCAGACAGGAGGGGGGCTCCAGCAGACCCCTCTGCCCGCGTGCGCAGAGCGAGCAGCCGCTGTGCCGGCGCGCCAGCTGCCCCAGGGACTGGGAATCCCGCCACAGTCGGGGCAGGATCGGTGCTTTCTGTGCTTCCCAAGCCTGTTCCTGCTGGACACAGCGAGGGCCATCAGCAAACTGCTTTGTGAGCTGACAGCAGGAGCCGTTTGCTGAGCGCCAGCCGGCCCGTGCTGCCGAACGGCACCACTGTGTCCCCAGAGGCTGCTGCGAGCAGTGCTGGGCACACAGCGCTTTCCACGGCCCTCCGCAGCTCTTGGTGGGCTCCAGGGTCTCCAGAGGCTCCAGAGGCGGAGGTGGAGGCAGAGGAGAGCCGGGATGAGGTGCCGCTTTGGGGGCACAGGCGACAGGGCAGCGCAGGGGAGGAGCAGCTCCGTGCTCAGCCAGGTCAGTGAGGAGTAGAGGCAGTTTCCTCCCCCAGAGGCAGCTGCTGTCCTGGGGGTCCTTGTAACCCATGGAGGTGGCACAATGCCCATCACTGCCAGAGCTGCACAAAGTGTGGTGATGCTGATCGCTCCCGGTGAATCCTGTGGGCAGCTGGTGCCTCACACTCGCTATGACCTTCTGCGCAGCCCCTGGGAGGAGGGAGCGCGCCAAGAGGCCCGGCAGCTCTCTCTGCTGCAGCCCAGTGACGCCAAAAGCCATTCCCCTGCTCTGCAGGGTGTTCGTGAAAGGAGCCCAGTTTCCAATGTACTCCAGTTTCACCTTTCCTTACTCCCCCCCTGAAACAGGAGTCTCCACTAACCGCACTTTCCACTGCAACATATGTTCCCATCAGCAAAGGATGTGGAAGCGTGGGTGCTGACGGCTCCCCCGACAGCTCCCTGCCAACCTGGGAAACTCTCCTGACCCCAGCAGGTTTTATCTGGCTCCCTACTGGGACAGGCACAATGTACTTCACTGCTGGGAACTCGATACCAATTTGAAGCGGTTGTTTTGTGGCCTGTCAGTGCCACAGGCTTAGAGCAAAGACTTCAGCAGGGGCCTGGCTGTGAGGATGTGTGTGGAGCCTCTGTGCCCCTCGGAAGGACGCGCCGGGCATTGGTGTGGATCTGGCGGCCCCAGAGCTGCCCCGTACTCTGGCAAGTGGCCATGGCCAGGCTGGGGGCACGCCGGGCTGGGACAGCACAGCAGCCGGGACTTTCTGTGGCCAGGGCCGAGGGAAAAGCCAAACCACGCTTCCTGCCAAGTGTGTTTCGCTGCCTGTGGCTACCTGCATTGATTGCCAGGTAGAACCACAGCTTCGCCCAGACCTGAAGGCAGCTCCGGTGTAACAAAGCTGGTTTCCTAGGAATGGAGACAGCACAGAGGCTCCAGTGTTTTCCAGCCTGATTGAACGAGAAGCAGCTTTGCTATATCCAAAAATATTCAGCCATTTCCTGGGAAGCTTCCCTCCAGGTCTCTGCCTTCCCCAGGGTGAAGCAGCCATACCTCAGGGCACAGCCTTCAGGGGAGCAAACATGGCAGGAACAGGCTGGAAACCTCTGCCAGCAGGCGAGAGCCTCAAAGGCACGACTGTCCCTGAGAAGTGTGCCAAAGCACCCGAGCCTGAACCTCCCAGCCCAGCCGTGGCCCTCGACATGCCGGCATGTGGCACGGTATTTGCATTCGGGGTTGCCAAGCAGACCTGCGTGCCCTGGGCTCGGCTCCGTGGCTTCTGCTGCTGGCGAGGGGAGAGGCAGGACGGCTGCACTGCGACACCTGAGGGAGGACTTTCACTGTCCCTGCACACCTCTGCCCCACTTACACTGATATTCCAGCAATTTCTGCTCAAAAAGTGCTGACCAAAACTTTTTGACCCAACCTGTGCAATTCCCACACACAGACACAAGCCGTCGAGCCCTCGCACACAATCAGGGCTGAGGACTCCAAACTGATGCCACTGAAAGCTGCAGGACCAGGCCCCTCCTCTGCAGAGCCCCACAGGCTATGGGATGCGGCCACTTCTGTCTCACAGGGTGAAGCTGGAGGGTGGCACTTTGTGCCACAGTTCCCCTGTCCCAACCGCTCTGTTGAGTGTTGGCACCTTCCCTCTGCCAAATGGAGTCCTGGCATGCCTTGTTTGCCCAAAGCCCCTCATTATTGAAGGATGCTGCTGTTACTGAAGCTTGGCTGCCCTCACCCTGGGCCTCCCCTGGGCCCAACAAACGCAGGCTGCAGCTGTTCTAACAGCCCCGGCACCTCGGAGTGCTGGGCACACGGCAGAGCCCCCACAGCACATCCTCTTGCAGCCAAGGGTTCCAAGTTCTGTACTTCCCCTTCAAAGGTGGTGTGTACATGTGTGTGTGTCCCTGCTACCATCACCTTTTCCCTACACCACGTTTGAGGAAGGTCCCTGGAAGCTATTCCACGGCTCTTCCCAGCAGCTGAGCACAGGGGCAGCCGGTGCCCCGGGGCCCACAGCAGCGGAGGGCAACAGGGGCATGCTCACCCCTGCTTGCAGACACACCTCACCCTGCTCCTCACCCCCCTTAGCTCTCCTTCATTAACCTCACGCGCAGGCACAGAGCTGGAGCCCCACGGCCCCCCGAGACCCCAGGGCCAGCCCCGGGGGAGCAGGAGGAGCACGCTTGAATTGGAAAATATTTTATTTGAATAGTAAATAATTATACAGTTGAAACAGTTCTATTGAAGCACTCTATAAATAGCTAACAGTTAAGAAAATAATGTGTGTAGAAAAAGAGATTGCATCTAAAAGTAAGAGCTGTCAGTGGCACAGGATAAAATGGTCAAGATTGTGTGTTATTCTAGGTATAAAAGTTAAAACCTTTTTAGCAGATCCCTTGAGAAAAAAAGATCTTCTAAAATGCACAGTGAAATGGCAGGCAAGGGAGACAAAAAAGCGCATTAGAGCATCTGCGATCAAATAATATCAATCTTCATAATTAATATAAATAAATAACGAATAAATAACATAATTACTCAAACCAACATATACAGATAGTCAACTCATGAGCTACCTCAGTAAGGGCAAACCGAACAGAAACAGAAAGTTGGCATGTCACAGTTAAGGCAGTTTCTACAGCATTTTCTGGAGACCATCAACAGCAGAGTCAAGGCATTTGTGGCTACACTAAAGGAAATTCTCACTCTCCTCAAGCGCTTTGATCTGGTCACATTTATAAGAACCGAACCGAACGACCAAAACAAACAAACAAAAAAAAGAAGAGCCCCCGGAAAGGTAAAAAGTAAAGCCAGATTCCAGCAGTTCACAAGCCGTATTAAAGCTAAAATTCGTGTGGCGAGTCCCAAGCGCGGCCGGCGGGACGCGCTCGGCGGCGGCCGGGCAGGCGGGAGCGAGAGCAGGAGCGGCAGCGGCCCCGGAGCGCGGAGCCGAGCGGGGCCGGCCCCGGCGGGCAGCGGCAGCGGCCCCGGAGCGCGGAGCCGAGCGGGGCCGGCCCCGGCGGGCAGCGGCAGCGGCCCCGGAGCGCGGAGCCGAGCGGGGCCGGCCCCGGCGGGCAGCGGCAGCGGCCCCGGAGCGCGGAGCCGAGCGGGGCCGGCCCCGGCGGGCAGCGGCAGCGGCCCCGGAGCGCGGAGCCGAGCGGGGCCGGCCCCGGCGGGCAGCGGCAGCGGCCCCGGAGCGCGGAGCCGAGCGGGGCCGGCCCCGGCGGGCAGCGGCAGCGGCCCCGGAGCGCGGAGCCGAGCGGGGCCGGCCCCGGCGGGCAGCGGCAGCGGCCCCGGAGCGCGGAGCCGAGCGGGGCCGGCCCCGGCGGGCAGCGGCAGCGGCCCCGGAGCGCGGAGCCGAGCGGGGCCGGCCCCGGCGGGCAGCGGCAGCGGCCCCGGAGCGCGGAGCCGAGCGGGGCCGGCCCCGGCGGGCAGCGGCAGCGGCCCCGGAGCGCGGAGCCGAGCGGGGCCGGCCCCGGCGGGCAGCGGCAGCGGCCCCGGAGCGCGGAGCCGAGCGGGGCCGGCCCCGGCGGGCAGCGGCAGCGGCCCCGGAGCGCGGAGCCGAGCGGGGCCGGCCCCGGCGGGCAGCGGCAGCGGCCCCGGGAAGGCACGGGCGGCTCTAGCAGGCGGGGCGCAGCGGCACCTGGAGCAGGATGACCTGCCTGTTCTCGGAGGGGTGGCACTTGTTGATGTGCCGGGTGAGGCCGGGCGAGCTGTAGAAGGTTGCCGGGCAGTACTTGCAGGGGAAGACCTGTGCGGCGTGCAGGAGGCGGAGGTGCCGCTCCTGGCTGCTCTTACTGGGGAAGGTCTCCCCACAGACGGGGCAGAGGCGGCACTCGGCGGGCGGCGGCGCGGGCGGCTCGTCGGCAGCGGGCTCCGGGGCGGCGGCGGGGGCCGGTGCCGGGTGCCCCAGCAGGTGCTTGCGCAGGTAGGCCTGCCGGCGGAACCGCTTGGCGCAGCGCGGGCATTCGAAAAGCCCCTCCTCGGAGCCCGCCTCCGAGGCGCCGCCGGGGCTCGGCGTGTCCCGCTCGCTGCCGCTGCCGCCGGCCGCCTCCTTCGGCGGCTCCTCCGCCGGCGCCCGGCCCGCCTCGGGGCCGCCTTTGGCGGCGGGCGGGCGCGGCTTGTGCCAGCGGCGGTGGGAGGCGAGGTTGGCGGGGCAGGAGAAGACCTTGTCGCACTCGGGGCAGCGGTACTCCACCCGGACGATGCGGGAGCAGCGGTGCTGCGCCAGCGCGAAGGGGTCCCCGTACTCCTCCTTGCAGAGCTGGCAGATGAACTCGCCGAGCGGCCGGGCGCAGCCGCCCCGCGCCTTGGCCGGCGCCTCCACCGGGCCCTCCTTGATGCGCAGCCCCAGCACGGGCGACGTGGTCACCTCGTCCTCGAAGGTCAGCTTGCGGATGGCCTTCGCTTTCTTGCCCGACGGGGTCTTCTGCCGGCCGGGCTCCGCGGCGCCCGGCGGGCGCTTGGCGGGCGGCGGGCGGACCGAGGCGGGTTGCGCGGGCGGCGCGGCGGCGGCCGCGCCGGGAGCGGAGCCGGTACCTCCGGCGGCGTGGCCGGCGGGCGGCTCGGAGTGGCTGGCGGCTGCCCAGAGCTTGAGCTCGGCCGGGGCAAAGACGAGCGGGTCCATGGTGGCGGGCACGGCCGGGGCGGGAAAGGACTCGGCCGAGACGGGCGAGCCCAGGCTGAATCCCCGCTCCAGGTACTTGTCCCTGCTGACGGGCCGCGTGGGGCTGTACAGCGCTTGCACGGCGGCATCGGGCGTCCCGAACGGCACCGGCGGCGGCGAGTCCCGCGGCGGCGGGGCGGCGGGACAGGCGGGCGGCGGGGGTGCGGCGCCGGCGGGGAGCGGTGGCCCGGCGGCGGCCTCGCGGCAGCAGCGCGCCCGGTACGACACGGGGGTGGGCCGCCGGCTGCGCTTCACCAGGAAGCCCCGGGGCATCTTCGCACCGCCTGCGCGCCGGCGGCGGCCGCGACTCACGCTCCTCGCTCTGCCCGCGGCGCGGCCGCCGCCGCCTTTAAGCGGGCCGGGGCCATTGTTCGTGCCGGCGGCGGCGGCGCGGGCCAATCAGCGGCGGCGCGGCGGGCGGCGGCGGCGGGCGGAGCGCGTGCACCTGAGCCCCCGCCCGCCGCGCGGCCCCCGGCGGCGGCACACGCCCGGCCCCGCCCCCCGCACGCTCCGCGCCGCCGCCCGGCCCGGCCCGGCACGCGCGGCCTTTGTGTGCCGCCCCGGGGCGGGCGGGGCCCGGGCCCGGCGGCCGCTCCGCGCCCCGAGCCGGCAGCCGCCGCGGGCTGAAGCTGCGCTGGGCTCGGCCGCGGCAGCCCGCCGGCCCCGGGGGGAAAGAAAGTTGGCGCGGGGGAAAGAAGGCGAAAGTCTCTTTTGTGGCGTCCGGGACCGAGCGGGGAAGGGGCGGCATGTCGGTGCGGCGGGTGGGTTTTCTCTGCCGGCGGCATCAGGTGCTAAACGGCGGGTCCGGTCAAGTGGGGAATAATAAGGAGCCGGCGTCCGCACCCTCGAGAGTGCGGGGAACGAACTCCGCGCTGCCGCGACCCCACGGCGGCCCCGTCCCGGCGGGAACCTGTTACGCGGTGCGCCCTCCCTCCGCCCGGGAACCGGGGCCCGTAACGCCACCTGGCCGGCCGGCCGCGCTTCCCGCTACCCCGCAAGCGCCAGGCCGCCGGCAGCCCCGACCTCGGGCTGGCTCCGCGGCCCCGTCTGAGCCGCGGCGCGCTGGGCTGTAGGAACGGAGCCGCGGAGGCTGCGCCCGGCAGGCGTGTGCGGGGGTGTCAGTGCCCGCTCCCGGGTTGTGCGGGAGGGCCAACGGCGCCGCGAGGGGCCCGTCTACGGCGGCCCCGCGGCAGGTGCAGCCGCCGCAGGACGAGCGCTGGGCCGCTGCCCCGCTCCCCCTTAACCCTTTGTCTGCGGCCCCGGCACGCGTCGCGGTGCTGCGCGCGCTCCACGCAGGATGTTGCGCGGGGAGCTCCGCACCGGGGCCGCTCCGCGCGTCGCAGGTGGCGGCGGGGCGCGGGGGATGGATGGGGGGAGCGGGGCGGCCCCCCGCCGCGAGCAGCCGGCCGGCCCCAGGGTCCCGCGCGCCTTTGTAGGGGGCGGCAGGGCACGCGGGCGGCACGCGAGCCAGCGCCGGCCCCCCCGCGCGGCCCCGCTCGCCGCCTTTGTGCGCGCCATTAGCATAAAGCTGCGCGACCCTCCCGGCGGGCGGCACAAAGGGGCGCGGGGAGGCGGGGGCCGGGGGCCGCCGCTGTCCCGGGCACCCCGTCCGCGGGCCGGACCGCGGGGGAGGCGTGGGGTGGGGGCTGTGGGGCCGCCCTGCCCGCGTAGCCCCCCCCCCTCCCCTCCGCCCGCCCGGTGGGACAAGCGTGTGGGACAAGCGTGCCGCTGGGCGGAGCGGCCCGCTGGGCATTAGCATACAGCTGCGGGCCCGCCGGGCACGCGCCGCCGCCCCCCTGCCGGGGCTGCCCACTGAGGCCCCTCTTCCCCCTCAGGGCTGCACACCGAGCGCCATCCCGCCCCGCCTGGCTCCGTCGGGGCTGGGCACCGAGGCCCTCCTCCTCTCCCCTTGCGCCGTCGGAGACCCCCCTCGCATCCTATCCCCGTTCCCCCCGCTTCCCCCGCCCCGCGCTGTACGCAAGCCGGGGGGCTCCGCCGGGCGGACCCGGCGCTGCCGTCTCACCTGCCGTCTGCGGGGTTCCGTCGCCGTCGGTGGCGGCCGGGGCGTACATGGGCAGGTGTGCGCGGTGTCGGCGCAGGTAGCGGAGGATGGGCCGGCTCAGCGGCGGCGGGCAGGGGCTCTGCTCGTCGGGCTCCAGCGGGGGCGTCTGCGCGGCGGGGCGCTGCCCGGGCACCTGCGGGGCACAGCCGTCAGCCGCCGCGCGCCTGAGGCGGGGGGGCGGCCGCGCGCGGCCCGGAAACGGCGCGCGGGAGGCTCAGCCGGGCCCGGCACGCGCCGACCCCCGCCCCGGAGCGGCAGCGCGCGGGGTGGCTGGTCCCTCCAAATTCACCCGCGCTGTGACGGGCCGCGGACGCAGGGCTTGCGTGGAGCTGAACCAGCGTCCCGGGGTGCAGCAGCCTGTGGCCGTGTCTGCCCTCTGCCCCACACGCTGTCCCACAGATTGCCAGAGCTCACCGAGGGGAATCCTCCCTGCCCCCCGATACACAGTGTGCTGGCTGCTCAGTGCTACCCCAGCTGCAGCCCCAGAGCCAGACCGTTACTTCGTGCTGAGGACAAGTGCCTTCTCCAGGAAATCTGGCGCTGCACATGTGTGCCCTCAGCTTGCTGCGATACTTCAACAGCTGATGTGGGTGCAAAAACCCAGCCCCGCCATCTGCATGTTTGCATGGCTGGAGCGCTGCATGTTGAAGTAAACACAGGTTTGTGGTCCTGGGAAGGGTAAACACTCGCCCTGCCAGCACCCGCTTCAGCGACAGGCAGGAGCCCCCTGCCAAGCCGTGCTGCATCCACCACGGGGTTGGGGGGACAATTCCAGTACACGGGCTAAAAACAGAGCCCCCTCCCAGCTGCAACTGGCTTCTCTATGCATATGTTACCACCGATGAACATCTCCCTAAATATCACCCCTGAATGCATGAGACTGATTTCCAGTTTCTGTGGAAACTGCAACCAGCAATGCCTGGCTGTGTACACACACTCACGGTTCTTCACCACCCCTTTTCAAGGAGTCATTTTCCCTTCATGTTTACGTTGCATTACTAGTTTATCTACATGCTGAAGAGAGCAGGCACAGGAGCTGCAGGAAGCAGATAGAAGGTCTGCTGCTCCGTTATAGAAACACAGCCCACCCCAAGGCGTTCAAAATGTATTCCCTAAGTGCATGGTACCTGCTGTGTATTGGCAGCGTGCCTAGGAGGAACACCCAAGGAAAACACAGAAATGTGACATGTAGTAAATGTAGTGAACACCACTGTGAAGAAAATCCAAACAAAAACCCAGAAAGTAAAGTCAAATTTGCATTCAGATGCAGGTACCATCGTCTCTGTGCATGTAAGCAATTCTGACTCATCGATGGGCTTTCAGTCCCTCTAGTGAGGCTATTTCTGTGTGTCAGGGCTACTGTAACAAGAGAAGGCTATGGCAAGCGAGTCTAATTTGTAGGGCACCAATTCCCCTTTCTCTAAAGTTGTTCACACTTACAGCACGCGAAATGTGGCTGAATGATGGCAAGAAAACCACTTCTCATCAGGCCTCCCATTCTGCACAGCACTTCACTCTGTGTTCTTTTATAGATGTCATCCGAGAGAATTTAAAAGAAGACTGTGCCGAGGCACTTTCTGAGCAGTGACAATGGGAGGCAAATTGCCTGTGGCCCTGGGGGGAGGAGGCAGGGCCGCAGGGCGGCTGCAGCTGTGGCCCTGCCACGCCAGGCTGGGCCCCGCAGACCCGCGGGCTGCTGCCCGCCCGATGCACCGGCCCTGCCTCTCGTCGCCCGCCCCCACCTGCAGGCCAGACACTCTGTTTGCTTTCTGCACAGGTGAAAGCTCTGTGAGCAAATGCCTACGAATGCCGCGGTTGCGCGGGATGCTGCTGCGTCACACACAGCACGAGGAGAGGGACGGTACATGGGTCACGAGTAGTGGGATGGAAGTACCAAGATCCAGACTGCAAGTTGTGTTTGGGATCAGAGGGGAGCTCAGCAGGGGTGGGGAGGCAGTTCTTGGGCTTGCTGGAGATCCGCAGTTAGCAGATCTTTTTGGGGAGCGCAGCGGGCTTTGGGTATAGAGCAGGCAAAGTTACTGGCTGCTGAGGCTTTATGTCTCTGTCTGCAGTACGAAGGCCAAAGCCATAAACAGCATTAGCAAACATTTTAATTTCACCCCTATTCAGGAAATCCACTTATCTCAAAAAAGAAAAAAAAAGCCAGTTGCTTTCACTCTTTCGGCTACAAAAGCCATTCCCTGTGGGGAGGCGTTGAGAGATCTACTTCTAGGCTCAGCTGAGACAGGTTTAGGGTAGCCTGTAGCACATTCTTATTGGGAAACGGGAGTAAAAGCAGGGGCCAACTGAAGAAATAAGCCTCCAGATTCTGCTGGGTAGTTGTACTGAACTGCCCCACAATGCAAGAATGCTGTGCAGGAAAACAAAGCAACTGAAAGCTGTAGCGGCACATTCGAAACGTGCCCAAGTGATGAAGTTGAGCAGCCTGCTGCCCTCACTGACCTGCCGTGGGGCACAGGGCCTGCTCAGGCCTCCCCCAGGAAAACACTTAACTGGCGTTTCTCCACGAAGCTTTAGCAGAAAGATGGGAGAAGAAACCAAAGTGAACACCACTAACAAATTACCTAAATAATAAAATGCACCCGCCAGTCATTTTTCTTACCTGCTCCGACATCAGGATTTGGCGCAGTTCCTTCTTCAGATCAATAAACCGATCGTGATAGATGGCCATGGACCAAGGCTCTCTGAAGTAGCTGGTTAAAAAAAGAAGACATTTAGTTATCTTGTGAACCTCTCATTAACCACTAATAAAGTATTTACCTGCTTTTTTGCCTTTATAAATTACAGTTCTGGACCCATCACGATCGTTTGTTCATAAAATGCCTCCTGTAACAGCATGGTCAATCAATTCTTTTAATGGATGTTCCTGATGTACAGCCAGCTTCAGTAATTACATTTAAAGTGGCTTAATTCAGAGCTGTGGCAAGACCCAGTGAAGAATCCTGATTTTATCAGAATTTAAAAGCCTGAAGACCTGTAACGAACGGTGTCTCCATTATCTGTCCTCATTTGAGAAAAGCAGATTGCAGGATTAACTGAACTGCTGCATAAACAAATTAAATTTGTGTAGACAATGACACAAATGTTGTTCATCATTAAGGTTTCTGGATTAATAAAGGCCAGAAAAACAGGCCACCGGAGTGTTGCAATATGTTCTTTGCACTAGTACACTGAGGCTAAATGGAACCCGTTCTAGGAGGAAGCTCTCGCCACTTTTTCTTTCCGTGACAGCATTCATGACAGCATTCTTCTGTGAAAAAGGAGTAAAAGGATGGAGAGGACAGGACCCGATGTGGAGCCTCAGGGCTGTAACAGTATGTAACCGGAGGCAGCTCGATTACAAGGCTGACACTTATTTCTCCTTACAATGAAAAATAACTTTTACAGGTTCAGTGAGATGCTGTGTGTGTAGCTCAGGGAGTCGGGAGGTACACAGCATCCATCCTGGCACGGACTGACCAGAACTCAGCAGGGTGCCCAGGAGGGGCACAGCCTGTGTGTCCTGGCCTTTGGGAGGGCCGCAGCTTGGCACTGCTGCCGGGACAACACACACGCTGCCACCTGAGCCAGCTGCCTGGGCTTGAAATCCACATCTGGAGAAAGACACTTAAAAGGTGCTACCCAAGTTTAATAACTCTGACATATCTATCTACAGAAAACTAATGTGCAGTTTCCTTTTCGCAGAGATTGCCAAAGGACTTGGCTCCCTACACACACTCTGAATTAATGATCAGCTCTCACTCCTGCCCTGGCAGGAACTTGCTGGGTTTTTTACGTACTCATTTCCTTCATCTGCTTTTCCCTTTGCCTCACAGGCAGCTGGGGCTGCCTCTCCTGGATTTCCACAGTGTCCAGCTCCGTGGGGCTCTCTCTGACCTACAGTATCACAAACACTGTATTCTTGCTCAGCCCAAGAGTGTCTGGTAGCACCCAGCATGGCTGACACGACCTACTCATTCAGATATGAAATGCTCAGCTTCAAGTGTCTTCATTGAAGTAATTATGTACCTATAACGTGTGCAGAGATATTCCCCTCATACATTAAAAAAAACTCTTTAATGTCAGAATTTAAACACTCAACACAAACCTTTAACTCATTGTCAATATCAGAGAGCGAAGCAGGGAAAAGAGGGGTGTTACACAAGCACGTTAATTAGACTCTGTTTTCACTGGTATGTCCTGCTAGAAGCCATATCCCCCTGGCCAAACATTTTGTTCTCCAGCTGGTGTCTTAATTTTAATTCTAACCCCTACAAGGTGGTTTTGTCTCTTGATTGAGGCACATCTTCAGCTGCCTCGCTTTAGTTAAGTTGTTCGCCTGCTCACTGACGGTTGCATTAGGTGATGTTTACAAAACCGTGCAGAGATGCTAGGTATTACTGCTACTGTTACCAGCTCAGCCCATGGCCACATTTGTAACCGTTCCTGTCAATATTCACAGATTTGGAGCTCAGAACCAGAAACATGTCACTCAGTTTGCAGTATTTAATGCAAATCAAATGCCCTTTTTTGGGAGGATGGAGAATGTCTTGCCTGTGTTTCCCAGACAGGCTGCCAAGAGGAGCTACCATCTAACATTTGCTCCCAGATTCCCTTTGCTCCCCATCACCTCAAGAAATGAAACCACCTAAGGCATTTTACAGATATGCTTCAGAGGAATAATTCACTCCCTTTGCCTGCTCTGCATTTTTACCTTATTTATCTTTGCAGTCAGAATCACCTTTCTAAAGGGACACATGTTGTTTCTGAGAGAGGATCTACATATGGCCACTAAAGGGGAGTTTAATAATGAAAAAACTCGTTTGCAGCCAAACCAACAGTTGACTTTCTGAGGCTCATTCTGAATTTTATTACCACTTCAGCAGCCGTCCCTCAGGGCAAGCCGGAGAAGGCTTGAAAGTATAATGCTCTTGAGCGTACACGATGGAGCTGGCACGCTACCAACAGAGGCTCAAAGGCTCCTCAACTATCATGAGAACGGCATCTGCCACATGTGTTTGCACCATTTAGTCTTTCATAACCTGCCAGAGTGATCAGGCTAAACATGTACAAGATGACAATGTTTGCCAGGAGCATAACGGGTTTTCAAACTTGGTCACTTCCTAATGGGGATCCCCTGCTGGCAGACTTTTATATGGGCAGAAGCTATCATGGGCAGGCATTTGTAATGAGATGGGATGAAATGGTCTCCTTTTGAAGACAATAAGCGACATCCTTTTTGTTGCTAGGAAGCTGGTCTCGCCTTTCATTGACAAACAATATTTAAAGTCTGTTCTGCCTCATTGGTGATGTGTAGCCTACCTCAGATGAAAAGGAGGAAAATATTTAGTGGCATCCTGCACAAGGGACACGGAACCTTTCCCTTTCCAAGAGACACTGCGTTAAATAAAGCTGGCCCTGCCAGCAGGGAACGCCGCAGTGGCGCGGGCACGGCTGTCCCTCAGACAGCTGTCTGCATCTCTTCTCTCTTTCATGGGCAGCTACACACTGCTCTGGGAGCACAGGACATCTGTCTGGGGCAGCGGATTCCAAAGGTGCTGCGTGCTGGTAGCGGGGCAGAGGCGCGAGGCTCCGGGCCTGTCCCCAAAGCCGGCTCTGATGGGGCAAGATCCACCGCTGACAGCAAGGTCTGAAAGCCAGAAAGCCTGAATCATGGAATGCAGAAGCTTCAGAATAACGTGCTCAGTTTGAATCATAGAATGAATCATAGAATGGTAGGGGTTGGAAGGGACCTTTACAGATCATCCAGTCCAACCCCCCTGCAGAAGCAGGGTCACCTAGATCAGGTCACACAGGAACATGTCCAGGCGGGGCTTGAAGCCCTCCAAGGAAGGAGCCTCCACACCCCTCTGGGCAGCCTGTGCCAGGGCTCCCTCACTGAAACAGGGAAATGGCTTTTTCTTATGTTTAAGTGGAACTTTTTGTGTTCCAGCTTCATCCCATCACCCCTTGTCCTGTTACTATCTACTATAGAAAAGAGGGATGTCCCAACCTCCTGACACCCACCCTTTAGATAGTTATAAATGTTAACAAGATGTCCCCTCAATCTCCTCTCCTCCAGACTAAACAGCCCCAGGTCCCGCAGCCTTTCCTCATATGAAAGATGTTCCACACCCCTGATCATCTTGGTGACCCTGCACTGGCCTCTCTCCAGCAGTTCCCTGTCCCTCTTGAGCTGAGGAGCCCAGAACTGGACACAGGACTCCAGATGAGGCCTCACCAGGGCAGAGTAGAGAGGGAGAAGAACCTCCCTTGACCTGCTGCCCACACTCTTCTTGATGCATCCCAGGATTTGTACAACAACAGAAACAAAAAGAAAAGTTAAAAAAATACCAGTAATTGAAGTGTTTGTGAAATGACTTCAGATCCCATGGCAAGAAAGTGATGGTGGAAAGGTGAAGAGCAGCTCTGCAGAGTGAGCTGCTCTGCTCTGGCAGGCTCAGCCTGCCACCGTTCGCAGCCTTGGCACAAGCGTAACCCTCACACAGCCCAGTCTGAGGGCACCGCTGCACTCCGCACGTGGGCTTCCCCTCACCAAAACACCACAAAGCAAGGCCTGAGTAATTGCCATTTGTGTTACTAAAGATGGGCTTCTAAGAACCACTGTTGATTTTGTCCTTGTGCATTTCACTTTGGGGGCTTTTCTTAGGAAATCTCATGCCGAAATCCTCTCAGAAAAACAAAATGAATTGCTGGTGGGAAGAGAAGCTGCAATCAGTGACACGGATGTACCCGACATGGCAAAAAGCACAAACCGCTTCTTAAAAAGGTTTTGTTCTCTAATTTCTCTTAATACAAAAGTAAATTTCATTACTACAGTCTGAAAAATAATAGTTTTCTTTTTAATATGAAGACTCTTAATAGGTTTTTAATTACTTCCATTCCTTTTCTTGCTGCATCCGTGAGCTCGCTGGCAGCAGCAGTGGCCGGTGGCACGGCGGGTGGGCCCATGGGCACACGCTGCCCTGACAGCTCACTGTCCGCCTGCAGCACTCCTGGCGACTTCCTTCTGCTCTGGGTTTGGCACTGTGGGATTTCCAGAATCTCGAGGAGCAGGTGGGCACTCTGATGCCTTTGAAAAACTCCTCTGCAGCCCACTGGCATAGCAGTAGCCATTTCATCTTACAGCACATAAGAAGAAATGCTCTCTTGCCAGGAGAAGAGAAGATGTGTTCTTTTGGGGACAATATGTGGATATTTTTAAGACTCTTAATTACAAAGATACTGTGATTCCAGTAAAAGGTAAAGAGCATGTCCAGATCTACCTTGGGTAGCTGGGCCAGGGATCACAAGGTGTAAACGTAGGGACAATATAGATACAACCACTGAGCGTTTCCTGCTAAGTATCATCCGACTGATCCTTTTCAAAGATGGCTTGTTTATGTAGGTAAAAAGCAAAACTAATTTCCCTAAAATCCCACAAAGCACCACCTGCAAGCATTGTTTTTAATCACAAGGAACATAAAATGTTCTTTGCAATGTCATAAAGTTCACCTACGGCTGCTGAACACCCCAGCAAACGTTGAACCAACAGCATGCTTGGATCAAGAAAGCTATTTAACTTCTCACTCTTTACTCACTGAACACCTGTTTATCCAGACATTTTAGTCACTTCTGTGAAATTCATTCACCTAGGACTCTCTGTTACTGCTCTGACCCAGTAATTAGTGAAATCAATAGTCTTACAGACAGTGAATCTGATTTCCTTCACTGGGCAGATGTACCAAATAATGATGATGTCCACTAATTTACAGGCTGGCATTTCTTTGGTACTTTCTGATAAGTAAGTCATAGGAAGGACGCCTGTGCTTTTTTACCACTCTCAACAGAACCACAACCAACCCCATAGAGTCCTTTCTTTGGAAGACAACTGGTTTAAAACCTGTGCTTCACCAACCCCTTGTTTCTGTAGCTGCAATAGCAAAACACAGTGCAGCGTGACTCATCGTGCAGTTCTTGCTCGAGAAAAAATGGCCACTGCGTCCAGACTTTGTAGAGGACAATACTGATCCCACTGGGCCCAGTCCAAAACCTCTGTGGGGCTCCTGCAGTGACCTGCTGACTTGGGGGGGGGGGTGTGTGTGGCACAGTTTATAGTGGGTATTGCTTGCCAGCACCTGCGCTTTGCCCATTAGCCATCATGGCTGAGAAATCATTTCTGTTTCCTGCACTTCTAAGGTCCTGGCAATGTTACACTGAAGTGCCATTACCTGGAGGCACCATCAGAAAGCAGATCTGGGCAATACTCGCTGCAGCCCTTTCCTGTTCTGAGTATCCTTGAGAGATTCTGTCCCTTACTGCAGCACTGGAACTTGGTAAGGTTTAGGTACTTTACTAGACAGCAGCAGTTACTGTGTAGCTGATTATCACTGAGCTGCTCTTTAGGCGTTCTAAACTCTGTGCTCTTCCAAGTTGACATAAAAACACTGCCGTCTGCTCTCTTCAGGAGGAAATTACAGCTGACCCTGCAAGGAGGTTTATTGCATTTTTTCACATAGTGCTACTTCCCACGTAATGGATTATGAAAAACAATTAAAAGGAAATGAAATCTGATGCACAAACTCCACAACTGTGCTGTGTGCAGTACGATTGCTTTTCTGCAGTGACTTGCTTATGAATTCAGCATTCAGTCATTCACAGTGGCTTGTGTAATTATTACTGTGAATCGGCAAGGTTGGGCTGCAAATCAGTGTGGCAAGACTCAGATGATTCGTCTTTACTTACTGACTGGGACAGAGGGTTTCTTAGTAACGTAGCTCTTGGTCCCCAAGTTAGCTGCTCCGTGATGCTACATTGATACATGGAAATGTAAAGCCACCATTTATATTGATTTGCTATGTAAGAACAGCTCTACCAGTGCACCTTGGGGTTAGCGTTTAATTCTGGTAGCTAAAAAGCTGTTAGTGCTTTGATATCCCTTCATGTGTTTCTCTTTCCTTATCCCGTCTCTCTCTTCATAAAAAGCACACAAATTTTCCTCTAATTAGGCTGTAAAGTGTACTGAGTAGCATTAGTCCCTCTCAGCCACGCTCGCTACCTGCCACATCTCCTTTCTGGCTTTTTTCATCCCTGCAGAAAATAAGTCTCACTGTCTGCATGATGAACAAAAGCCTAAGGTGGAATCCCTTAAATGTAATCACAGTGTGCTAATGGTATGGGATTCCAAACAGCAGTACATTCTAGTATTTCTCTTAATGAACAATCACTCTTCCTTTTTGAAAGTCTGGTTTAAAAACAGCTTTTCTGTGCAGCATGCATTTCATGTTCAAACAATCGCTGTAACATGTTTAAATCTTTACCCGGTCCCTGTAAAAAGAATACTGAGAACATCAAAAAACATCAAATGATGTCCTTTTATCCTGATTTATTTGTTACATTATGAGATTCGTTAGAGTTGCATCAATAGACAGTCCAGTGTGGTGTTTCTGCTTAACCTCACATTACATGGCACTGTCCAATAAACCACTTTTAGCCTGATGTAAGCAGTACTATGATGTGTGAATTGAACTGGAGCAGGCAAGGTCTAAATGCTTACTTTAAAATAGGTAAATGTCATTCATATTGCTCAAAATACTTTTGAGTATTTGGCTTGCACAGCCAATATGAGACACAGAGGATGTGAGCAGGAATAACAGGGTTTGAGGAGAACAGCTAAAGAAACATCCACTCACTTGTATACTTTCTGGGTGGAATTTTGCAGAGCACCTTAGTGACAGAGAGTTCCACTCCCTTCATGTGTTTCTGTGGTGTGTTTGGTAGCCTCGTGTCCTCCTGCACATCAGTACCTGATGATGCTGAAGCTATGCCCCTTATTTTTTTCAGGGTGCTTAGCCTCTTGGACAGGAACACCTACCATGGCCAGGCTGCATGCAGGTCTTTTAACAGACATCTGGGGTGGACCACTGCAGATCTATGCCTGTATAAAGTGCTGGCTGCCCTCAGATGTGAGCATTGAATCCTCTGTGCCATACTGGCACTGGGAGAAAAGGAATTCCTTTGTCACAACATTTCAGCAAAAGCCCCTGTACTTTCAGCCCTATGCACAGGTATTGCCTGGGCATATATAAGCCACCCTCTCATCTCCTACTTGTCAGAGTCTCTGGTTAATGTCTGCCAATGGGGGCCTCTCTCTATGGACCTGGCCCCTCGTATCACCAATGCCCAAACTGATCTTTGCAGCTTGCTGGACATAGAAACCCCAACTCTGCAGAACCCCCAAAGCTTGCAATGGAGATGAGGCACTTGGCACACCTGCTTCTTGCTGCAAAGAGCTTTGCTCTCATGTGGTGAACATACACTACTTGAGACCATTATGCAGGTTAAACAAATTGTCAGTGAGACAAGTCCTTAAAATGCTGTGTCAGGGGCTTGAGTGGGGCCGTTTCTGTTAACAGGGAAGGGGCTGTGGTGCTGGGTCTAAGTGGGACCCATCTCTGGGGCCGAGCCAACTGGGCACCTCTGCGACCACTTCAGAAGAACAAGAGGTAAGAGGAGGGCCGTTGTTCTTCCCGGGAGGTGGCAGAAGGAGTTGGATGAGAGAGGAGTGGCCATGTGGACCCTTCTCATACTCCTTCCCAGGACAGATCCTGTAACATTCCTCAGCTCTGGGCTGCAAAGCCTACACACGCACGCAGAGCAGAACCTGCCGTGTCCGGTCTCTGTGCAGCACGATGGCTCCCTGACGCAAGCAGTGAGTACAGATGACTGAAAGTACATTGCTGCTAACAACTAAATATAAACACAGCATAAACGGAGCACTTGGTACTCCCTGCTATGTGTTACTCAAAACACTGTCTGCTACACCATGCATTAGTCTGTCAGCATGCTTTGCATGTTGTTAGTTATCAGAAGTGCTTAAGATGCAGCATCTTACTAAGTCCAGCATTCCACAGAGAGGAAGCTTGGGGAACAGGTATGAGAAGAAACTCAAGGGGGAAGGCTGAGTATCACAACGTTTCAGAGGGTGCCCTTTAGAAATGGCTTGGCGTAACGATGTTGCCTCTGACAGGACATTTCATCACTGTCAGCCCAAATCTGTGCCTGTCCTGCAGTGCTGCTGCCTTTGCTGCACTCGTTGCCATGCAACAGTGGTCCTGTCATCGTCATCAGTATTGCTGCTGTATTAATGTGATGGAACCAGCATCTTCTGCAGGTCGTGACTGAAAACAAGTTCATTAATACAACACCCCAAGTAAGAAACCACTCACGCCTCATTTGATAAATAAGCTACTCAAGCATTTTAGAAACTAGTGGGTCAGATCTTTATGCATTATATTAGAAGATTTGGTTTTCATTAATGCCAAATGAAGCCTACATGAAGCACTTCTGTCACACATTAAAGGCATGATGCCAGTGAGCATCCATTTGGTTGCCAAGTATCAGGAGACTCCTCTAATTATCCATTTTGTACTTAAGATGCAGCAGAGGGAGATTCCTCTGCTCTGTGGACACGTTCCATAACTTGGCAACTGCCTTACAGTTGCCTTCACCTCGGGAGAACACAAAAGGGTGGCACTGGCTGGGTACGTGGCTGCTTTGTGAAGCGGTACCGAGCACTGATGAGCAGCAACAAACACATAAGATTAAAAATAAATGAAAAAATATTCAGAGTTCCCTGCCCATCCCTCTCTCTTATCTGCTGCTATGGCAATGGGAAGAACTTGAAGGCTTTCAAGGGAGCACCGGAGACCTCTAAGGGAATGAAGATGGTGCAGGGGATACTTCACAAGGAATCTACTGGAATTTGCTTTCTTTTTCCTTCAAGAGAAGTGTTCCCTGTTGGAAACAGCCTCACTCTTGGCTGCTCAAATTCCAGTTGAGCGTCTCTTAGACGCAACCATATGGGAGATGAATAAAAATGGCAGAAACTGCTTGCTAAAGTGGATTCCAAATCTAGAGAGTAATGCTGTTAAATTCCCAGGCAACACAAAAAGTTTGTGTACAAGATCCACAGCTTTAGGGTACTGTGCCCTTGGTTCCTATGGTTTTTCCTGTGCTGACATGTACAGTGGCATGGTAAAACCTCTCTGCTCAGGAACATGGTGGCTGAAGGCACAGATGGAGTGGGTACACCTGCTGTGGTGCCAGGGGGCAATAGTGTCTTTTTCTTGAAGCATAATGACAAATGAGGATGAGGCTTTTCTTGGTCAGTAAAAATCACCTGTCCAAGGCCCTGACTATTTGCCCAGTAGACCCTGACATTCTATAAAGCAGCTGGAGGGATGAAGTGCATCCCACTGTGGTGCAGTCAGAAAAGACAGCTGTCTGACTGGATGTGGTCATCTTCTGTCTCAACAGCCTGTTTCCTCAGCTGTTGTTTGCACAGGTAGGAACAAAAACGTTTGCTCTAAAACTCATGTTTAGCTGAGTAACAAACTGAGCCCACGCAGAGGCTACTCTGAATTAAGCTGGGGTACCTAACACTGATACCTATTTTTACCACAGTAATATCTGTGCCACTGGGATCACAGCTATGGCAGCTAGGTGTCCAGAGAAGCATTTATTTTAGCTGTGCAGTTTCAGGGTTGCAACAAGACCTCTTTTAAAAATGTCCATAGCACCTGTGTGCTAAGGAAGGAGAAAGGAGAAGAAACTTTAAGACTCTAAGGACATCTCCTGCAGAGGGCAGGGAGGAGGTGAGAGAAGAGATTTCAATCTGTCATTTGGTTGTGGGTCAAGTCTTGCAGCTTTTAATCATATTGAAGGCACCCTGAGATGAATGGAGCTTCTCTCTTGCCAAAAGGAAATGTTCTTTGTCTGGCTGTTAGCATTAGCTGCAGTCTCACTCGTGCAGCCAGGAGGGGTTGCAGCTTCAGGTCTGCTGGATCCTGAGGGCCTGTTGTTAATGCTAATTTAGAAATGGCCCTGGCACATTATGGTCAGGAAATCCGGTACCATGAGGCTAATTTTCAGCCCTTGTACCAAACGCAAATCAGTGAGGAAATTCACTGCTAGGTGCAGTCTCTAATTATTTAAAAGACAATTTGCATGCTACACAGAAATAAATTAGCTCCCAGGTGACAGCAGTTCCACCGTGTCCATTCCTGGAACCAGATGCCATGCTGGGAAATCTAAATGCAGACCAAAGGATTAAAACATCGTACTTCCTTGCCTCACAGGAAGGCCTTCCCCAAAATAGAGGCATAAAGAAGGGAGGAGAGGAATAACTGTTTCAAACCTCTAAGTTTAGAAGCTTAACTAACAAACCACAACTTTTTCACAGTATACGTATTCTTTCCTCTAAGGGAACTTCACATCTTGCTAGAAGATACTGCAAGTGGATGTATGTGTAATGTGTACTACTGTAAAAGGTTTTTCAAAGTCAAAGAGAGAAACTCAGTCCCAACATCAGGTTTGCACTCACACAGTCGTGTGACATCATTGCAGACCATGTGAACACCACCCAAAACAGTTTCTCTTCTTTCTATCACACACAGAAAAATCAACTAATGCATTTTCATATTCATTGCCAAAGGAAGGCCAGACACCACTTCTCATCTCCACAGAAGTCTCAAGACAGTCCTCATCTCCCAAGAGACGCTGAAACTTCTTTCAATTCAGTGGTTTTCTAGTAGACAGGCTTCTCATGGGTTAGTCTCATAGGTTTGAACAGAGTCTGGCATACACATACATGTACATTGCATATGGCATTGTATTATGGGGATGGATCTGTATTGTATATATACTATATCATACATTATATTGCCAGGCCTTTCCCACTGCTTGACCTCCTTCTGCAAGAAGCAATTTCCCGTGCCAGTTTGCTTTGTGCTAGGTCTGTTAGGTGGAGATGACAGGCAGTTTGCTTCCTCCTCTCGCCATCTCTTCCTTTTCTCACTAGTCCTTTCATTCTGCCATGGCTGACTGCAGAGGGCTTTCCCTTACTGCAGCGTGTTGTCTCCCACCTGTTAAAACTAGCTAGAGAACCTATGCTCCTCATGGTATGGACATTTGTAACAGAAGTACTAAGAGTGACAGGAATGGAAATGTGTGTGTGTGTGTGTGTGAAAGCACCGGAAGAAACAAGCCAGCAAGGATTAAGGAACAGCATATGTTGATTGCTACAGAGCAACATACGTGATTTCATTCAAATGACCAAACAGTAAGAAGAGAAGGAACAAACCCATCTAGAGATAAGGTATTAAGAGGATGGAAAACAGGACTGCAGACAATAAAACAACCAGATAAGAAAAACCTGGCAACTGTAATTCAGGAATTTTGCTGCAGGCTAATGAGAGGTGAGGCAAAATAATGAGGTAAACGATCCCTAACAACATCCACATCTAAAGACTGCAAAAGACTAGTCAAAAATTAGTTCATCATCACTAATTAAGATCTCAAGAGATGTGATGAAGACCTGGTAAGTGGTGTCCCTCTGTGTAGCACACTAGTGATCGTGGCCAGACCACCTGGACACACGGGTCATGGTGCCTGTCAGTAAGTGCGTGTGAGAGAACCCTGACCTTGCACAACTTCAGCTCCTGGAAAGCAGAGACTAGTTAAAATGTAAGCGGCCTGGCAGGAGCTGATACTGTGTGTAGGAGTGTGTATGCTGCCCTCAGATAAAGCTGCACTCTTTGCTCTTGTAGTGGTGACTGGCCTGACTCATCCTATTAACAGATCATCACTGGGATCTTCATCTCTCCTGAGATTTTTAAAACCTCTGTGGATGTTTAGAATTTGATCTTACTTGTAATCCCCCAATCAGCCTGTGCACCGTGTGGGGATCCTATCACAACCATGAGAGCAAGGGAGGCCAGCACATTCTTAATTTCTGTCATGCAGAAATAAGCTGCCCCTTCAGAAAATTAATGTCTTACCTCTTCAAAATCTGTGTGCACAGCTGTCGGGAGCACAGGTAAGTGCAGCTGCACCAGGGTCCCTGGGCTGGGCCACATGCCCAACGTGCAGCCACAGAGGGAAAGGGAACAAATGCTGCTTTTGTCAAGGTCAGGAAAATGCTGCTACCAGTGTTGCAGGCAGAAATCCCAAAGTAAGATGATTTATTCTTACAGATGTTGATGCTGGTGTGAAACTTGCTAGTGCATCTAACAACCGATACCGTAACCGCATCTGGGCAAACAGCAAAGGCCTAAGTGTCTGGCAACACTTGTGGTTTGTAGGAAAGAGCAGGTCACAGCTGTGTTTGCATACTGTAACACCATGAAAAAGACTGATGATACCTTGCCACAACTGGAATATTGAGTTTCTTCCAGTGCTCAAAATGTATTAGATGATCAGCGTCAGCTGTGACAGGGAAAGAAGATTACCTGCTGCCTTGGCCCGTCTCTTGTACGGTTGTCTCATCCTCCTTCAGTTTCTACTTAACATCTATTGACAATATGCTGCTGATGTGACCTCCACGTTTGCTGTGTGCCATTCCTCTCGTGTCAAATAAAGCCAACATTTTCTATAAATCAAAACCAGTCCCTGCAGCAGCAATAACTCACAGCTTCACGCTCCTCTCAGCAGAGCCACACGAGAGTCTCTTCAAGCGAAATTTGGAAAGATGCGTTTTTGCTCAGAAAACTTTTAAATCTCACAGTTGAAGTCTGAGCTCATCCCACCCTTCAGCTACAAGATGAGAAAAGTTACGAGCTTGACCTTGTAATGACCAGTGCAGGAAGAGGACTGCTTGTTTTTAACCAGTGGATTGTTGTTATCATGCAAGTTTCCTTTGGACCGCAGCATACCTCCTTTAGAGCAAACCTCTGCAAACTACCTAAATGTTACCTACATAACATTGTTTAATCTGCAGATTTTGCTACCATTTATGCCTTTCTTAAAATAATTTATAACAAAATCAGGCCTGGAGACTTTCAAGGCACCACCATCACCTTTGTACCATGATAAAAAGTTACTGTTTGTTCCTGTGCTTGGTTTTCTGTCTCTAAATGAGCTTATGCAATGCTTCACTTCTCTACCTGTGACAGTTTAGGTTCCCAAGCCACCACCTGGGAGGGATTTTTTAAAATCAGCAAGTTCTTCTGTTTCATTTACATGCTCAAAGAGTTCTGCCCCACGAACAAAACTCAAGGTTGGGGCTTTTTTTACGTTTCCTTTTTAAAAATGAAGTTTGACGTCAAAAGCGCTCGTTTGCCCTGGGGCATAAGGAATGAAAACAAGTTTGAGTCCTTAGGCCAGGTAAGATTTTAAGCTATGAAATTCTGAAGAAGCAGCAGCAGATTGAAGATATGGTAGATTGCATTTTTTCAGCTATTCCTCTCTCCATAATAACTTCCATAATTACGTTTGCGTTTCCAAAAGCAATGAAAATTTCTCTCAGGGGAGAGAGCACATAAGTCATGCCTAGAAATAGCCAGGCTCTTTAGTTTCTCCCACCACTTGAGAGAACCTCAGTCCTTGCCTTGGAACACCCAGTCCCCAGGGTTGCCCTGAGCTTGTGGGCAGAGGGAATCTGCAAACCTGTTCCATTGCTGCAAAGGGCTGCTGCAGGCTGGATGTGGAGCCTCCACTAAATATGCAGAATCCAGCCACAGCCTCCAGCTACAAAATTAAGTTAAAATAACTCCCTTGCACAGGGAACACAGTCTAGAGAATAAGCTTTATGATTTTCTTTATCACCAGGTAAGCAGGCAAGTGCTTGAGTGTGACTATCATCATGAGCGATTTCAAGTCTCCCTAGAAACCTCTGGCTTAAAATTTCGATTCAAAGTGGCAAGAACACTGACTTTCAGAAGTGACTTCTGAATATGAATCTTCAGTAGAAAAGGATTTTTCAGGTTCAGCTTAATGAGTTAAGCCTACTGAATATTCTAAGCAAAAGTTGTAAAGGTACTGAAATGCTCTTTGAGGTAAAAGACGGTCAGCTACACCACTGCTCCTCTAAAGTCTCAGATACACAGCTCTCTCCAGCAGGGTCTTCAGGCCTCGTGTTACCACTCAGATTTGGCCAAGTAGCAGAAAATGTTTTTAAAAAAATCTCTCTTTGGTTCCAAAACCACAGAGAATGCAGAGAACACAGAACTTGCCTTTAAGAGCTGTGTTTTCTGAAATCACAGAATGTTAGGCATTGTTAGGCATTAAATGATCTCTAGAGATCATTTAATCCAATCTCATTAGAACCCCTGAGTTTTACACCTTAGATGTACAATGCTGAGTTTCCATGCACAATGCTGAGTTTACCTTACCTGTACAGATCCTTGATCTGCCCTTCATTCCAGCGGTAACACAGGTCGTTGAGAAGACGCTCGTGCTGTCCGTACAAGCAAATGTAGTTGGAGACAGGAAAGGGTTCCTTTGAGAAGCAGGTGATGCTATCTACCATACTGTATTTGTTGATATGCATCCTGAAATAATTCCCAAGTCTTGCCTCTCCGGTTATCATCTCCATCCCCTGGAACAGAAGATGTAAGGAAAGCTGTGGACGTGGCTCTCACACAGGATCAGGTTTGGTTTCCTAACTAGTATTTACCATCTCTCAAAGTCCACAATCCTTTCTTTTAATCAAGAATACTCATTCCTGGTAGCACGATTTATACAAGAAGGCACTTTGCCACGGTTGGGACACAAACACTCTGTGTGGTTCTGCCCTTGACTGACTGCACAGAACGCGGTGCAGCGTCTGGCTACGTGGGCAGCATGAGCCTCGGCTGCCCAGTCCCCACTGCCATCTCAGACAGCTAAGGGTACCCTGGGCCACCCCAACTGCACTGGCAGCCATGGCTCACGATCCATGGGAGACCTGTGACCTCCTGGACCAGCAGCTGGAGGTCAGGAGGAGTGCCCTGGGGCATCCCAAACAACACTAGATGCCTCTGTTTCAGCAACTGAACTGAACTCCATTCATCCTAATTTACTACATGGAGCCCATATGATTGCTCACACATGGCATATGATAATTTCCTACAGGATACCACCCTGATGAAGGAAGAACACACTGGAACACTTTACTCTCTCTCTCCAGATTGATAACTATATGTGTGCATTTTCATATATGTATGTACAGACAGGGGCAGGTGCAGAGTCCAGGTTTATGGCACGTGGCTGCAGGCAGAGGGTCGATACCACCACGTTCATTGGCTACAAGCAACCTTCAATGTTACAACTCAAAAACTGATCACATACCAATTAAGCATTTTTGGCTCCCTGTAGAATTTTTATAGTAGTCAGAGGTGGGATGTGTTAGAACAACCTTCCAACAAGGAAGAAGGTACCAAGAAGGACCCTGTTCACTTCTAAACCCAAATCCTACGTTTTACAAATGGCACTATGTATTAGATGATTGCCTGCAGCTGCAGGAGGCTGGGCTTGATCTCTTGGGATATTCCCTCAGGCTGTGCTCTAGACTTTTCAAGTGTGAATTCCTGTTGCCTTAAAAAACCCCATATATACATACACTTACATTACATACACGTGCATATGGTTATGTGTGTATATATACACACACAAACACATACACACACATTTATATGATTTAGAATTGCTCTCAGTGTCTCTCTCTGGCTAATGTGCACGGGGGCTGCCAAGCGTTGCTAATACCAACTGCACTACCAATACAGCAATAGTAACGTTGGATGTTGATGCTCAAACTGCAGCAGTTAGTTTCAGCTGGTTAAAACAATCACTTGCATGACAAAGTGTAAACATTTCCTTCAAATCTCACATTGCAGCAGGATGATCCAATAGCTTGAAGCTGTTTTTCAGAGCTGTATTCATGTTCCAGTTTTATGTATTTCTAAAACCTGTTGCTAGGCTACAGTAACCTTTGTTCCTTCCACATCTCTCAGCTAATGCATTTCACCAGCTTCTCTTACTTCTTCCTTAGGAAATTTTTAGGATTTACATGAAGTTTCTGGAGTGGCTTTAAAGATGTTCTCTTTTCAGACAGCAGGTAATCAAAGCTATAGCAGAAGAATTCTAATCATGTTTTAGCAGTCTGGAGTGACAAAACCAATTTTTCTCTCTCTGATGGTCCTTTCTGCTTCCCAGTACATGCTGCTTTGGGCAGCACATCCTGGATCTGCAGAGCAGGAAAGCAGAGTGAGCTCCCAAAGCATGGATTCCTTTTTAAAAGGAATCATTCCTTTCTATGGACCATCACTGCACGAGCTTTAAAAACAACATTAAAGTTGTCTTTTAAAAGCTGTTCTTTACATCCACTACAAGAATGGGCTCAGGGCAGAAATCTCTGATGAAAAAGGCATAATCTGTATGAAACAGGAGCTTGCCAGGGTGGATGGTCCTCTCTGGCTTTAAAATATGTCAATCTATTCCACTTCCTATTTCACAAGTCAAGTTCTCCAGTAAGAGAAGGCTCTCCACATTTATATCATGGGACAATCTCCTATGTAGCCCAACTATGTGAAGTGCTTCCCCTGCCTGTCCCAGGATGACTCTCATGGCTGCAACACTAGCTGCTGTGCTGTGTATTAAATATGTGCTGGAAACATCAAAAGCTACATATTCCATATGAGTGAGAAAATTACTTCTCTCTCTCCCAAGAATCAAGCAAAAATAAAGCCATTTTTTTCAGAAAAGAGAGTACTGAGGAAAAGCCAACATGACAACCTCCCAGCTTGTGCTGAAACAAATGTCTCAGGAGCCAGGTACAGTGCTGAGCCACCAACTCTGGGGAAAAGGGGTCAAGGAGTTGAGCTGTAGTGCCCCATTAGGGAGCTATTTGAACCCAAAGTGCTACCAATAGTAATGAAGAGTTCAGGGCATTAGGAATCGACAACTATTTCCTGCATTCAAGGACCAGAAACCCTTTTGGTGGCAAAAGAATTAGGAATGGCAGTAAAGAAGATAATCAGATAATCTCACCTGTATTTATTCCACATTTACAATATGACAGTGAATTTACACTGAAACAGACCAAGTATTTTCCAATAATCCCAGATTATTGTGGTTTGTTCCATTCCAGAGTTTACTGATAAGTACCAGCCCTGGAAGGCTGCTAAATACACACTTAAACCCATGCTTGCTCAAGACATTTGTCTGAGAGGCACAGCAGTTGTGCCTGTACCCCTGCTATCCTAAATAAGAACATCTTTCCAAATGGAAGACAAAACAAAGGAAAGCTAGATAATGTATCTTACGTGATCACACAGTGCGAGCTCTAAATCCAAGCGGATGGGGATTTCTGGTTTGGAAATATGCAGGTAATGATAACCTCCAGGAAGAATACCTCCTGCCACAAATGAAAACATGACATTTATTCAGCCACAAAGAAGAAAACTACGAATTTGTCTCCCATAGTCTTTCGTTTGGTTTTTTGATTACTAAATGCCTCCAAAAAGAAAACAAGGAACTGATTTTGTTCGGTGGACTTCAGCTTCAAACATTTTTGGTCCTCTTACACATATTGTCTCAGTAGCCACAGGTTAGAAAGTTCTGACTATTGTTTTATTGATCCTGAACTTGGAATAAGACACTGAGTTTCACTGGAAACACTCTGCATTCACTGCAATATGAACAAAAGCACAACTTGGTCTGTCATTAGCAAAAATCTACAGCATAAGAACTTATTGCAACTCACCTCTCTCCAGTGATGATACAAGGAGCTTTGAGGACTTCACTGCATCAGGTGGCATCTCAGGTGAGATGGACCTGCCCTTGATACATTGCAGCAAAAGTACCAAAGAGGGTATGAAAGTCTGACAGAAGTCCAGTTGGACGTACCTTTAGCTTTACACCCTTTGTACACGGGGATGAGTCTCTCTGTGCCTTCTGCTGGCTTAGGAAAGGGCTTCGAGGTTGGATCCAAGAGATTCAGCATGGATGCAGCAAGCTCAAAGCCAATCTCTTTCGAACTGAAGTTGCTGTGTGTCCACTCATCTGCACAGTATCTCCTGGGGTACTTGGTTAACGGCCCTGCAGCCCTGACACTGGCATCATTCGTTCGGAATTCGGTGTCGACCACTAGTCTTCCATCAAAAAGAAGGCAAGCATCATTAATTGCCTTGAAGGTTTCATAATCCACTGTCCTGTAGGCAAAGCTGAAAAATGCCTAAAGAAGAGACGTAAATAAATGTGTATAGTTTATAATTCAAATATTAGTTAGTGGGTCACTTTGTAAATCGAAACTTGCTCTTTGTTCTGAATGTTCTTTATTGCAAAAGACAAGAACATGAGATAAGGTATGATTTTACATACACAGCTAAATCCTTCTGATCCACTAGTTACAGCTACTGAAATCAAAACAAAGACAGCAGCGAGGAGAATTACTGAACTAGACTCCTCTACTTCTGGCTATTAGATGAGTGTCCTTTTAAAAACTGTAATATTAACTATGCCACATAGCCCGAGTGGATGAGCATGTTTTATGTGTTAGTATGAGCATATGAAATACACTTGAATCCTTTATGAAGTCGGTTTTCTTCTTTCACATGCTCAAGCCAAACTGACAAACTACGTAACAGAAAAGCACAACGTACTTTGCCTTTTAGCAGGACAACTGTCTATCACAAATCTTCCAGCTGTTTACCAACAGACTATGTCACTATGGCTACCAGCATGGGGATATTCAATGAAACACAGAGATAGGAAATGAAAATCGGTCAGAGGAAATATCAACCTCAAACTGCAGCAGCAGAATGTGAGCCAGTGGAAGCCAAGAAGTTTGTGAAAGGTAGAAATGGACTGAGTACGTGCATGAAAAGGAAAGCATATGGATTTATTACACCTGATCATGGTGCAGATTTTGGAAAGCCTATCCAAACTTTGCCAGGACCGAAACACATCTCTAACTACTCAAGGTTTGGACAGTACCTGCTTTAGGAGGCAGACTAATCTGTACCTCCTCAGTGTCTGGGACTAGCGTGCCTATGGCAGCTGGGGCCAGCCACTTTGGGACAGGGCACAGGTCTAGCGGGACATCAAACCCATCTGGATCATCCAGGTCAGCCCAGAGGAGGCCATGTGTGTACATATAGCACTTGGCACACTTAGCTGTCAGTTACTGAATCTGGTGATGAACACAGCAGACAACTGAATCATCCACTGTGTTTTGGTTTGTGCGACTGAACAAAGGCGTGAGTGCCACTCTTTGCAAAGACTGCCTGTGCTGTCTTATGTCTCCCTGCAGAACCAGCCCTGAGGTGGGGATTTATCTTGGCAGAAAGCAGGAGAAGCTACAGCTGCAGCACCCTCACAGTCACCTCTCACAGAGGATAAACTGAAAGCTGGCAAAACAATGGTCCCCGAGACAGTGTAGAACAGGAGTGCACGCTGGGCACTGGGGTTGCAAGGCAATAAGAATTACAAAATTGAGAGACTTTATAAACAAGATCATGACCTGCAAAGGGTACAGATGAAGACTGCTTCCCTGCTACAATATAGTTTGTGAAGCTCCAGAGCCTTTATAAAGAACTTTCCCCTTCATCACTGCCCTCAGCTTTTAAAACAATTAGACAAGTTGAACACTGCTGCCCACCATCAAGAAAGATGACTGTACAGGCTGAGGGAAGGGTGAAAAGTTGAGCATGCATTATCTTGCTGCCTTCACCTTGTGTGGCTCAAGACATAAGTGTATCAGGGAAAGCCAGCATCACTTATATGTCCTTCCCTTAGTGTCAGCCTGAGGGAGGACACGGTTGTGACCTGGGTAAATTATACCACCGAGAGCTTTCCTGGGAACTAAGGGCAATTGTCAGATGCTCACGACTGGCTTAAGGAGCCAGACAGAAGAAAAGGCACAGGAAAGGGAAGCAAAGGGAGCTGGGAATTTTAGCAACACTGGCATAGCAGAAATGTGGCAGCAGAGGAGCCAGAACCTCCGGGCTTGTTCGTATATAAAGGAAGCAATGAGCTATGCACAGTTAAGGCAATTCTAACATCTAGTAGATCCAAAGACAGAGGGACCACACAGCCTCTGGTCCTGCCGGCTGACAGGCAGGACAGTGTCACGGGAGGGGAGGGAGGGAGGGGAGGGGAGGGGGCGGCTGCAGCCTCCAGGCTGGGAGCCATCTGTCAGCCCAGGAGGGAGGGAGGGAGGGAGGCTGCTGCTTTAGGGAAAGAGGAGATTTTCTTCCGTTGTTTTTATCCCGTAGGACTCAACAAATTAAGCCCCCAAGAACTGCCAGTCAACAGTTGATATTGGCTGAAACCCCACAAGGCGCAGAGCTGCTGCGGTGCCGATTCCTGCACAGCCTGCTCCGGTGTGAACACAGCTGCCTTCCTGGAGGGCTGCTCTCTGCAGCCCTGTCCTCCTCTGAGCACAGGCTCCCAGGCAGCTACGAGCAGATACAGGAGCCTTGCAAGACAGCTGCACTGGTTTTGGAGAATGTGACTGTACATCTCATCTCAGAAGCTGAATGAGAGAGACCTGGGGGGGAAGAACCATAGCTAGAGGAGGACAGGCACAGGACAGAGGTCAAAACAGGACAGGAGAAACAAACCGGGAGGAAATGAGGGTCCTGAAGGAATGGTACAGGCCACGCCAGCCAAGTGATGGGGAAAAGAGTGGGGGCTGAGGGGAAGGTGGTGAATGCACATGAAGTTGCCAGAACAAGAACCATATTGAGGTCTCTGTGGAAGTAGGAAAAAAAGTAGAGGGATTTCAGGCAAAGAGGGGGGAACATTAAGCATTCCACATGAGGAGAAAGCGGGAGGAACGTCACTGCTGATGTGGGGACCAAGGTCAGGCTACTGCTACTGGAGAGATGTGCTACGCAAGACCTTCAACTCCACCATGAAGGGCTTAACTCCCCATATGTTAAAAAGAGAAGGGTTGGGGAAACCCAGTGACTTGGGGCTTTCCAGTGCAGGGGAGCTGTCAGGGACCATGATTGCCAGGGAGCTCTCCTGGAGAGGCAGACGGCTCTTCCTTTCCAGAAAGACACCCGACTTGCTGCACAAAGAAGCGAGCACAGAGTGGGCTGTGCTGAGGAAGCCACGCAGCTGCCTACTGATGCATATCTTGCAAGGACTCTGTCAGAAGTGCTCACTCAAATGGATTATCCCCATTAAGAAAAACGGAACTATCCTGCCCTTAGGAAAGGGTGAAACCTGTCACAACCCACACAGTGGGGCCATACCTGTGAGTGTACCTGTAATTTACTTAGGTAAGACATTGATACTATAGATGAACAAAAATTCAGTTGTTACTGTATAGGGGTGAAATCTGTTTACAATATGTTTTAATTAGGTTACATAGCAGGCCTCTCTTATCCTAACATTTTTGGCTTCTACTGTGACTTAATCAAATGCACATAACGATAGACAGGAGTCACTGAACACATTTAAATCATAAAAGGATTTCTGGAATTATTTAGAAAATGAATTAAGAGTATTTGTCACTCAGCAGTGAACAACTATTTGTGAGTCAGGTGACTTAAACACACTTTAATCTCCATCACTCAGGGCATTAACAATGGGTTTATTTGGAGTTTTTAAAACCAGTCCTTTAGACTAACAAGTGAACGTTCAGTCTTCCAGAGACAATGGGAAAGTAGACAAGCGGACGAGGCACTCTCTACATTTGACGGTCTTTGTCTTAACAACCAGAGTGAAGGAAATACAATGAAAGCATATACTTACTGAGCACTGCAATTGAAATGGTTTTGTACTAGTAGTGAAAGCAGCGCATGTGATCAGGTCTGGGTCGGTGCCTTCGCTCCACTGTGCCAGGATGCTGTCACAATAAACAGACACGCCAGCCTTTGACAGTGCCTCCTGAACAGCACTTTCGATTTGGTTGTTGTTAAGGCAAGTAACAGTTGAGCTGGGTGGAGGCTGTACCAGATGTATGCGAGAACCATTAATTCCAAGAGATAAGAGAGTTTCTACAGTGGTGTAAATGTCAATTGTATTCCCATAGACAATGATGTTCCCTAGGGAAAAAAAAAGAGGGAAAATTTCTAAGACGCACAATGAAAACCTTATTAGTATAACTCAGATGATAATAACACGAAATTGCTCTCTTTGAACCTCTTATTTCTCTGACGCTATGAAGCAAACAATGTTACCTAGCAACAGTAGCTAAGATAATTTAGTGAAGAATCTGTACAAAACATCCCACAAAGTAGGCAAGCACTTAGCATGGAAGTATGACATTCATCCTGACCCCATAATTTGAAACTATTTTGATTGAAAATTCTCTAGGGGAAAAAAACCCAACACGTTTTTTATTTTGTCCTCCCCTCCCTCCTCAGTTTTGCTCATCCAAAGGACGTATTGGGGGGACACACACAAGGACACAGGAGCAAATGAAATGCATCACGCAGGAAAAAACCCCACCAGCGATGGAAAGACCGAGGGACAGAGAGCAAGGCACTGTGCAGTATGGGAGGTCACCAGTGCTGCCGCTTCCTCCGGCAAGAGCCCCATCCCAGACAGCCAGGACGGCCCTGTGACACAGCCCCAGCCTGTGTCTGCTTCCTAAGGGCACAGGCGGCCTGGGTGCTGACAGGCAGCGGCTGGCAGCCCTGCGCTGCTCTGTGCAGACAGCTGCCTCCCTCCAGTGCATGTTGGAGAACGCCCAAAACCTAAATGCCTCCAGTACGTGCTCTGAACCAGACAGCCTCTGTCCTTGCACACTGCCTAGAAATCAGCAAGCTTCAGACAGACATTTCCCATCAGTTGGTATGAAAACAGTGTTGGGATGCTGCTGTTCCTTTTGCAGTGCATTGTCACTGGAGCACAAGTCACTATTTAAACCAACCCCATTTTTCCACCCACTGGGGAAAGGAAGCTCTGATTCAAATCCACATCTCTCACCTCCCAGGGAAGTGCCCAGAACTACAAAGCTGCAGGCTACATGGCAGGATCTTGCAAAGTCTCATAGGTGCCACTTCAAGCTGCATAGTTAAAGCTGAGAGCAAATTTGTGAAGATAGGAGGGAAGCAAATTCTGTGTGAGCATAATGGGACTCTCCAGCCTAATGGCTAAAGCCCTCCTGGCAAGGAGGAATGCAGAGCTGGGAAGTGTTGGAGCATCTGTGTGTTTTGTCTAAGGATGGTTTAATATAAAACACAAACACTCTTCTGAGCAGGGACTAAAGTGTGCTCCTCTTCTCCCCATTCCCTCTGCCTCCCTCCTCAGAACAAGAACCCTGATTCTGCTCCGTGATCTACTAAGCCTTCAAGTAATCCATGCAAAATGCCATAGCTCTCATAAGACAGACTGGGAACTCCTTTCCTGGTGGCTAAGGACCCTTTGCTACAAGGGCCACAGCCAAGCTCCTGTCAGAGCAAAGGACTGAGCCCAGAGTACAGGCTCCTCTGTGCATGCAGCAGTAACCACACACATGTAGCAGTAACCACATACATGCAGCAGTAACCACATACATAACCACCAGCTCTGCATCCTGGTATTTAGCCGCCCCAACAGCTCACTCAAGCTACAAGGCCAAGGCAGATGGAGGAACAGCCGGGCTGGGGACTTAGACCTTCAGTGAGACACCATCTCCAACACATTAAGTCTGATGGGTGTTTCAGTACACTGAGAATCAGATCAGTCAGCACAAAGATGTATCGAGTGCATTTAATGTCCCATATCTGGGCAGTGCTGCTGGTCAGCAGGTGCCTTTATGGCTTTCTGGGAAATCCCTGGCTGAAACAGGAAATAACTGAGCCATACTTACACAAGCTAACATGTAAACATCCTTCCAGCAGAGGACATCGTATGCTTGGGCATGGAGTGAGGAGAAAGGGAACTGCAGAGCAGCTAACAGGCCCAAGTGTCGCTGTTCCAGGCAACGTGTGTAAACCGGGAGAAAGCCAGCATACAAATCCCAGACCATCCCAAGGCTTGCCCAGTCTCAGATCGAAGCTGAAGGATTACACAGAGGAGATAAGGCCTCATAGAAGAAGACTGATGACACGGCAGGAGTTTCTCTATGAGCTCTGTGAAAAGAACTTGTGATCTGGTGTTGAAGGAAAAGCGTAGGGTGGGATGTACTACTGAAAAATCAGTGTTGAAACGTTTGAGGTGTTTCAGGAATGGCCTTTAATTGTCATAAACAGCAGGTGTCTCTGGCTCCCCACCGACTACGTAGCAGTAACTGCAATCAGAATTTGGTCAAACAGCTGACTTCCCTACACCACTGGCTTGATCTTGATTTTTGGCAAGGTTTGTTTTCCTACATGGTGCTGCAGTGAGCACTGATGAGCAAGGAAGACAGTGCCTCATGCATCTGCCTTGCCTGTTTATGTCAGCACTGGCATTTATGTCTCCCTACAAGTGATAGCATCCCCTACAACCTAAATGTTATTATTTCATAGGCTAAACTAATTTCACTGGGACCATGTTTCAGTGCGTGAGAGACAGAGCAATACTAAACAGAGCATTCACAAAGCCCCAGCTCCCACGAATATTAACGATAAAAATTGTTAACAGATGTTCTGTTACTCCCCTTTGACTACAAGGTTATTTTATCTGTCCATATCAGATTGGCTACTTGTAGCTGACAAACAAACGTACTCCTTGATAAGTGCCAGCAAAGAGAATTGTGCCATGATCATAGATGCTCAGAAATGACGGAAAGTATATTTTCACTGTTCACATTAATGACCAGGGGAACAGAACAATGGCACCTCCAAATGGATTTATCTGAAATCATCAGAAGAAAAGAGATCTTACTGCTTTCATAATGTAATACAGAATATGTACAGTGTGTGACTCTGGAAATCCTGTCCATTGCTGGTGCCTGCCAGGACACCAAACTGTAAGCAGTACTGTCCTCGTGAGACAGCCAAAAAGGAAGGAAGATGTGCGACTGATCCATCCCTTTCACTGGCGCATCAAGGTGTAATGCAAGAAGTAAAGAAGCAGAACTAGTTGTGGAATACAAACTTTGATGTATTACTATTTAGTCACCTAATGTGCAAATAGTGCTGGTAAGAACGTGGTATGTAGGTGCTGACAGCCTCACGTTACATTTGTACATTTCTAACCAGCAAGCAAGTGGTGAAAAACATCAGCATCCAAAGAGGATGCAGTGTCTGGGAAAGGGGAGCAAGGAGCACTCACCAAAGACAGCCTAGCCAAATTTTATCCTGCCTCTAAGGCAAGCAAGTCTGGGCAACTGAGACACACCCTCACAGTTTGACAGCACCAATGTCCTTGGAGGGAGGTGAGTTGCTGCACCCTGTGTGGGCATTTCAGTGTCCCCCAGATCAGGAGCAAGCCTTGACTTTCCCAAGGAAAATGAAAATTCTGTTTCATATGGCAATATTAAGTACAATCACATTAGATCAAGGGAAACAATGCTCCTTTGCTGACCTCTTGTAAATCAACAACGTACGCTTTCTGCTTATTACAATATTAGGGGCTTTTTAGATTACAGCGCTGGTAGTGTAGGAACTACAGATATTCATTACGGACTGAGATGATGTTCACTGGACAGACAGCAGTTCCTCAGGATGCTTTTATTATTTAACTACATGAAAATGTATCTATCTGTGAGTAAACACAATAATCTTCCACAGAAAAAAAGCAGCCATAAATAAAGACCATTGGAGTAGTTTTATCATTTATTACTAGAATGTCAGCGTTCTGCAGCAGAGCGGGCGCATTCATTTTACACAAGTGGAAGCACAAGATTCCAGTGACCCTAGCATGACCTGAATCTTTTTAGTTTGCAAAAGCTAAAGGAGAAAACCAGTATTAGCTAAAGCATCCGTGGCTCTGGTCGAGTGATTCATGCACTGGAATTTTAATGCGATGCTATTCCTACAAACACGCTTTTAATAAGGCAGTAAACTATGTTTAGGTAAAGAGAAAAAATAATTGCTCCATTTTGGGCCATTAAAGCAGTTTTGTTCCTTACTTTACTCCCATCCTACTTTTTATTTTCATGGAAAGTGTGGAGCTAATAGGAGATGAATTTAAATGAGTCACAATTACAGTTACAATAGGTTACATGCATTAGGCTGTGGGTTCAGCAGAGAAAGCCCAGCAGCAGCCACGGGGCTGGTGCTTGCACTGCTCCTCCAGCAGCACCTGCTGCCCAGGGCTGACACCTTCTCCTGGCACCTCTCCTTGCCCACAGCCAGGAGCCCAGCAAGGAAGGCTGAAGCAACCATGCTGCTGCCTGTCCCTGGCAGCACAGTCGCTGCTGCCTGTCCCTGGCAACACAGTTACTGCTGCCTGTTCCTCACAGCACAGTCACTACTGCCTGTCCCTGGAAACACAGTCACTGCTGCCTGTTCCTCACAGCACAGTCGCTGCTGCCTGTTCCTCACAGCACAGTCACTGCAGCCTGTCCCTGGCAGCACAGTCACTGCTGCCTGTTCCTCACAGCACAGTCACTGCTGCCTGTTCCTCACAGCACAGTCGCTGCTGCCTGTTCCTCACAGCACAGTCACTGCAGCCTGTCCCTGGCAGCACAGTCACTTCCACCACGGCGCGCACACAACGCCTCCCATCACCACGGGCTACTGGGCCCATCCTGCTCTACTTGACTCCCCAAAAAGCAACCACTGATTTAATCCAGAATGAAGCAGTACCTACTGCTCACAGAGGGAAGAAAAGCAATTCAAAACCCCACCTTAACTCTTAATTAAAAACTCCTCTCAAAATCTGTGCCACCAAACAAAGGTTTCATCCAATTGGGCGAATAGACTTGATTTGTGACGCTCAGTGATTAACACTTGCCTTTAAAAAGTCTCCACAATTAGAGGTGGTGCTGAAGGCATGTTTGCCTTTCCTGGTCTGGGGCTTTCCTGCCCCAGGTGGGCAGCTCTGGGTGCGGGTGGTAGCCGCTCTCTGCCCAGCCCCCAGGCTGGCTGCGGGGGCTCAGCCAGCGGCTGGGCCAGGAGAACAGGCTCCAGGGTTCTTTGATAAACATAGCAAATGGCTGAAGAAGAGGTGCACAAACAGAAGGAAGTTGTGTGGAGAAAAGGCAGAGTATAAGATGAGAGTTATTCTTGTACCTGAAGTGGGAGAATGAAATGTCTATTTCTGTGTAGCTGCAATGATCAGCATATACAACTTTACCAGCCACCTGGTTTTTTTAAACATCAACAAATGCTACTTAATGACAGGGTGAATTCTAACATGTCCAAAGCAGGTGAGTAGGCATTTGACAAACAATACTTTACAGTTCTGAGGAGATGAAATATACAAGGTGTGATTGCCTACTGAAGGCAAAACTAGGATCTGGAGAATCTCAGAGATGAAAAGAAAACACAAATATAAAACTTTGGTCGTCCAGTAGGGCGACAGCGTGACCTGCAGAGGACTGACACATCCAAATCGATTGCTGAACTCCACAGGAGCCTTGCCTCTGCACCTCTGTGAGCCCATTGCCTATTAGACTGTCTCCAGAATAGGCCAGGGGTTGAAAAGTGGACTCATTTTCAGAAAGAGCAGGGATCTTGGACACAGCTATGATCAAGTCTGAAAGAACTACATTAGTAAGAAAACTAGCTGGCAAAAGAAGCAGGGTGAGGGAGAACAGAGAAAGACTTCTCCAGCTGGGCACTCTATAGCTTACATCTGCAGCAGCACAGAATGTGAAGTGGGGAGAGCAGTGAAAGGGACCTGGAGCCAGAGGCAGGATGGGGAGAAACATCTCCCACAGATCACATCTCCAAGAAGTCCCTCCAGGCCGGCCTCATAGGGCTTGTGGATTTAGCTTAGAGCTGACAACAGGACAGTGCCTAACTAAGATACAGCAGCAATAATGACCTGATTACTATGACATTATTGTAGTGTTGATGCCAGTACAGGTGCATTCACCCCCAGCAGATGAAGCGCTGCAGCTCTGGCGGGCGGCCTTCCTGCAGCTGCACCGCAGCGCATTCCAGCACTGGGCACGCGCCCATCCGCACCTCCCACTGCCAGCAGCACACAGGGAAAATAACAGCCTCATCTGGTTATGCAAACGCAGCTGTGCTATCAGCTGGCCAGCAGGTACAGGCACGAGGGCAGCGGCTGGTATCAGCTGGAGAACAGTCAGACGCTCTGTTTACACGTCTGAGGCCAGGAAGCTGCCTGAGGAAAATGTGAACGGAAACATCATCATGTTCATTGTCTCCTGTCCTGATCACAGCAGGACTTGGAGGATGACAAAGGAACTGCCAATGTCTTGAGAACTTCCCTAAAGGTCTGCTGAGCAAGGCTGAACCTTGTAAGACCACACTAAGTAACCACCAACTTTCTTTATGTTCTCCAGGAAGAAGCCAGGTAAACTACACCTTTAGGCAACTCCTGTTGTTGCACGGGGTGGACAGGAACTTCCCACAAAGACACCGTCCCTGCTCTGAGCTCTGTCCTAACTCGGACCAGGCACACAGAGCTGATGTCACATGAGTTCATGTATCACTTGGTCTCTGTTTCTGCAGTTGAAGGTGTAACTCGAGAGCCTGGATGACTCCAGATATTTTCGATAGCACACACCTTCAGTGAAGGAGCTAACAACTACAGGAACAATGCACACACAAACAGGCAGAGGAAATACACACATGGTCGAAATCTGCACCAAGGTGTGATTTTAAGGGTTGAAAAGAAAATACTGGAAGCCTGCAGTTCTATGTGAAAGTCTGTAACTGATGTAAGCAAACACAAAGACGAGAGATCCTTGAAAAAGACCACTTCCTAATTTGGACCCGTTTTCCTTGTTATGCCTCAGGTCTAGATATTTTTCTATACAACAGAAAAACACATCCACTAATTAAATTATTATTTAATTGGCTAATTAATGACTCCAGCCAGATTTGCATTTGGGACTCATTTTGGTTTATGTAATAATTATAGATAATTAATCTATCTCAATCCTTTCTTTCCCAGCTAAATATGCTGGGTATCAAAAATGACAACAAATTGTAAATTAATCTGGAAAACAAAGCACAGCAGATGAAAGACTTTGTTAGAATTAATCAGGCACCAATTACACCATGGAATTAAAGAAACAATAAGCCTAGAAAACACTTCTGTAAATGTGCATGTGTTAACAAAAACCCTTACCTTCTGAGTTGACAACATTTTCTTTCAGCCAGTGCGCTGCCTTTAAGCAATCCTGACTGTCGTTTAGAGTAAAATGATTGGAAGGGACCTTCCCCGTGTATCTTTGTGGCCACTTGCTTCTGACTTCTCTGTTAGTTGGGAGTTTACTGAGATCTGCTCCAGTGGGAGACAGGGCCTGAGAGAAAGGGATGAGTGAGTATATGGCATGCCTCTTGGAGAACTGTTAAGAAAGATTTAAAAAAGCAATGACATGGGGTGTCTATCCTTGTACATCCCAACCCTTCTTAACAATCAGCTGAAGCAAACACATCAATGGCCACAGAGAAAATAGATCCCTGCCAGCCTGAGTACACACAGAGGTACACACGCATGTGGTACGTGTTCCACATTTTCTATGGGATAGGGGTGAGCATTTTAAACAGCAGTGTCAGAACAACAGAATAACAATACAGGCAAATAGTAAACAAAAGGGACTTCACAGCAAGCAGCAGAAACGCAGAAGTATATGGTTGAAGGACCTCTGCAGTTATTTGAATTACATTTACCTTTACGTGACATTTGTAAATTCTTTGTGAAGCACAACTGCCTTTTGTCAGCAAAAATCACCTTTCTAAAATAGCAGAGATGCTATCCCAGAGAAAGGGACTGAAACCTGCTTGATGGTTAAAATGCCAGGATTCAGAAAAACGTTAATTGTGTTAATGCTACTTACGGTAACATATTCAATCTGAATTACACAGAGCAAAACAGGGGATCTCACCAATGACTTCCACAGCACCAGTGATTAATGTCTTAAACAATGTTCTTGCTGCCAATTGGATCAAACGAACACACCATTCAGTCATACAAACACAGGCATGCATCAAGAGATATTACTAACCGAACAAGTAAATCCTCTTAATCATAATGAATAATGTTTTGCTAGGCATTCATCTGACTGCTTAGCAAAAAAGGTACAACTTATATGGACTACAGCTCTGTGTAATAAAACAGGGGCTTCATGATAAAAGTGATTCCTCCCTACTTTTTGTAGAGTTTAAAAGTGGGAATAGATTATGTTAGGTTTTTCTTCTTGAAGGCAGACAAAACCCAAGTTTTCCCCTCGCTCTCTTCATCTTTCTTTCTCCTCCAGTGTAGTTACTCTCTGTAATTTATTTTGCAAGTCAGTTACCTCCAAACCTTTTCTTCTAGGAACGCTTAAAGGCACGCAGACCATAACTCAACTTCTGTTTTGTCCCTGTTGAACAGCGAATGTGGATCGCAGTTTAAACTACATACCTCAGACTCATGTTTGTGACTTACAGTGAACAGCACTGTAAAAGCCTGTAGACGTGTGCTCAGTTTGATCTCCTGATTTTAACGGCAAAATACCTTCCTGGTGATGTCCACACAGAACCAATCAGTAAGGCAAAACCATCACAGACAACAGGGCTGTACAAAAGGTGGCCCTTTGGTTTGCAGTTTGAAGGGCATGTGAAGATATAGAGAAGGAATGACCCCTGCCCAGCATGCCTCAGTCGAGGCTGAGCCTGTCGGGCTGGAGATGAACTTGATTCCACATTTCACATGTAACCAAGGGTCTGCTTCAGTATCACTGGAAACTTAACTGTGCCCTACAATAATATACAGCACCACATACACGCCAAGGAATGGTCATCATGTGAGATGAGTAATTAATTTGATAATTAATTGCTCCCGTTACCAAAACTAGGTCAAATGGTGCTAGGCCAGCTGGAGTTAAGACTCCTGCGTCCGAGGCCACGTGTCAATTGGGCCTACACTTTAGCAGGTTTGATAGTCACAGTGGCAAAAACACTGGCAGCTTTGCTTAGCAGCTGATAGTGGGCAGCGAAGTTGCTGGTAGAAAGTTTCCTAAAACTTCCAATCTCCTTCAAATCCTATAGCTGCACTGAAATAGCACAGCCTGCTGCACTGAGGGTCTGCAAACTTGCTGGTGATACACTTGCTAAGGACTGCTCCACTGCTTTGCTAATCACAGAGCCACTATGCACTGTAAAAACGGGATATGTGATTACACACAATCTCACCTGGTACTGCTGTCCAGCACAGAGAACAAGGTAGTCATACGGTATTTTTTTCTCCTTGGAAACAACTACATATTTGGCAGTGCGATTTATGCCAGTCATTTTACCAACCACAACGTTAACCCAGGAACAAAGTGACATCTGTGCATAATCTTCATCATTAAAACAGTGGCTGTGAAGAAAGAATATCTGTAAGTGCCATTTCAGCTGCTGACAGCAGGCATTAATTAGACATCTGGCGAGTCAGCCCGAGTTCCCTCGCAGTGCAGGTCTGCTCGCTCATGGGGGGCTCATGGCAGCCTACAGCAAAGGATCAGTCATTACAAAATGCTCAGTTACAAATTGACAACTTTCTGCTGCAACCAAACAATCCCTCCCAGCTCTGGGCCATACAACCACATAATTTAAGAACAAAATGAGAAATACATCTGTTACTCTGCTATCAGTTTGCAGGCTGATACGGAGGCTTTTCTACATGCTAAGATTAACAGTCCAATTCCTTTTCCTATACAGGACTTCCTTGCTAAGTTATTTCAATACAGGTGTACAATAGGCAACCGCATTACACAATGCATGGGGGCTCACAGAGATAACAGTTTCAATGAAGTCTTGAGCGCCACTAAGTGTTGTAGTAGCCCATCATGAAAAGACACAGTAGATGGCTGGCCATTCTGCAAATCCAGCTAGGCTCAACTCAATACCTTCCTGATACTGGAAACTTCAACCAGGAAAAAATCTTGTTAAATCTGGTTCTTTTGGTAGAATTGAAGATTAATGCTAGTCCCAAACCCACACACAGCTCTGCAGAGTGACCAGCCCACAGGATCTAGTGAAAAAGGATGCAATATATTTTGAACAAGTAAGATGAATGAATGAATGGTGTTACACAGATGTCTGGTTTCTGAGGCCAGAGTGACATGTCAAGAAGATGGAACTTGTACATCTTGTGTGAAAGGAAGCTGAGCTTCACCCCTGCTAGCACCTCACACCTATGAGACATGATGGGAATGGCCAATAGAAAAATCCTGGAAAACAGGAAGAACCCAGTCTGAAAATGTTCCACCTACCACATAAAGTTCATGGCCATTCAGAAGCTCATGAATTTTGCTTTCTATTGATACTGAGTGATGAGGAATGCTCCACTTTCTTCCATAGGACTAAATGTAATGTGATTAAATAGGAGACACAGCTCCTGTTCAAGCACTTGATGCCTTTATGTTACACCACTGACTGTAGCAGACAACACTAGAGAGAGACTCGGCACTCCCAGCTGTTCTTTTGCCATTTGTACCAGAGCACACATTCTAAAACAGAGATGATTGCTACACATTAATTTCCATTACTGAGTCCCAAATTGTCCTAGGGGATGCCACAGAAACTAATAAAGTTGCATTTGTGACCTGAAGAATGTTAGGACTGAATGACCAGACTTTCTGAGGGGATCTGTATCCTCTGTATTCACAAATACCAGAGGCAAATAAATAAGGGAAGAAAACCACTGACAATTCTAAACTGTATTCATGCAGAAATCTATAAATGAAATGGACATGGAGGACAGATGAGGGTTTTCAAAAGCACCTTTATAATTGAGGTGCACAGCTCCCAAGAGATTGACACTCCAAAATCACAGGGATGCTTTCAAAAACCATACCCTGCAGAGTTCAATTTTCACTCTTAATCTGCTTTCAAATGTTAACAGCTAATTCTGGTGAGGCAGCTATGAACTGCAACTTTCCATCAGGAAGGATGTTTTGTTATTACCACTCTTTTTTCCCAGTATAGACAGGAAAAAGAGCACATGCATTGATGTGAGCATATATTCCCTTCGTTTACTGGATTTGTACACGAACACTTCCTCTTTCTATAACAAAAAAACCCGTCAGGTAACTACTTATAAAAAATTCCTTGAGAGGGCAAAATTCCAAATGAGATCTGGTGGTTCAAAACAGGTTCACATGGCACCATTTTCAGGTCTTTGTAGAGATGTTATTGTTCAGGTTCAGCAAGCTGATGTTGAGTTGTTTTGGCCTTTAAAGGGCTGGCCCTGTAGTGCACTGCTGCTTACCAAGTAAAAGATTTGGTAACAAGCAACACATGGGTTCCACAGAGTCATATGCCAAAGCTATATAAATTACAGTAAGTCGGTTCCCCAGCTTTTCAAAATAACTGATTCATTTTCATCCTGTGTTTCTCAACATCCAGAACAATCACAGTCCTGTCTACTTTAGGGACTCCTGGTCACTGTTCCAAAATAAAAAATAGGTTTTCTTGATGGTTTATCAAAACAAATATGGTAAACAACTGAGAGTTATGTACTGTGATTTTTAACGAGGTAAGACTTTATCCTACTAAGCAGAAGACATTTTACCTACCAGAAAACAAGAAAACTCACAAACTGTTTGAGCAGTCACTAGACACAGCATAACTGTCTTTCACAATTTCTCTTCAAATCTTTGGCACCAGTTCAGTGGCTCTGCCAGCCCGGGGGATGTAGATGGAAGGGACTGGAGACAGACTTCCACAGCCCCGTGATGGGCACAGAAACAGTTCACAAGTGGCAGGATTGATAAAGCACAGTTCTTCCAAATTTATCAACAGCAATAATCCTAAACTTTCCCCTGAGCTGAATCGCCACTATCACCAGCAGGGTCTGCACCTCCCCTGTCACCAGCAGGGTCTGCATCTCCCCACGCAGCCACTGTAAGTAAACCACTGGTCACACAGCTAATACTAATTCTGACACGTTCTTGTGTTCAGCATTATCTGGAACAAAACTCATGGAAGTTAAAAATGAAATAATACTTAGAAAGCAAACACACATCTTTTGCCATTTTTCTTTAACCTTTTCAAATCTAAAAGTCTGTGAAAGCAGAGACTAGTGCGATACAATGGATTGCTGTGCTGAAGTCAGTGCTTTAGCAGCACTTCCCTAGCAATAATGGTATTAAACTCATTTCAGAAGTGAATGCAAGTTGTATAGACAGATTGGATTATTCTGAGGCTGTCTATGGAGCTACCTAAAATTTAGGGCAAGTTCACAAAGAATTACAAATTGTTATGTTTCCCTTTGAAGCTGCAAAAGTGTTTAGATAAGAAAACAAACCTGTTAATTAAAAATCTTCTATGTTTGGAGCCAAGTAGGTCTTTTCCTGGAAGGCCATGAATGGAAATCAAGGTCAGATTGTTGAACTTCAGATACGGACTGTGGAAAGAAAAACAAAGCACAGCAATTGAGGCAGTGTCAGTTTGGTGAGGGTGCCTTTGGTTTGGCTGCCTCACTCACGAGGGCCTTTCAGCACCTGTTTACACAGCGTTTGCAGCTCAGGTCCCCAGGCCACCTCTGCCACTTCTGAGCTGTGCAACACCCAGCACACTATGGTCTCAATCCTGGCAGAGGTACTTAGCACCATGTAACTAACAAGCACTGTTCTTAGGATCTTATGGCAGGACTTACATCCCATGACCACAAAAGGTGCTGTAAACCCAGCAAGTCTTTGCCCAAAGGCCTTTGCTGTTCATGGCTCACTCTCTGTAAGATACAGGAAAGGAAAAAGGAATTCCCCACAACTGGTAGTTTGTCTGCTTCCTGAAACAGGTCTACTCCAATTAGAAGGGCACATCAGAGGAGCAGCACAGGTTTTAATTGCACATTAGGAGGAGAATGAGTGTCATTCCTTCACATGGGCCAGGCACAAAGCGTTTCGTCACTGCTAAGGTGCAGGTGTCTCTGGACACAAAAAGCAGAGTACTTTCCACTGAGGCTTCATCAATGCCAGAGCGTGGGGGGGGAACAGACTGGCAGTATGCTGAACTAAATGTGATCTGACATTTAAAAACAAATAAATATTATGAGTGATTAAGCCTTCTAATCCTCAAGGCTTTCTGTAAGTTAAGTATGGATTGATGCAAATGGTACAAAGGAATCAGAATGTTTTTTACCAACCACTGTTAATTTGTTATTCATACGTTTAAAAAATATATTCAAACAAAGTTAAAGGTCATGCTTAAACCAAGGAATTTCAAGGTTATGGCTGACCCTCTCAAAATGCATATTAATAGTTTAATTCTGGCTTATGGATTATCTGTGGTAAATCTCCACGTGTACTCAGGCCAAGTGCAATGTAATAAATAACCTTAATATAACAGAGTGCATATATTTATACAGATTACGGGCCTGATTCTCATTTAAATTAAGGTCACTCTGTAGAGGTGGGTGTAAATAGAATTTGCTCTTCGTTTATGGCCACATTATGCTGGCTGAGCGATACAAAGTGGTCTTCATGTAAATGAGAGTTAGCCTGATACATTAAGCTGAATTTAAAGTGTACAGAATGCCATCTGCACTCGCAGAGCTCTCCTGGGGGGGTGCAAACGTGAATAATCACAACAGCTTTACACACCTAAGCAGTATGACTCCTTGGCATTTAGTTTATGTGTAATTATGAGGAAAATTACTACAACAGTACATAAACATCCCAGACGTTCTCCTCTCCTGCTTGCCCTCACAGCAATGAAGTTTCCTTTCAGCACAGAGCTGAAATCATCTCTGTACATGCCCTTGCCAACAGGCCTCCGAATCCAGGTGCAACGTTAACATTAGGTTAAGTTACACTCACATTATTTTAGGATGAAAACGTTGCCAATGTTGCAAGCAAGCATCTGAAAGATGCCAGAATGATGCACTTTGTTGGTCTGGTCACATACCATTTTCTTCTACAGATGCTCTACCTCTATTTAGTCCATAGGCAGTCACCCAGTATTTCCACAGTCATATGGTATTTGTTCAGCTCTTTCCCATTGAGTGTGAGGCTTCAATTCAGACCTTTCACTCGGTACGATTTACCAACTGATGATTTACTTCTACCTCAGCGCTCCCATGGCATTCCCATATGCCCCAAACATTAATTCATGTTTCCCATTCATTAATCTTGCAGGCATCAAAATGTTGATTAGCATCTCCTTAGAATGCTGTGATGAAATGAGTCATATCTTTGATTCTCATTTTACATCAAGAAAAACGAGGCACAAAGAAAATTGGATTAGAGCTACCAAAAAGGCTCGCTGATGTTGGAGGCTGAACTGAAGAGTCCCAGAGGCAGGCATCTGGCACTGCCCTGTGCTCAGAGTGTGGGTCCTCCCGGCTCCAGGGAGCCCCACAGCTCCAGGCAGAATTGGATGGAAACAGCAGTCACATTTTGCAAACAGAGAGGTAAAATTCTTCTTCAGCTGAGAACCCAAATTTGTTAAATGTTTAAGCACTGTCTGTCATTTGTGAAACTTATCACAACCTTAAAATAAAGTAAGAAAAGTCCCTTTTGTATTACAAAAGCTTGATTTTAGAACTGTAGCTGGGATGCCTAACCTTGGGATTTTACATATACATACAGGCAGTTAAATACAAGCCTGAAAACCACAGGCAAACTGTCAGTGCTTCACTGCTGCTCCTGTCAGGCACTGGCACACAGTTACAGGCACGTAACAGGTCTGAGTGTTTTGACCAGCAACTGTGATGCACATTACCACACCCTGTACCATTCTCCCTTTCCTCTACGCAGCATTATTTCCAGGCTAACAAAAAGATGGTTTATTTATTATGGCTTTTGATTCCTCACTGCTGCCTGAAAGCTCTTAATAACTGGAAAACAACAAAGGCTCTGAGAAACAAGCAATGCCTGTCAGGAGAGTGAATATCTTATATGCTCCTAATGTACATAACAATGCCTAATATGAAGTAGGGTAAAAGCAGAGGTTCCCATTATGGTGAAAAAGTCTTCAAGTTAAGAGCCTGAACCAATGCAACATTAAACAAGTGCACCTACATTTTATAAGAACATAATTCCAGCAGGGATTCATGTTGCTGTGGATACAAAAGGAAGAACGGCTCAAAGATACGGGTAAAGCAGGGAGGGATTAGAGTATCTAGGGAAATAAGTAAAAGGTATTGGGTTTCATTGCACAGTTCTAGAGGACAACAAAAAAAACCCAACCCAGGCCTAAACACCCTTGTCCTTGAAATATAATAGGATTAACCAATTTTCTGTTAATCAGAGGAACAAACGAGAAAAGTTTGGATACATTATTTGTATATATCCTGGCAACTGATTTCTGTATTCTTTTGCCTGATAACTTTCTACCTTTTCTCCTCTTGCGTATGTGGTATAAGGAAGGAGGCTTAGATGGTAGAAACTGCCTGAAAAGATGATTTAATTAACTGCTTTCATTAAACTCCTCATTACCACACATAATAAGTCAAATCACTTTTGTTGCCAGAAATACAGTGCAGTGGTCTACATGAACCTCAGCGTTTTAATGTATTTGAAATGAAGCAGCACACTTCTATTATTTATTTTCCAAACAATTCATAAAAATAAACCCAAAGAGGGTGACAGAAGATAATGCTCTGTCTGGCTGCCAACACTGGTAACTACGTGCACCGTACGCATCGTCATTTTAATCTTGAATTATTACCTATCCAAAAGTAAAGCCCTAATGATAGGCAATTTTCAGCACTAGGTGTGTAAATTCCTGCATTAATGACACTTTGAAATCAGAGAAATCTCCATCCTGAAACAAACAAACAAAAGAAACCTTAAGATTTGCGTGGAGAGGAAGGAGCCCAGAATGAGAGATGATGATATAAGAGTCCCAGCAGGGTAATAACCTGATGTTCAAGACACAGAAGGTGCTCAGGTATAAGTCTTACTGTAAGAGACAGATGTAGACAGTAGTTCTCCTTCTCCAAAATCACATAATAACTTATTCAAAGCAGGACTTTTGTTTGCTTGGTTTTTAAGGAAAGATCAGCACCCCACACATTTAAAGAACAAAGTACCTGGGAGGTGGCTCACAGAACAGACATCTTCAAAAGGAAAAGTCTTTCTAACAGATTTTCCAGCTTTACACAAAACTACAACTAGAAGTGCTCAGCTTGACAAGCACTGCTAATATTAACACAGAAACTCCCACTCATTCATACTCTCACTGAGAGATACACATGTTCCTTGGCACTACAAACTTCCTTTGTGCAAACTTTACAAGAAATGTGGTTTCATATTGCCACTATACTAAACTGCCTTTGTTTGCCTGCACAAAATCCATTGCTTTGGCTGGCAGAGCTGTAAAAGCCCTTCTCCCCACTTCCTCCTGCACTCTGGGCAGCGATGTTTGACTCGAACAAGACAGAATCAACACAAAAGCAAATAGGAAGATATGTGAAAACAGCAAAACCACTTCTCTGTATGATGCTACATGATGCCATATGAGCAGTACGAAGGCTCTGCAACTGATCCTACAACACTTGGTTATCAAGCTTTTAGTAAGAGAGTCAGTAACAGAAGCAGCAAAGGGTTTATTGTTTCTATCAACAACTACCAAAAGCGTCTGTTCTCAAGAACCTTCTGTAAATGCATCAATTACTGACCTCCGAGCAGGATTTTAGCTTAACTGCTGACCAACAGATGTCCAGCTAGAAGTTATCCCTCTTTAATTACAAGTAAACAAAGATAAGCCAGTTCTCCATTTGATCAACCTTAGGAAAAAGTGTTAAGATTGTGAATGAATTTGCTGAATGAAAGAAGGGATAACAACCAAGTCTTTACTGAGAGACTTTTCAGTGCAAGGGTTTTACACATATCGTTTGTTCTGTAACAGCAAGAAGTTTGTTCCAACTGTGTCCGTGACGACTCCTCTTCCCAAGACCAGCGAAAAGATGTATCTAGAGCACCATCAACTGAAACAGAAAGATAAGTGAATGCAATTGTCAGTAGGTGACATCCAATTTGACTGCCACTGCTGACACCGGGGGACTGATCAGTTGGTCACTTGCTTCGGTGGGAGAATTCACATCCTGTCCTTCTCAGAACAGGACTATTTCCATTCCAAGATAGGCCACGACATTGGTGAAATTCACAATCCTTTTTAATGACAGCAAACACAGTTTTAACTTATTCAGAACAGAGATTTGAAGGAAAATGTTTGGTTCTGATGTTGGCTTTTTTAAAAAAAGAAATATGTAATTTCTTTAAAAACAAAAAAGCTGCTTTTTAGAAGAGACACAAATATTTTCTGCTTCCTTCCTTGCTGTCACTAAAACCTGTGTGCTCTCTTGGACCTGAGCTCTTGTGGTGTCCCTCCTCTGTAGGGGTCAACCCTTCTCCAAATTCTGGTCTCAGAAGCTCTCTAAACAATGTTAGTTTCCCTGCTAGGGTAGATCTACTAGTCCTCTCACGTTTTTTTCCCTTTATGTGGATAGTCTGAGGTTCCCTTCCCTCTTGTAATTTCAATGCTTACCTCTCTTTCACCCTTTGTGATGACCCTCTTCCCAGACAATATAATTACAAACATTAACAACTTTGACTCAGCAATTATTTTACTAATTTCTTCTTTTTTAGGTAGCTTTAAATCACCCGACAATTTCTCCCTGAATGTTATCAAATATGTCTTTTCTCAGCTTCCTTTTCACACTTTTTTCCTGAAACAACTCAGACACCCTTCTGTCACTGTCACTGCTTTTGTCCCTTCTAACCATCTCTCATTTCCCAGCAACTGCTTTTGCTTTCCTCACCTATGTCAACTCAGATTTCCCTTCTCTTTTTGCATGGCTCTTCACCAGTGAGTGTGGCTCTATACTGTAAATCAGTTGAGTCTTTTTTTCCTTTGTTAGACTAATTCTTTTCCGCATTGGCCTTTGCAAATTTACCACTAAGATCTTCTCCCTCCCTTAACTGTCTGTTGTTAGGCTTTCCTCTCAGAAGGCTACATGACTCTGCCAGTATCCATTCACATATGTAACATAAAACACTGGGGTACAGCATTTAAGAGCAAACTTTTAACACAACTTAAACCTGTTCACTCTTTTACTGCAGTATCACTTCACACTCAAATGTGGGCTGCCTTAACATTCTACACTGAGGAACAATGCCAGCAGAAATTGAAATCCTGCAGCAAAGTACAACCCAAATTCTGACTCATCTGACAACTCAGCCACAGATTCCTTCGGAGGCTCTTTCAAAAACTATAGTACTCACTCAAGACCCGTGGTATTGCCAGGATCTAGTGAGTTAAAATCCACATGCCAAGGTCCTTACAGTAAGAATGGTGATGTGAGAGAATAGGAAAACTAAAGAGCTCTTTCCTTGGCTCATAGAAAATACATGGCTGCATCAGGCACATCCATGCACTTCTGTGGGAACATACATAGCTACGAGGTTTACAAGATTAGCACTACCATCCCAAATACAAGTTGGCTTTTAATTTGACCAAATCAAAATACCATCCAAACACTGCTTTAGCGAGCACATTCCTTACTAAAATGTCAATTTCCATTCCAGAAAGGTTTCAGCACTTCATCCTGTTCAAAGTTTGAAACAGGGCAATTATTTTTCTAGACAGAAAATGAGGGATATCTGGTGATGGCCTTAGTAGTTACAGTCTCTAGCTGTTTAAATCTAATCACCTGGCAGATTCAGAATCACTGTTGAGAGACATCAACACCATTTGCCACAAATAAAGACACCATAGATTGTGCAGTAAAGCTAGAGCGTGGTTGGAATTTTGTTGGTTTTCACTGAATACCATCCACTGCACATTCCAGATTGTTAACAGGACATTTTAAATATTATTGGCTAGTCACTCATGTTAAAACTAAGGTTGTTTTGGCTTTGTTTTTCCATGGCTGCCTACTTACCAGACCCCAATTTTCCATATTATTGCAGAGGAGGTTATTGTTTTGACTCTGTGATACTGCTCGGTGCAGATTTGTCAATGCTGCCTTCACAGACGTAAGAAAATACACACCCTAGAAAAGCCCATGGATGTCAAAAGATATTTTGTCCTGGACTATGGCAAAGTACCCTGCATTCTCCTCCTGACAGGCAAGAGCATGCAGAAAGAGAAGACAGTCACAAAAGTTGCACGTTGTGAGGCAGCACTCCTATGCCACATTCTCTTGACAGAAAGCTGGCAGCCCAGCAAGGACAGGGACACGGCTGGTGGAGGAGTTGGCTAGGCCAAAATTCTGGATCTCAAACATCTGCATGTAGCAGCTGTGGATCTGGGCCTCGCAGCACCTCCAGCCCTGGCAGCCCAAGGACCACAGCTGCCTCGCTGATATTGCATCCCTGAGCGTACCCAGCGCCAAGACGGGCAGCGCCACAGAGCCGTCACATGCCCATCTCTTCACCAGGGCAACGTGACACATCTCCAACAGCCCCTTCCCAGATGTCCTATGCCCTGCAGCTCACATGGAACTGAAATGATGCCTGATTAATGCAGAGGTGCTGCTGACCACCCCACTCTTTGGGAAGAAACTGCACACGAGTATGTGTTAGGATGCACACGGCAGTGCAGTGCGGTAACAGGGGTACGGGAAGCAATGGAGCCTCAGCCCTGTGGAGCTCCAGCTCAGCTCACACACCCACATTAGAGTTTGGGGAATGGAGATAACGCAGCAAGAAGTACAGATTCACCATCTCATTACTCTAGCTAAGATACTCCAACTCTCATTTCAATGCAAACTCCATTCAGACTCATCTCCTTCCTGGGATTGGGAGGGTAATAACAACAATCCACACAGGGAACCTTGACATTTCATCTCATCGAGCACTCAGAACAAAACAAACAAGTACCTTCCAATACTTATCTTCATCTGTCACAACCCTCACTCTGCCTGTTAGTGTACATACATGTGTACCTATGAACAGGAAGCAAATCTACACCACCCTAGCCAACTAATTTTTTCTCCACTGTAGGCTGAATAGTCTTGTGTGCTTCAAATCACCTCCTGTATCAGAGACTGCGTTGAAGAACTCGGTAGGTACGCCTCCACAACAACTCTGGGAAACAAACTTTAAAGGAAAACAAATATGAAGAGAAGAGAAAGTACGTGCCCTCCATCGCTTCAGCAGAGAAGTGGAAACCTAAATGCAGTGTTTGCACTTGGAATGCTTCTTTATTTGCTTTGAACTGCATTGACCAGAGAGCTGCCAGATGCTTCGGCTACTCGGGTTACCAAGCTCTGCTCCGAGCTGCTGAAGCAGTCAGGCTAATATCACACTCGGTCAGCAGGAGAGATGTGACAAATACAAAATGTCACTGGGTTAAAATTCTCCTGAGTCATTTATATTTTGCAATTTTATGTGAAAACTACTGTTTCCAAGTTCGGGTTTAAAGTGCAACACGAAGCTGTGAGTACTCACACACAAATGGTAACAAAAGAAAACCCACAAGTACTTACAAATTTGAAGGGTGACATACTTTGGGCTGAGACAAAAGTTTGCATATGTTTAAGGGCAAGCACTTGTAGTTGAAAGCATCTCACTTAAAACTGAAAACTATCTCTAAAGCAAGACTATAACTAAAAAATAACCACATATCAATGCTAATTGAATACCATTTTTCAGCAGAGGCGTGTCAAATGGCTGTTAGGGAGGCCAATCTTGACTCATATCCTCTCCCCTAGTTTACGTCTGGTATCAGTCACTGACTGCGTTCATTGTGATCCTGACTGCACAACAAGGCGAGATATGACCTATCTTATTTATCTCTGCCACAACTTGATCTCTATTCACCAGAAACGATGGAAGGCAACAATGTCTGCAGGACGCAGGCCCGGTGACACTGAACACATGGTCGACTACAACATTGTTCTGGATTTGCCTTGGTATGAAAAAAAGGCAGTCAAAGGGAAGCACATGTATATCAATTCATGTGGCAAAGACAGATAGTATAAAACAATGGAGATCACTAAACCATTCATTACATGTTAGCTCTGTGATCAGCAAGTAAGCACTAACTATTTAATTAGTCAACTAATTAGTGACAGGCAACATGGAAGGCTTCAGATGTTCGCAGACAAATGCAAAGATAAAAAGCCTAATTAAACAGCAAGCATTATGCTAACTATTGCCAAACAGGACAGATGTGCAGGATATTGTATAATACTGTGCTGCCAGATAACGGTGCTTGTAGCTGTGCTGTCAGAAACCATGTTTTAAAAATCCCTGCCATTTCTAAGCTAATCTGAGACACCTTTGACTCACAAAGGGAGAAATCATCCTGCAGACAAAACCTCACAGATTTACCATAGTAGATTCTAATTCTACTTTAGGAAAAAAAGTTCAAGGCTTTGACAAAAATATCCTTGAATCCATTTGCTTTTTAGAGACAATAATTATTTTAACGCACCCACACGGAAAGGGAAGCATATTCCACAACATTTTCATACAAAACACTGTGATCTTAGCCACCATTTATTGCTATTTTGTGTGGCGCATTATGTATATTTCCAATGTCCTCAGAGAATAAGTCATTGTTTACAGCAGAGGTTGGATTAAGGAGGTTTTCGACATCACGGATTAAAAAGGGTTTTCCCTATAATCAGAAGACAATAACGCTTTCCACAGCTATATGCAAAGAGGTGGATAAAAAGCTAATTGGTTCACTACACTGGAACCAATGACAAGATACTGCTGTGAGCAAGCTTTTTGCGTTCTTGCAGCCAAACTTCAATCACCTGCTGTCAGGGCATACTAGTTAGCATGCTGTTCTGCCAACCATCCACCAGCATACGCTGAAAAGGCGCTTTTTTAATTATATGCTCCTCTGGCCTAACGCTGCTGCCACCACCATCATTTTAACTTACCAAGGGAAACGAGAAGAAACGACAGTCCCTGCCCTCCTGGTAAATCAGTATTTAGCAATGAAGTTCTTTTGTTGTTTTTTTAAAGCATCTTAGTACTTGAGAATATGAAAATATTAAAATGCTAGGCTGTAGCTACAGTCATCAGAATATACACTTAGGGCAGCACTGGCTTCACTGAGGGCTATGCAAAGCAGTATCCCCAGTTCCAGTTGTTCACAGGCTTTTACATAAATTATTTAACTGCAGTTGGATAGTTCTCCTGCTGAACCTCACCTCCAGGAACTGGTATCTGCAGAACTCTGGACTGAATTCATTATTCCTTTTCTCATAGTCATAGGTATGGATCGTCTGGATTCAGGAAAACAGATTTCATGCTTGCAAATCATTCTCAGATACAATTTTCGTTGGACATTTAAGCCAGCTTTTCCATTGAACAGTTCAGTACACATGTACTTGCTCCCAGTGGGGGTGACAAGAAAAAAGGGTAATTTTAAAAAAAACTTCCCTTGGTTGTAAATCAGACTCCTCTTTAGGGTGTCCATTCATGACAATTGGTCAATGTTAGTGGCTCACATTGCTGCAAGTGTAAGTGGGGGCACACACATATTTACCAGAATGTCTGATAAAACTCTTCTCCTTGGAATTTTTTTCCTCCTTTTTTTTTCTTTTCTTTTTTTCCCCAGACCAAGTCACTCAAGGGAGACTCAAAACAAAGAAAACTTGTATTTTAGCTTAACTTCTCTTTGGAGTTTCTTTGATTTGATTCCCTCTGACACTGAAAGGGCTGTCTCCCCACAACCCACAACAAAGGGGAAGCAGGAGCACGCCAGCACTCACAGTTTGGAGGGTAGAGAACAATAGAAGCTGAGACTCCGTGTTGCTGGGCTGAACTGCTTTTCACAAGGAGGGGGGATTGCTGGGCTGCTACTCCTCCTTTAGGACTGGACATCACTCCGAGTTTACACCGCTTTAACAACCAGTCTGATGCTGCTGCAATTTATACAAGCCTTGCCTTAGAGCTAGAGTGACCCAAGTCCTGGCTTTGTGCGAGGGGAAGCACATAATTGCACTGCCCAGGAGAAGCCTCATGCTGGAATTGTGGGAATCGCAATTCCTCCCCTGCTTGCCATGCTCCTGCAGGGAAGTTAATTACTGCAGCAATTTATGATGCAACTCGCTCCCCTCCTTCCCCAGGGCCTGGGCTGCGTGTCCTGGCCTGGCACAGCCGCAGAGCAGACCACAGCCGCCTTCGCACCTGTACCCGCAGTGCCCGGGCAGGGGGCCGCACTTGCCCCTCACTGAGGTGCCAGTGCCTGCAATGCCATAGGGCCAGCGCCCGCAACGCCGCGGTGCCAGTGCCTGCAGGGCTGTAAGTGCCAGCGCCCGCAACGCCGTGGTGCCAGTGCCTGCAGGGCTGTAAGTGCCAGTGCCCACAACGCCGCGGTGCCAGTGCCTGCAGGGCTGTAAGTGCCAGCGCCCACAACGCCATGGTGCCAGTGCCTGCAGGGCTGTAAGTGCCAGCGCCCGCAACGCCATGGTGCCAGTGCCTGCAGGGCTGTAAGTGCCAGCGCCCACAACGCCATGGTGCCAGTGCCTGCAGGGCTGTAAGTGCCAGCGCCAGCAACGCCGCGGTGCCAGTGCCTGCAGGGCTGTAAGTGCCAGCGCCCGCAATGCCGCGGTGCCAGTGCCTGCAGGGCTGTAAGTGCCAGCGCCCGCAACGCCATGGTGCCAGTGCCTGCAGGGCTGTAAGTGCCAGCGCCCGCAACGCCGCGGTGCCAGTGCCTGCAGGGCTGTAAGTGCCAGCGCCCGCAACGCCGCGGTGCCAGTGCCTGCAGGGCTGTAAGTGCCAGCGCCCGCAACGCCGCGGTGCCAGTGCCTGCAGGGCTGTAAGTGCCAGCGCCCGCAATGCCGCGGTGCCAGTGCCTGCAGGGCTGTAAGTGCCAGCGCCCGCAACGCCATGGTGCCAGTGCCTGCAGGGCTGTAAGTGCCAGCGCCCGCAACGCCGCGGTGCCAGTGCCTGCAGGGCTGTAAGTGCCAGCGCCCGCAACGCCGCGGTGCCAGTGCCTGCAGGGCTGTAAGTGCCAGTGCCCGCAATGCCGCGGTGCCAGTGCCTGCAGGGCTGTAAGTGCCAGCGCCCGCAACGCCATGGTGCCAGTGCCTGCAGGGCTGTAAGTGCCAGCGCCCGCAACGCCGCGGTGCCAGTGCCTGCAGGGCTGTAAGTGCCAGCGCCCGCAACGCCGCGGTGCCAGTGCCTGCAGGGCTGTAAGTGCCAGTGCCCGCAACGCCGCGGTGCCAGTGCCTGCAGGGCTGTAAGTGCCAGCGCCCGCAACGCCGCGGTGCCAGTGCCTGCAGGGCTGTAAGTGCCAGCGCCCGCAATGCCATGGTGCCAGTGCCTGCAGGGCTGTAAGTGCCAGTGCCTTCAACGCTGCAGCTGCCTCTTCCTGAATAAAACGTTCATACTCATCCTCAAGAAAAGGAGCACTGTGTCTGAAAGCCCTGGTGTGCGTGTGATTACGCTCCAACAAAACACAATCTGTGGGAGATATTTACTGGAGAGGTGAAACGTGAATAATGAGCTCACCCCTCAGCGACCCAGCGTTAGGTTAAGCACTACAGATGCGGTTCTCCAGGGCTCAGAGCACCCCGAGCACTAGGAGGAAGTAGCCCCTACCAGCGGGTCATTCCATGGACTCACTTTCAGCACTTCTGCACTGCCCTTGGAAACAACGGGCACGGATTTGGGTGACCCAGTGCTCCGACCTCTGTAACAATCTCTGCCTCCAGAAACTCCAACAGCAAGTTAACAGCCTCAGTGAGCCAGCAGCAGTTGGTGAGGTAAGGGTTCCCAGCACACGCTCTCCCTCTGCAGCACGGATCACAACAAGCTCATTTTGGGTCCATGTGGGTCAGACGTGGTGCCCGCAGCCGCCTGCCATAGCTCCCAGGTGAGCAGAGGGCATCCTCACCAGCAATTCTCTGCTCGCCGAAAAATGTATTTCTTCAGTCTCAACGAAGTTGAAAACACTTGTAAAATCTAGTTCTAGTAATTGTTCTGTGGGTAAGTGAATTACATTTGTGTGTTTCCATGGTGACTGATAATGTAAAATAATTAAGTATGAAGAATAACGAGGAGAAAACTACTTCCTCTTTTTAAGGATTAGGGGCTGGCAAATTGATTCAATCTGGCTATTTTTAGTGCATGTAACCTTTGCAAAGAATATTAGAAAATTATGAGTAAATTAAACTAAATTGTATTAAAAGGCCTTCACATTGGTCAGGAGACTTTATCTGCTGCTGATGTGAACACTTTAAAAATCATCTTTCTTAAATTCATACATATATTAATATGAATTCTGTGACATTTTGCACTAAGTGCTGACTGCCTGCTTTCTGTGTTCTCAGAGCAGTACTCAATGTCTCTTAGTTGGAACACTCCATTTGTACAGACAAGCCCTCTCTCCCATGTCCAAGAAGGAAGTGTTCTGCAGGAGCTCTTTGCTAGAATATGGTCCAAACAAAACTCCTGATGGAGAAGCCTTGGTGAGGTGTCGCAGAGGAGGATACCTATAAAGGATTGCCCTGCAGGCACAACACTATCTATGTCGTGTTTGCTACAGAAAGCTTTAGCTTCTGCCTGACAGGTCTGGGGCAAAAACATGGTTTGTTCTTCCCTCACAGTATTTTGTAGTGAAAGCATAGAAATAAACAGCACAGGAGGAACAAGAAGAAAGTGGCTAATAGCTCTAAAGGACATTTTTAACTGAATTTTGAGTGGAACTGAAAGCATAAAAGGTGCTGAGAACAGGATGCAAGGAATACGGTTTTACCCCAAGAGAGGGATGCTCTACAGGAACTCAGGAACTAAGGAAAAAGAGCAAGAAGTGGGTATTTTTTATTCACTGCTCAGCAATATAACAACATCTATGAAGCCCTTTAACTTTTTCTTCTCTTGCCATATTGATATTTTTTAGAAATACAAACTCTTGGCTTAAGTGCAAAAACCAGGCAAAATCTCCAGTTCTCTGCCCACCATGGAAATGCCAGACTCCCTCAGCTGCTGTGACAGAGATTTTGCTGTAACAATCGCATTCAGAAGGTGAATTTTATGTTCATTTCTGCAAGCCTTTCCAGACATTCCTAGTATACGTGTTTAATCTATGCGGAAAACAACTGTTGCATAAAAATAACTGCATTCTCACATCCACAGCCTGACTTCCTGGTAACTCCCTAGTACTGGTATGGAGTATTGGCACATAAGGTGCAAGCAGTGAGATATCAGAGAAAGGGTACCCCTCTTCTAACTTTGGAAAGTCTGTGAAACAGCAGAGCTTGTCCACAAGTTTACTCTGGCTTAGACAGTGGAAGGTACAAAACCAGTTGCATGCATTTATTCCCCTTCTCAATCAGTAAATACAGTTTATTTACTCCAGTTTGGACAACTCAAGGTAACCACAGCAATTCAATTTGTGGTTTTACTAACAAAAAACTCTTTAATGGCCTGTGCTCTTGGTGGGCTGTGGAGCAGGCTGAGGCTGCTGGAGAGCAGTGTCCACTTCTTACCATTCCCACACTCACTCTAGGGTCTACAGCAAAAGTGGTAGAAGAGCCAGAAAGAACCACTTTTTGGTTCCTGAACAATGCGAAACATCAAAACCCTCAGCAGAATCACACATACCAAAAGGTGTTATCAGAATCAAAAGAATCTCAGTGAGATTCCAACCCAACACGCTTCTGTCGGACTCTTCTGCATGGCTCTGAGGACACAGCATCACAAGGAGGTAAGAGAAGGGAGGGATTCAGGCAGTGAGTTGTGATCCCACTGGACACAACCAGCTTTAAGGATCAATGCTGCCATGCAGCACACGTGAAGGGCTGCAGACTTAACCTCCACCTACGGCAGTTTTGTACAAGAACAACGGTGAAAGAGATTTTCAGAGTATGCAGTTCTCCTTTTCAGTGAGCCTTCACCTTGAGGATCTATGAGCAACTTTGTCAGCACTTCTGAGCTCCTGAGTCAGCCAGGACACAAGCACCTACCTCTTTACATCCACACTCAGACCTTTACTGTCTCCTACCTTGATACAGACCCAAAGCATGCTTCTAAATGGAGAAAGCAAGCTCCTTCAAGGAAAAGGTAACATTCTGTTCTCAGTAAAGGAAGTGAAAAACTTACCAGAAAACAAGTGTTTCCAGAAAAGCGATTCCAACATCGGATGCACCAACCACCACAACTCGAGTGTTGACCGACATTCTAGATTCCAGCAGCAGCTTCCGATTTATGTGGTTCAAAGAATATCTCAACTGTAAAAAAACATATGTAAAATGACATAGAAATGTGTTACAAAAACCAGCAAAAGTCTGCTAAGAATCATGAAACCACCAGCAATGCATTACCTTGCATTCATATAAAACTTACTACTGCTCATTGACATGCCTAATACCACAGTTCTTCTGTGCACAGCATAAGATAAACGGTACTAAAATGCTGAGATATGTGCATGTTTAGTAGGTCACAGCAAATTATCAGAGCTTAATGGTTGGGCTTCTGGAAAAGATGCTATGGTGTCCTTGTGAGAGAGGAGGAAACATCACCTCTTCTGTAATTTACTACCATTTAGCTAACACCTGGGGAACATGTATTTACATAATGCTAAAGCCGTTCCCATACTTTCTAGAGCAGTTTTTACTCTTGCTGTTGTACTTATGGAAATGGGATTACTTGTAAATTAATTAGGAACTTGCACCTTGAGCATCTTCGTGTGTTCAGTTGGAAACTCTTCAAAAACGACAGAACTCACCTTCTTTTTCTTAAATACAGAGCAGCTACACTGAAACAAGTCAAATGAGTAAACTGATACCTCAATGCCGCTGAGATCTGACCAAAAATATTACTATGAAGTTTCTAATTACTAGCTTCTCAGTTTCCATTCTTCTAATGCAGACATCGGTTAAGAAAACAAACTCCACGGGTTTTCTTTTTTCATTTGTATCTCTAGGTCTCAGTAGCTGACAGAGATTCTCGAAACAAATATGCAAGAAAGAGACAAGAGATAATACTGCATTTGACTTCTTTTTTCTGCCTGACCTATATTTAGTTTTCAATTTTCTGATGAAAGACAGGGAAATACTTTCCACCTTGCAGTACAATGCACTTTGCATTTCCCTTATTGCTTTGGTTTGTATACCTTTCCACTCCACAGATATGTAACTGCAGATTCATAAATGGACTGAAGGGACAACAGAAAATAGAACTACTTTTATTACTTGTCAGACACTTCTATATATTTCTGCTGAGCCACTCAGGCAGGAAGCAATCTAAGACTTCTAACAGGTTATCCTCTACTATGAATAGGAGACAAGGCTAATAAAATTAAGTCCTCAGAATTCCTCCTGTGACATTACAGCAGAAATATATTCTCTATATATTAGCTGACAGAGTAACTCAATAAATGGAGATGAAGTATTTTATTTTAAAGCTACGGTAATGACATTGGCCTTCTCGAGAAGTACAAGGCACACTGAGACCCCAAGAGACCTTTAATTACTGTGTCTTCGCAATGGTGGAGACCCACAGCTGAGATTTCAGCACAGCCTCACTACAGAAGGTAGAGACTGGTTTGTAAAACACATCAGAGTGCTGTTCCATGCCTTAAGGAAGAATTACAGACCAACTGTTTACAAACTGTCATCACTGCACAGCAACCAATTTTAAAACGTGACAAAATTAGATGTTGTCTTGGGTCAGGCAGCATCATTTTTTACTGCCAGATAAATGTTCTTCTGGCTGCAGCCCGCCACAGTGCAATGATGACATCCAGTGGTGAGCCAGACTCCTCTCAGGGACTGGACTTCACTAAGAAAATTCCAGAAGGTATCTTAAAAAAGTATCCTGGCCCGTGGTGGCTGTTTAATGAAGTGAGATGTGTGAAACCCAGTACATGCCCCAGCCCCACAAGCAGACCTGCACTGAGTAAACCACTCCAACAGCCAGGGCTAAGCCATAAAACGACCACACTGCTGCCCAAATCGTTGCTATACAAGTCATCTACAAGTCTCTATGAACAAGCAGAACAATCCAATCCAAATCCAGTGCTTCATGACATGGTTCAGCACTTCTCGGTGCAGGATTTGCCAGCAAAAGGTTTTCCTCACAAATGAAAATATAACATTTCCACATTTCAGAAACTAAACCCCCCTTCTGCATCATGAAAACCATACACCACTGGAAGAGATTTTAAGAACTGAGAAGAACCAATGTCAGTTACTGAAGTCATCGCCCTCCTGCTTAAAACAAACCTTGGACTTTCTTTTTTCTAACATACTACATGGGTAGGCCCGAACTACAACACGTTTCTGCAAGTGCTGGTGCTTGCAGAGATCTCATAGTAGCACAAACAAGCCCCGAGGATACTGTGCTGAAGGCCCTAATCTTGGTATCCAAATTCCTTGGGCCTGTGAGCTCTGCAGGCAAGCACTCTGACAGGCTTTTCTTGGTGCACACAGAGAGTTGCAACCTTCCAGAAAGGCAATGCCTTGTGGAGGAAAAACTACTAGTGATGTTTCTGCTGAAATGCAGCTTTAAAGGAAATGACTAAAATGGAAAAAAGAACACGAATTGAAACTAATTGTAATGCACCTAATCAACCAGAATAACTAGACAGGAATGCCAGCAGCTAATAGTATCAACCAACAGACCTTAGAGCAATGCCAAGTTCAAACATCTCTTCCCACTGCCGTGCTGTGTCGGTCAGGGTTTTTTAAAACGTACTCCAACAATGAACACAAAGCAGTAACAACATTTCCTCGGGAAGAGTTGTATCTAATTTATGAAATGGCTTCTGTATCAATGACACAAAGGCAGCATATGAGAAGAACGTAACTGTTTTTGTTCACCGCACAATAGCCCCAACACCAACAGCTGTCATGCTTCAGAAATCACCTTTCTAGCAGTTAAGTACACTAAATGGCCCCAGGGAGTAAGGAATTAGGTGGATTGGTCCCATAATACCACCTTATTTTAACAAAATGTCAGGACAAATGACTACATATGTTCCCCAGAGGCATAATCAGACATAGTAATTGATAGGTCAATAGCAAACTGTAACTTGTTTATTTTTGTATCTGATTTATTAAATAAAACAGCAATCATTAACTAACATAAGGCAGCAAGCAATAATTGCCAACATTAGAAAAGGCATACAGAGCTCAGGAAAAAAAAAGCATTTTCCTTCATTATCAAGATGATTATTTTCCCTTCTCTCCACCCTGTTGTCTGCCAGCCTCTCCCCACCTGGAAGGGCAGAGGGCCATCCAGACATCAGCACCCACTGCTGACAACAGGGCCCTTTGTCCTGGAACTGCGGTGGTCATTTCTGCATGTGGACAGCCAGTACCATCCACTCAGGGGCTTTCAAACTCCACCTCCATCAAAAATGCTTATGTGCTCCACTGAAAACACAAACCCGGCATGTAAATCATGGCTTTCACTTATGCCCTCACAGTGGGGTTAATTTATAGCACTAAAAGTTCCCCAATCTTCTACCCTAAGCAACCAATGGGAAATCTACATGAAAGAATTATTTGGTTTTAGTCAACAAGTTTGTGGCCATTTTTTCCTCTGCACTGTCAAACCATGTCAAGCATCACACATTCACTGTGGCTGCCCAGATCTCCCATTTGGGCAGCTGAGCAGTTTGCACTTTGCCTGGGAAGACACTCATCGTACACGTACTCAACAATACATGTTAATGGTACAAGCCCAGATGGGGAAGGTTTTGTAGTTCCTTTTAGTTCTGTTTTAAAACTCTGGACTATTTGTAGGATTTCTAAAAGTATGTATTGTAATTCTTCTACAATGGGCCTTGTTCTGATCCTGTCGCCTGAACAGAAAAAGTGGAAGCTTGAACACCCAAAAATGAAAAGACAAGTCAGTCAGAGGATTTCAACTTTGACAGAAAAGGAGCAGTGCTCTGTTCTGAAATGGGTACTGGTAAAAGTGTCCTAGTAAAACATCAGCAGTGTGTTAAAATCTGTTACCCATTGCTGGAACTCTTCATGCAAAGACTCCATAATGCAGCAGAGTGTAGACCTGATTTCATTGCACACTGAGGACGTGGGCCTAAGGAAGCTAGAGACACGTAAGTGCTTGCTAAATTAAGTATGCTAAGGTGCCCCTGAATTCAGAAGGACTGCTCAGGGCACTGCAAGATAAGCACAGGTCTGACTCACTTGTTATGTGCCCAGCACCGTCGCAGATCCCTCATTACTACAGGCCGTAACAGGGAACCATTCACAGGGACTCTCCCTGACCTGTCATGGGGGATTCCACACCTATCTGCAAGGCTTTTGCTTTAATTTAACATTTGTCACTGAGAAACCCAAGTGATAGTTACTCCTGTACAGGATCTACGCAATATGAAGTCTGTTACTGTAAGAAACATCAGAAGGAGTAAAAAATATTCACAAAGCTGTTCCTGGATTAGTGCTGAGGTCAGCAACAATGGCGAGCAAACAAGGAGGTGAACAAACAGCTATTTTAATTTCAAGCTCCATTTAATCACAAGGGGAAAAAAAAAAAGAGAGAGAAATCCATGTTTGCCAAGAGATACGAACAAAAACTATTGGAAAATGCATGCTTTTTCAGCCTCTACATGTGCCTGAAAATACCACCAGCATTTCCAGATATTGAACTATTTTCTTCTACAATGAAGGAAAGGAGTTCCTTAAGCTTTGATTTTAAGCAAGTCCTGCTTCACCTCTCTGGCCCTGCTCTAAAAGTCACCATGAAAAAACCTGAATATGCCTGAGGAAGCTTAACTGGAAAAAATGTCTGCTGTCTCAGGAAGGTTTCTCTCCAAGGACTTCTCCAAGCACCACAATGCATCACAACTTCCCCAGTACCCGTATGAAAAGAGAATTGTGTGCTCTGGAAAGGGATGAGACAGAAGCATCTCTGTCCACGGTGCCGGCTCTGCATAGAGACACAGCAACAGAGGGAGTATTTGCTAAATGTATTGAATTCATTGAAAAACGTAGCAGAAAGAGAACATTAAAAGCTTTAAAAAAATCACATGACCAAAAATCATCACATTTTATGGTGAAAATAAAGAACAGGAGGTAACCAAACAACAGTCTGAGGATATTAGCAGAGACTGATCCGCAGCTCACGATAGTCACGTTCTGGTGACAGCAGCTGTGGTTCTCCATTTTGTAATAACAAACGTTACCTTTCTGTGGGAAAAATATCTATGCCCTTCTTACCAGCTGGATTTGACTTCCAAAGTCAATCTACAAAATGCTTTGCAAGAGCTTTAAGTCAATTCTGACCTGTTTTTGGGCAGAAATGACTATTTTAGTCTGCTGCAAATGTCATTAACACCTGTATAGCGCCGACACCATGCTTTCAAAATGAAGATAGGTCATCTTACTTTTAATTTCACACATGCACATAAGTGGTAAACATTCAGAGCATTCCTGTTAATGATGCCATCTGGTGCTTCCCATAATTGTGTCATATTCAGCCTTCCAAACAGGATGTAATGGCAGCAACACACAAAACCCACTGACATTTACAGTAAGGAAATTTATTACCAGCCATCAGTTCAGAATGACTGTGTTTGCATGACTGCTGGTGCTATAAAATCATCACCTTTACCAACCAGGTGGAGGTACAATAAATAATGGATTTTAATCCATGCCCGTACTACAAAAGCGTTAAAAATTCATTACTCAAGCACAATAGCATCTTAAGCAACAGTTACTCTTTAAAAATTAATACTCCTTTCCTGGCTAACTGAAAACTATACACACCAAGCCTTTTCTGTAATACCAACGTGTATCCAAATATCCACACACGCAGGAATGCTTCTGGTTTCACTCTGATACACGATTCGTGATCTTTGAAAAGCAGGGCATTATCTTGCCCATCCTGCCTAGGCTCTCTGTGCTACGTTTACTCTCTTATCTTAGTGGAGCCTTTAATGATTAGAAACATCCATCACAACCTTTTCACATTTTAGCCACTTTCTGTACATTCCAGTGCCAACTGAATTCATACAGAACTGAAACCGAGCCAAAATGAAACCTCTTGTGACTACAGATTTTCTGCAAAGTCACAATACACATTGCTATAAGGCAAACAACTACAGAGTAAAACAGCACCAACAGCATTTCTTAACCACTCTTAGTAATTCGTTGCGCTTTCGACTTTTATTACAGCTGGGGAGAAGCATCTACAGAAGCACGGCCATTTCCGTGGTGATGCCTACAGACCATGATGTGGAAGAGATACTGCCCACAACTCTGTAGGCTGCGCTGAGACGTGCTCTGAAACACATCTGCACGTCAGGTGGGCATGCGCTCCAAAGCAAAGGCTTTGTTGCTTTATAGGACTTGTATCTCTGCCTGTCCACTTGCCACTTCTCTTCAGATGCATAAGGTGAAAAACTTTGTTCCCTCAGTATCTCTCAGCTGTTGAGTTAGAAGCACAAAACTTTGCTTGTTCAGAATAGATTGTTCTGCTGTACACAGCCTCTCCCCTCACGCTTCAAAATCTGCTTATTTTAACTCCTTGGGTTTATTATCTTTCAAATGCCACTGAGCTACATTTTTTTAGCTGCACTCTCTAGACTAGCTGGGACTTGCAGCCAAACGTCCTGTCCATTTCCTCTGTCTCAACAGCAAGGTGTTAACTGTCAGTGTATCACAGAACCACAGAATCTTACAGGTTGGAAGGGGCCTCGAGAGATCATCTAGTCCAATCCTGAGTTCCTTCCACTCCTCTTCCTTGATAGGTCAGAGTAAAGGACTATGCTCAGTCTCGGCTGTTGATCCAAAACAATGAATATCCTGTTCCAATTTTTTTCAGTAAGAAATACTGAGGAAGGTATGTCTCAACTACACAGAGGCATTAGCACACAAGCGAAGGGTCAGGGCAACTATTACATCAGTTGGCCTAAATGTTAGGAAGTGGAAGCTACAGAGAGAGAAACGCCTTGAGAGTTTGCTGGGGGAGACGCTGTCATCTAGAGAGGAGTTTCCTATACACTCATATGTGTGTGTGTGTGTGTGTATATATATATATATATACACATATATTAATGGTCTGTTTTCCTTTTTAAACAAGCTGCCCCAGAAGTGAGTTTCCATCAAGATTCAAAATGGTTCAGATATTTTTCATTTTTACCTGATAGCTAATTTTTGTTTGAGAAACCACTGCTCAGAACAAAGGGTGCCACCTCCTCCTTCACTGCATTACCCGCTTCTATGTACACGAGAACCGTTCTTCAGACTCAAAACAGTATTTATCCTGGTACGGTCCTCTGTGTGCTTTTCAGTCAGGTTAACCAACTTTCAGCTGACTTTCTTGATGAAAATTAATAGATTAAAGGATGTAACATGGACGTTGCTTTTGTTTGGAGGGTTTTTTGAAATAAAGGATGGCTGAGAAAGCACTTGAATCACACAGAACTGAAATCATGGCCAGTGAAGGAGCACAGAACTCCATGCTGTGAAGGTGTTCTCCCCTCGAGCCGTTTCCTGGGCATCTATCCAGCCACCCTGCCAACACTCAACTCTTGGGCAAGTTAAAATTGCACTAGCTCAGAGAACACAAAGCTGGCCTGACTCCATCTTTTTGCCTGACCCTTCTTCACTCACCACTTCTTGTCCTGATGTAAACATTTCCTGCAATGCACCTGTAGCATCAGCCAAGTACAAAATTAACTGAAAAGTGTTGGTCTTGTTTGGGTTTTTTTTATCAACAAGTTTATACAACACTGCATGGGCTTCAGCAGTGCTTTAATAACTGTTTTGTCTCATTTTTATGAGGTACAGCAGAAAAAACAACCCTGAACTGTGCAGTAAAACCTGACAGCTTGAATGCAGCCATGAACTACAAAAATGTAATAAACCAATAGTATGAATAATAATGGAAAGGCAGAAACGAAAAAATACTTCAACAGATGTATGACATTTCTGTTCTTCATTGTGGACAAGTTATTCTTGTTAATTATATCACCTATTCTTCCCTTTTATTGATAATTACATGAAGCAGATGGATAACAGAATGCTCCCAGATGGTGATAAAGCAAACAAGTTTATAAATTGTTTATTTATGAAGAAATCATTACAAATTATTTCATTACCTATAGTTTTCTACCCCACCATTAATTACATGCACTGTAAAGGCCAGCAGCACTTTATAAGATGTTTAGCATTCTGTTGTAACCTTTCTTTAACGTAACATGACTGAAATGACTGACAGTTGTGCAAACCACAATAATAATCTAATCTGTTTTAACACTGTGGGAATTAAGATTTTGAATCTTTGGATCTTCTGCCAGTTGGCGTTGCAATACTGGTTACCAATTCCGAATACAAAAATCAGAGACTTCCTTTTGATTTGGAACAGCTGTAGAAAGCGTTTGATCTAATGAGCAGACAGGAGCTTTTTCAAGTCTGTCCCCTGAAACCCAAGAGCACAGCAGATGTATGGCCCGACACAGTTCTGAGCTAATGTGTGGAACCTCTGATGTGCTTGCTGCAGAGGCACAGGCTGAACAGGCATCCCAAAGCCTGGGTACTTCCAGGACTAGATGCAAATAAGACTGTTAGCATCTGTGCCGTTCCAGAGAGCTGCAATGGGAGACAGGGGAGCTTAATGCCTCCCCTGTGGTGCCTTCTCAGTCAATCTTTACCCAATTTCTCCAAATCTCTTCAGTAGAGCACTAAGAGGTAGAGTTTTGTAAGAAAGGACACAGAAAATCAGCAGCAAACCGTATTTTCCATCTCAAGGAGTGGGGTAAAAACATGTTCTGTCATTACTGACTATGGTAGGAAGATACTACTATGTTCATAAGAATTTGCAGCCCTTTAGGAAATGGAGAGCCACTGCTTGGGAAATGATGGGTCTTCACATGCAGACATGAAGCAGCACAGAGTTCTGGTTTAAGAGACAGTAAAAACCTTTGTGGTTGCCTTAAAACCTGTGCAAAGCTTTGATAAAAAGGCCAAGCAAGAGAAAGGAGGAAGAGATAGAGTTCCTAAACTCTGTATTTCTTTGAAGTCATAGTCATTTTAACAATAAGCAAAGGGGTAACACAAACCAAAAGCCTGACTCAAACTAGAAACAATATTGAACCAATATCACAAGGACAAGGGGAGAACAGTGTGGCTGCAAAACTGCAGTTACATAGTCATTTGGGTAAAGGTAAGTGATGTTTTTACATGGTAAATTTCTGGATTTTAAGAGTAAATCTCTCTACCTTGTAAGAGTAAATCTCTTGGTACAGCAAGAAGGACCTGTGCTTTGTTAAACACCACAAAACACAGCTCATGCTGCCTGACAGAAGCAGGAGTGAGCACACCAGGAATCCATGGCAGGGTGGCACATGGGGCTTCCCCTTCTTTGCTCCTGCCATTCAGTGCAGTAGACTAGAGAGATTTGACACAGGGACAGCAAGAACAAGTTACCAGAGATTTAACAGTTTCTGGTGCTCATCTGCCTGCAACAACTGATCCAGACCTGCAGGAAAACCACCTCTCCAGCACAGCCAAGATCCATCTGGACTGGCAAGGCATGAGAATTAGCTGAGGGCAAAGCTTTTGTGATTCAGATTGCTGCTTTTGCTTTTGCCTTTGGAGGAAAGAAACTGGAAAGAGTCCTTGTGGGTCCTGGTTCAGTTATCGGCAGTGGGTCAATATTTATGAGCGAATCTCTTCATGCTCACAGGCAGGCTGGAATGTATTAAAGAGCTACACAAACTGACGGAGCCCCAGGGCTCCCAGTGTGCCACTAATAGCCTACAGAGATATATACGCACAAATCAAGAGCTGTGCTTAGGCACTGACTGGCTGAGCTGCTGAGCCCCAAGCTGTTACTGGCAAAAAATACATTTTGCAGCAAGAAAAGGAGGAAAATAGCTCAAAAAGGCTGGAACAAGAAGAAGGCAGCTGAAAAAGCAGTAGATGAGAAGCAGATGTTGATGGCTAAGATATCAAGGGGCATCTTGTGGGTATCAAAGCAAGAACTTCATTACAGTTATCTCTATCATAAGCGATAGATACTCAAACTATTAATTAGGATAGGCAGTCAAATGAAAATGTTACATTTCTGAAATTGACCTGCATTCATTATCTTTATGTTGTAGTTTATGGGAAAAAACCCTGTCATCCCTGCAGAGCCATCTAAACCGAAAATTACAGTGGTAACACGTCCTCCAGCGCTCAGGAACAAAGCGGGCCTGTGGTAACACTGTCAGAAAGAAGTGCTTTCTAATATCGGCAGGCTAATACTCCTCAGCTGAAACAAGCTTGGCAGGCTAGAGGAGAGAGGTGTGATAAAGAAATGAAGAGTGGTCTCAACTACTTTGAATCCCTGCTTGCTCAAAGCTTTTAAGATCCTGCAAGATCCTGCCCCTGTCTTGTTTAGAACCATCATAACATTAATGATAGATGTTTTCTCCTTACTGCTATCCAGGTGCTTACCTCAGACAACTTCCCACTAATTCCTACTCCAGTCTCTTTGCTTTTCTTTTTCCTCCCTCTCTACCCCCCACTTTCCTTACGACACTGTGTTTCCATTTCCCTCACTATGTAGCCTGCTAGCACCTTCTGTGACCAGAATGTGCCTGCCCTTGTCTCACTACTGTCTAAGGAGACAATTCTCAGCCTTTCCATTTTGCAGAGTTTCACATTTAACTCCTTGGTGCTATATTCTGCTCTTTGCAACATGGATTGTGTTTTCCTCTGTACAGAGCATCTAGGCAGGCCTTTTGATTGTGATAAAAAGGTAGAAGTATAAGAATTTTGTGCCTACTGAAATTAGATCAGTTTTGTAAAATTCCCTCCATTTTATTTTCAACTTCAGTGCACGATTTTGCAGGGAAGTGCAAGATTACTGATGAGGATCAATCTTTCTTTCTGAAACATTAGAAAGGGCAAATGCCTTATGGATGGCTACCATCAGTGCTAACAAAACATCCAAGATCTAAAAGCAGCACCAGCTTCTTACTGTTACAAGTACACTCAGTCCCCTATGGTAAGTCATCCCCTAAGTTACAAAGCTTTCCCAGCGTATGGTGGCCAAAGGTCATTTCATTCACTCAAAAGAAGAGTCAATTTAGCTGCACATGGTTTCAAATTCTTGGTATTTCAGAAAACTACAGGCAGCAGTAGCAGACTAGCTTTATCCTCAAATTACACCTAGGGATCAACCCCAGATGTCAGTTTTGGTGGAACACAGTCTGTCAGAAATCTATAATTCATGCCAGTGCATATGCATGGATACTTATACAGGGGCTAGCCTTCGTTGTTTTTCAGCAAAACTTTGTTAGTGAAACTCACACATTGTATTAAATAGAAATTCATTAAACCTTGGAGATTTTAAACAATACCCTCACTGTGAGAGCAGATAACAGACCTGCAAAACTCTCAGACATGGGAAGCCTGTGATTTTACAGCTCCAACAATGACAACATGAGCTCTTCTGGTAAAAGAACAGTTCATTTTACAGATAAAATAGGAAGTAGCTTAAAGGAAAGCATTCAATAGTTTCTTGTGCTGAGAAGAGGAAGGCAGGTGTACATACACCGAGGAAAGACTGTTCAACAAAGACAGACTTGGACCAATGGCTCCAGACATGTTCTAGGTTTTGCTTTGCCAACTGCTTCCTAATTAAGAGTTTTGGATGCCAAAAAATACTGACTAACTGTGAAAAGGATAGCACTGAAAATATTATATGGGAGCCCACTTCAGCCAACTGGAAGTTAGTAGGCAGACATAAAGCTCCCTAATTATGTTTCCTTAGGAAATTACAGCTACCTACTGAGAGTATCCATCACTAATGATGTTTTTCCTAATATTTCATCTTTGCTACTTCTCTTGTAAGGAGCCATCTTCACAGCAAATTTACTTGAGCAATTTCTACAGAAATAGTCAGGAGCATGACACTGTCAGTCTTCCACTTGCAGAGTGTAACACCTAAATAAACTTACCAGGAGGAAGGGCTGAACAGTAAGTCAGAGCATTAAAAACATACTGGGAGTTTTAAAATGGGAGTTTTAAAATGGCATCATGAAAAAATACCATTAACATGTGAGCATTTAGTAAATGCTGTGGTTAGGCAACTGCTGTTTGCAGCACGGCTGAAATTCAAGCTGGGAGAAGCGACGGTCAAGCAGAAGCAGAGCTGGGATTGTGAGGGTATGGATACCACGTTCAATGTAATTAAGAAGCAACCTATCAACACGAAGACGGTAATGCCACCCCATCTGCCAAACCCTGCATTAGCTGGCACTATGCCTCTTGTCTGCTGCTGCTTCTGTTACCCACCTGATCCTTGGAGACTTGCTCTGATGGAGCGTTTATGCCAAGCTCTTCCAGAGGATAGACAATCTGTCGTCTCGGTCGCACGGGAACCATGTAATGAAGGGCAGATGTCAGGGAATGGGCACAGGGATTCTGAAACTGAATGACAGCAATCTATATTTCAGCAGAGAGAATGTCAGAACAGCACATCACAGATGTCTCCTGTATGGCTTTGCAAATACAAAATTCTCAGCTCTGTTGGCTAAATCTGAGAGAAAAATCAGCAAATAAACAAACATACTCAGAGCAGAGGAATGAATTGCAGATAATTCCTGACACTAATGAAGATAATTATGAGAGTAATTACATTACTATCTCTGTGGGAATGACAGATAAACAAGTGGTTTGGTTTATGGGATTTTTCAGCACAAGTATTTTCCCCAGGAGGATATTTTTCTCCGCAGTGGTCATGAATCAGCTTGATTTGACCTCATTAAGCTATGTTATCTGCTTGCTGCTAACCTTTGCTTGTTTGGCAAAGAATGGTTATGAATTTATATAGAAATTCTATACCAACTAAAATGTCAATTTCATCCAAGTGATAAATGTTAATAAACTGGCACAAACTTGCAGTGAACAAAACCCCTGATGCTGATGTGAATAGCATGGATCATTAGAAGTAGCTGTATTCCATTTATTGCAGCATGACTGCCTCTGTCATCATTTATGACATCAAAGGAGAAAAAATAAAGAAGAGAATTACAGGAAACAGAGAACAAACATTAATGCAAGCTACATCACACTGAAGTACTGTTCCATCCACAACTAGTGAAAAAACTTGATGTTATTGAGAACTGAGCAAAATATCACACTGCTTATTAGAAAGCAATGATAAGCTAAAGTAACTTAAAGGAACTCTGTAGCCTGGAAATAGACCAAACTGGAATCACTAGGAAGACTTAACTTTTCTCCTCCATCCACTGCCATTAAACTGCATTTTGTAAGTGCCTCTTAAAAATCTTGAGAACTTAATGCTAGGCAAGGACACTGGTTCCTCAAGAGAACACTTAGTAAAACTCCACATAAGTAGGCAGGAAAAAATATCCTTCTGAAAATGTACCTATGTCTAACCTGTCAAAATTCCTACGTTAAAAACGGTGGCAATCTCAAAAGCACTTAGGTCACCGAGGACAGAACTCATCTCAGTCACCATCTAAAAGCCAGGTGCTTACTTTAGCTGGCCATGCAGACACCCCCAGAGTCAGAGACAAGCATCTCCAGAGGGCAATTCCTGCTGCCCTATGATGGGTGGTTATGATCGATGGCTGACCTGCCCTCCAGATGCACTGTGTGCTCTCCACTGACACTGGCAGCAGCCATGACAATGAGGTGCTCTGTGCCCACTGACTTTTGAGGAAACACAGTCTAGGGTTCCTATGTTACTTTTGAAGTTCTTGTACACTACCTGGATGAGCTTTTAATATAATTCCCTTGCATTTACTCATGCTACATTATGCCCTGTGACATCATTCCTTTCTTTCTTCCCAGCCCTCCACTTTGTCCTGAATCTCAACAAACACTGGTACCTCTCAAAATCAGTGATGCATCTGTGTGGCAGTATGTGGGACAGTAGAACATAATCAGGTTCTATTATTAAACTATGACAAGAACTTCAAATCACCATTAAATACAAATACATGATACGAGCTTTATACCTTGTCATTGAAAACCTGACTGGTAACCAGCTTGCAAGTGACAAAGGTATACCAGGTGTATTAGCTTAGTAAAAACAATTGAATAAAAACTATCGTGTTGCTCTCCTCAGTCGTGAGTTTCTCGTTTCTTCACCTACACATCCAATACAAGGGCAAGAAACAAAGTCAGACCTGAACTACAGCTTACAATTCAGACACAGGGTCCTCACTTGGGCAGGAGTGGGAACAGTGGATGCCTGCTACTTCATCCTGGAACCATTCTATTTGGAGTGGACCAGAAAGGGCAGAAACTTCACTAGCAGTACTACAGCACATTTATGGAGGTGGCTGAAAGGATGGACAAGGCAGCAGCAGCATGTAAGTTAGCAGATGTACTTCCCCCAGAAAGAGAGCAAACAAATTATTCCTCTACCGTGCTGCTCCCAGGACAACACACTAATGTGTGCAACTTCAGGCATCTAAACAAATTTAGAAAACACTTGCCCTAGGCTTCTCCAGATTCCATTGAGAAACAGACACTTGCAAAGAGTGACTCAGCTAAGAAGGACCCAATCCCTCATGAGAGCTTTTCTCTCTTCACAGACTAGGTAGAGAGCCAAGACCAAGTACACTTCAAATTTCTGCTTCTACAGACACTTCCTGAAGATACTGGGTAAGTCTGGACTCAAAGGCACTACTGAGCACCCTACAGACTAACTCTACTAAGCAACAGCTATGACCATGAGTGCAAAGAAAAGCAAGTACAGTTTGCTGCAGGTTGCAAAGCAAACTCCAGTTTACAGTCAGAAGCAAAGGGAAAAATAAAGTGTGCAAAGGTGATAATACAAGAAGTACAAATCACTTGCTCCTTACCTTGCCTTCCACATACTGTGGATAAATAGGATAGTAAAGAGAAGACTTGTGGGCCAAGCGAAGAATCTCCTTTAGAAAGTGTTTTGTATAGTGATGAAATATAGGATTCAAGACAAAGTGGTAAAGATGTCCGTGCTCCTCTGGCTGGTGGTGATTAAAATTGATAAAATCATCAACATTGTAATGTGACTGAATATACTCAATATCCTGGAAAACAAGAGTTTGGAAATCAGCAGTGATGAAACAGCTACATTTACAATATTTTAGCAAGTGACAATGAGTTGCTTTCAATCCGTTTAGGAACTAAATACCAACTCTGACATTGAGTGTCTTTGAGGGTTGTTGTCAATTAAAGTACACCGAATAATTACTTTTTTTCTTGAAAATCTTTTCATTGGATCAAAATCTATTTCCTGCAGCTTGGCCACCTCTATTTACAGGAAGTGCATATTTGACCCTTTCACAACAATGTCTGATACATGTTAATGAACATTCACGGACGGGAAAAAAACCAACACAACTTTGTTTTGCTGAGTTCGAGACAGAGGAGCCAAGACTGTCCTCTCATGAAACTTAAACTGAAAAAGGGGAATTCTACAGAGAACAGTTGTGTAAGAAATGCCCTCCAAGAAGCCTTCCCTGTGGAAGTAATAAGCTGAGAGTTTTGCACATTTATACACTCAAGAGAAATTGCTACATCATCTTATCACAATGCTCTTAATATAATTAAGAGCTATTTTCGAAAATAGGAGTGACTAGTCAATATTAAGAGCTCAACTTTACAGCTGCTGAACAATCTAAACCTAGCCTTTCCAGCCATAGCAGAATGCCACAAAAGTAAGCCTTAAAGAACATTTACTTTTTCAGAATAAAGTGCAACACTGTCTTCCTTTTGAACTCCATTACAGCGTAAGCTTTTTCTTTGTTTTGAGACTCACAATCACTCAGAATCTACTGTTGGAGAAAAATGTTGATAAAGTAAAGCTAGAAAGACAACTACTACTCTTTGCAGCATGTGTGGCAGAACTGCTTACTGACTGCAGAAATTAGGGGGGAAAACAGGGGATCATAACACTTTTAGAGGCAGAATGGCTTTGTGCTAAAGAACCAAAAAGAGGTGCAGAAGGCACACTTTCAGAACACAGAAAGACTGTCTTGCAAATAACAGGATGATTTTTGTTTCATTATGTATCAATCCTCACCTATGAGAAGGGAAAGAACAGAGCTGAAAGAGAGGAAGAAAGTTAACGGAAGTGGTAGCTTTTACATATACCTCCTTTTAGGTGCAACTGTAGTGGCAGGTATGAAAATCAGCCCTTAGTGTTGAGGGCTAAGTGTTACAGTTTTCATACATCACAGGAACAGAACTTACCATTTCATCTCTAATGACAGAAATGCCAACTATCTGATCCAAAACTTCTGCTATGAAAGCCTGCCCTGGGATGCCATCCTGCAAGGCAAATGCAACACATGGACTTTCCTATTTCATTAGCAATCTCTCTTTTTTTTTAATCTTAGCTGTGTATTTCACCACACGATCACAGTTACAATACTTTCCTCCCCCTATCCATTCTACACGCTATCCCAATTTAACCAATCTTCTTTAACTCAAAGCATAATGCTTAAACAGTGTATATGGTTGGGCTCTTGACCATGCAGAACTTTTGAGCTAAAGTTTCAGTTATGATCTAGCTGCTACAGGAGTGCTGTAAGTTCAGCCACTAGTTCAGTGAGAGGTTAAGTCCCAATCTTAGGAAAGAACATTAATTAAATCAGGTATTCTCCATCAACAGCTATATAAAATGGATTTTCATACAGCTGTCTGATACTGGTAGTGCTGGGTTTTTTTGTCTATGCAGCATTTTCCATTGCACAACAAAAATCACAGATGTTTTCTACTGTCTAATGGGCATATGTCTGGCCACATTACGGGAAGGAGAAAGAGGTCTCCATCATGTATCAACACACAAGGTCATCACACAACCAGATGTGCATTCAAGAAAAAGAAACGATGCAAATCAAGCAGTGGGTGGCCAAAAAAATGCATCCAGCCTGCTTCTGTCCCTGCATTTGAGGAGTCTGCAAAGAAGAGGGTAGTTGGTATAGGACACAGGTTAGTTTAAGTATCCAATCAGACTGAATACAGTCTATGCTGACTCTTGGTACTGACTTGAGTACCTATATACTATGTGTACAGTATATTAGTTTAGAGTAATGCAATAAATTCCGTGTGTTTTTAACAGTATTTTCCAATTCTCTTGTAAGTATATTTGCAACAAATACTCACTGGATCCCTGTGAGCCAAAGTAAATATCTTCAAGTCATTCAATATACTTTCATTCAAGCTAAGGGTTTTCATGAGCATTTCAGCACCAGGTATGTCATTGGTTGTTGCCCTTCTCACATTAAATGACCTACAAAAAAAAAGAAAAGGGTAAAAGTTCACTTTGTGACAAATTAAAGGCAACAATTTCCATGCTTAAGACAAGCACTGAACATGTCCTTTAGAAGTGGTAAGTGATTGCTATAAGACTATTGTTCCAAATGCGTGTATTAACTTAATAATAAATAATAATATCATTATTATATAATAATAACAATAAATAGCACTAGTGCCTTAAAAAATCAAACCTACCAAATACCTAATACCTTACATGAAGTTTCACAGCTCAAACTCATTGATCATCTCCAACTTGATTATTTGAGTGTTCAAAAGCATATATTTGTTTATGAAATCACAAACCAAGCCTGAACTCCTAAATGAGCATCAGCTGCTTCCACATGTGTTAACACACTTCCACAGACAGTTTATTGCAAGATCAAGCAAGCGATGAGATGATGGGTCAGCAACACCAGCAATAGGGTTCACTGCAACCCAGGAAGGTGCCATCTTTCTGCCACTCCACTGAGCCCAGCACGTGAGTCCTTCTCCCCATCCGTGTCCAGAAGAAGGCAGTTGTGCAAATAATTAACTTCATTTTTAATACGGCGAAAATGGGAACGTGGACAAAATAGGAACTGTTTTTAAATAAGATACAAGATCACCAGATTCACTGTCAACACCAAATAGTGGGAAGGACCATCCAAGATCTGTGCTCCTTTCTCTTCCAGCAATGAATTAACTCATTCTAGATGCCCAGTCCTTTGACTGTTCAGAGACCAAGATGCTATTATTATTATTATGATGCTTTTTAGTGAAAATTGAGGGAAAGTATCCATTAAGCATTTCAGCCTATGCCTTGTCATCTGTTATTTTTTTCTCCTTTACTGTTAAGTAGCAGACCTATACTTCCATTTGCTGCACTCTTGCTTTTTGTGTACTTAACACTTTTTCTTATTCCTTTTACAACCTTTACTAATCAGTATCTCATTCTGTGCCTGTGCCTCTCCTGATTTTGCCCTTTCATGTCTTCATCTTCCCATCTTCTTACCCCTGTTTTTCTCTAAGTCATTTTCTGTGACTTCTTTTTCACTCACGTGCCTTTCGAAAGCCCATGGTGCAAGTACAATACATTGATCTTTTCCATAGTTTGGTTTTACCTAAGAGAGTATCTGCTGTTGTGCACTGAGGTTTTTGTTCTTCATAAATTGTCCAAAAGCTTCATCTGGTTCCTTTCATAGCTTTGCTGATACTGAACTTCAGTGAAAGGCTATTTTTCTTTACTTTCCTGTACAGCTGCGCAGAGGGTTGGAAAATGCTGCTAATGACTATATTCTGTTTTCATGGAGGGGCTGGTAGCATTTGGAATATGCACATTTTAATCAGAATTCTAAGGGTTTATTTAAAAAAAACCTTGATAACAAGTTTAATTTTGACCAAAACCACACAAGGACATGTGAGTACCAATCCTACTGGTGGATTAGTGAGCAGCTGTGACTGAGATTAACAGGAAGTACTCCAGTGGCTTTCTCTTCAGCCAGCTGGATTCTTACATGCTACACAGAAGCCCAGTTTCATCCCGTGGTAAAAAGCTTCTGCACAAGTCCAAGAGTAGCTGGCCAGTTCTTGCATGAGCTATTTGTATACCACCAAAGATGATTAAGTATGCAATTAAACCAGAGTATTTCTGTGAAACCACACAGTGTTTAGCTACATTAAGACAAAAAGAAAGAAAGGAAAGAAAGACAATAAAAATGCCTAACTGTGCCACAATTCAAGCTTGGTGTTTGGGCCAGTATAGGCTTGTTACACTAACAGATCATTGGAAAACCCATACCACATAACAGAAGCCATACCAAGAGAGGTTTTGTGTCCCAGTTGACCAGCACTGCAGACTACAGAAGTGTTCAGAGTATCACAAAAATGGAAAGGAATGAAATAAATGATTCATCACAAAAATAAGAGATGAATTATAGAAAATAGATATTAAGCACTGAGGCTATTGCTGTGTTCTGCAGGTTCTAGAAATGCATTACTCCATTTCCCTTGAGAGTTATGCCAGAATTAAATCCACATCAGGCTTTCAAGTATCAACATTACACAACCTGAGTCTAGTCCAAAGGGCCAAAGGATGCACAATGTTTCTCTATTGGCCTTGGTCCACAACGAGGCAACCTGAAGAAGCTACTTGTCCATACCAATGTTCATCTTCATTATGTAAGTATTGTATATACAAATTGTAAATAAACCCTCTCATTGCATTTTGGTTTTACTTAAGGGAAACTATACATAAACACTGTCAGTCAGAAGAGTTATCTCATTTTTTGTTTCATTAAAAATCATGTCACTACTTTTGTTCACTGGAAATATAAGCCTATTTCTATGTTGTCTAGTACAGTGCTGTGTGGAGATACATCTGAGTAGAATTCATTCCAGAACAGGAAGCAAGACAGCTGCAGTAACGCTGCTTAAACTAAGTTATTTAGCTCTGCTCCTGACTGCTCCAGGCACAGCCCTGTGCTATTGAACTGTACTGATTTGGAGACTGACACTACCATTTTTGCAAGATGTTGTGCCATACCAGGCAAAACAGCAGCTTGGTCTGAGATAGCAAAGGAATACCCATCTGGTGCTAGGTTGGATGATGCAAGTATATTCCACAGAAGCAGTTCACAGTACATCACTTGTTGTCACGAGGCACGTGACTCACTTGATCAATCCTGCGCGGTGAAACACATAAAGCTCATGACCAAATCTGGAAGTACAGAAGGGGACAGCCCGAACAAAACTCTGGATCAGGTAGAACTCTGGTACATGATGTGGCACGAGGATGACACAGAAGTCTTTGTCCTGAAAAAGATTTGCAGAAAATAAAGGCTCTTGGTGATCTCAATATAAGCTTTACACAAAGCTTCTGATACAGGGGATAGAAAGAAAACAAATTGAATACAGTGCTTACAACGTAGGTACACTCCAAGTATTGCTCTGTGTAGGTGGCCTGACACCTGGGTACCACATTGGAGCTGAGGCACTCAACATCAAGTTGGCTCACAGAAATGGGTCTTTTGGCTCCCACAGTAAAGACTTTGTAGCTAATATCCTGATATTTCCCAACGGTCCCTTTCCTCTACCTGCACTCTCCCTTTTTCTTCCTCAGTAGAACAGAATACCTCACTTGGAAGGGTGTTACAATGATCATCTAGTTCAACTGCCTAGTAGGAACATTATCTCTAAACCTACACCTTTAGGGATAACATTTTCACTTACAAGATCTTTCTGTCTACCTTACTATTCTTTTGCAGTGAATTTGCAGGACAATGCATGTCTGTCTGGGATCTTTACATGTTTGCAGCCAAGTGAGACCATCAACTACAGCTGCATGTCCTAAAATCCTGGACAAGCAGCAAGGGTGTTTGCAGGGTTTGGCTTTGCTCTGCATGCACAGTAGTCCTGATGAATGCAGGTTTGTGTATGCACAGCAATGCCCAATGTGTCCTGAATTTGGCACACATGTCCTACAGGGTACATATGGGTACTGAGGCACAGTGTACTGGCAGTCAATGGAATTGTTCAGAGACCTGTGTTGTAAAGGCTGTAGAGGTGCAAAGAAATGCAGGAATCTCCACTGAATGCTCTCAGATGAAACAGAGCATCCTCTGGAGATAAAGTTATTTGTGGCATGCAGTTTTATCCATTCAAACTGTTCAAGCACTCCCTTCCACCAGAGTCCCTCCCATCTCTTTTTATTGAACACATGTTTTAAGATAATCTCCCTGCACAGGGATGTTGGAGAACTCTAACAATTCAGAAAGATCCATCATGCAGCATGACGTGTGCTGAGAGACTCCCAAGGAGCACAGCTCTGGAAGATGGTTAATCAGTTTCCTCTGGCTGATTGTTCTATGGCATGTTTTCAGCAGAGGGTGTTATTTGAATCTCACTCCTTCCCTTTAAGCATATTATGTGATTAATTTTTCTTACTACACCTGGTGATTCCGTCATGACATTTTCTTTCAAAGAGTGACAGGTTCATTGTTGGATGGATAAAATACTTGGAGATTTGAAATGCTTTCTGTGCTCACTTGCTCAGGGAACTTTCTTTGGTGGTAAGCAGCATTTGGAATATGCTGATATATAGGGCCAGGTCTGTCTCTCTGGTCACCAAGATCTGTCTCTAACGGATACTAGCAGGCAGTATTCTGTATCAGGAATTTACAACACACCATAGTGTGTATTAAGGATATATCAGAAAGTGCACTTCGTTACCTCAGACAAAGATCAATCACACAGGTTGCCAAAGTGAAATAGCTACTGTACTGTAAATGCACATCTTTATTTGTTGCACATTATCTTTGCGCTAAACATAAACCTTCAGTGTCACTGTTTAAGCTACAGGTAAATATTAAGTTTTTCCTTAGTATTGCTGTTTCCTAAGGTTTAACTCCATCTCCTTTAATGTATTTTTCTAGATATTATTTTTAATTAAGGTACAGACTGAATCTACACATGATTTTATAAGAATTTGAAACATTTGCTTTCTGAATCTGCATCTCAGAAAAGCCTCTGGAATATAAACAAAGGACTTGTGCACACAATATGTAAGGACAAAAGCAGCCAAGGAGAGGAGTCCAGCTCCTCAGGGTGCCTCAGCCCCAGGTCACTGGCTGTAGCGCACTCCTGCCAGTCACTGACTTACTCAGGCACCTTATCTAAATACTCTGGCTGACAACTGCACCACCCTCCCATCACACATACACACAAACATGCATACAAACTTTAAAACTTTAATGATACATACTGGAAAAAGCTGGAAGACATAATGCAAAAAATCCAGCGACCTGCAACCAAGAGCAAACACTGTTAAAGAAACACATATCAGACAGGCCCTGTATATGTCAGTATTTACATCCAAGTGCAAGGAGCATTTATTGACAGCACTAATCAGACAGCCCTTGCTAGTTCATCATTAATCAGCTGCATATGTTGCATGCTGCACATCACGTGTTGGCTTCTAGTGCTCAAAGCATACCATTAAGAGAATAAACCTGAATGTTTGAAATAATATCAGAACATTAAGCTCTCCGCTGAAAGGTAAAAAATATTGACTCTCATGTTGTTGACTCCAACATTTTTCAGAAGTCATGTTGTGGCTTGTCAGAGCAGCTGTAGTACACAGCAAACACTGACTGAGGTTACAAACAGTTGCTGCTATGTTCCACAATATTTTGATCCAGTACCAAGAGTTCTGTCACTATCCACTTGGTAAACCCATCCAATTTACTTTATCAGACTAACGGGAACATCAATACTTTGAAATTGTTTTTGAACACTTTACTTCTTTCCACTTCTCACCTACTGGTTTCAAGCAATTCCACTCTCTTTTCCATGGTGACAGTGAAACGTGACATTTAAGTTTAGAAAGACATGAGAAATCTAACAAATTCTTTCTGTTTCTCCTATGTGTAAGGATATCAAAGAGCTCTAAATCCACCAAACAGAGTTATACTGGAGCCTTGCAACATATTTTTCCATCACACAAAATGTGTCTTTTGAAGAAGTTCAATATATATATTACAAAAAATATTGATAAAAGCCCTCCTCCCTCCAGTCCTGTAATTAAGCTCACTTTAATTACTTCACCAATACTATTAACGGAAAGAGAAATAATTTCTCATTAAATCTGTATGAGTGAAAACTTAACCCCCCCCATAAATATTGGATTGAGGTATTACAGATTCACCTATGTTATACATAATTATGAATAGCTAATAGGTAAATAAGGCAAAGGAAAATGCCAATGCAATGTAGCTTTCTGCTGTCCCATACCAGCACCTTCTTGGCAGCAAGGAACTTAAGAATGGAGGTAGGAGATTTTTAAGGGAGCTTAAAAAGGTATCAAATATCTGCAGATAAACTAGGAATTTGGTTCCCCTGCATTTCAGTTCCAGTGCACTAACAAGCCACATAACAGCTCTAGATTTAAGAGATGGAAGCATTTGTAACACAAATTCCCCAGTAGTCAGCTTCCCTTGAGGGCTAGGATGCAATCATACCTACACTTCAACCAAGCTACTATTTCTGGATCTAAGCTATGTGGGGTCAGGATAAGATTCTGAGATACAGTCAGGATTACCTCATGCTATCCTTTCAACATATTTGCTTTTCCAATGTTTCTTTTACAAGCAGGTGGATCAAGCAAATGCAAGCCAGGAAAGCATACAAGTAAAATATTTGAAAACACCAAGATCTACAGATTCCTCAGCTCCGAAAAGAGGATCTTGCATGAGCTAATCTTAGGACAAGTTCTTCATAAAGGAATGCTATCTTCTCCACAGATACCTATCTTGGAATCCAAACTGTTCCAGAGATGTCTCCAGGGAAAAAAGAACTGAAGCACTGATTGATAAACACATAAACGGTGAAAATATCTTTTTGTTCCCACAGTCCTACCAGCGATGGAAAGTTGCAGCTGGAGGCTGAAAATTTCAGTAAGTCATTAGTGAAGGTAAAAGAAATGGAAAAAAAGAGGTCAGAAAAAAATCCAACCTAACTGCAGCAGCTGTCACTTCCAGATTTGTCTTAAAAATCTAACACTGAAAACTCTTATTAAGATTGGAAAGCATTAACAATTCATCCACACTTACCTAGTTTCATGCTTCTCATCAATACAAAACAGATGGATACAGAAAGCATTTGAAGATCCTCTGTACACTGGATGAAAACCACTTTTGCCCTCAGTTTCAAGGAAGGTTGCTGAAGCTTTGAAATCTGTCACTCTGACACCTAATGGCAGTTCAGTGTGGGAAGCAGTAATGGCTCCATCCTTCTGCAGTAATAATTGACAAGCGATCACTTACAACGTTTCAGAAAATCTCTTCATTTCTAATCAAAGGTCTTGCATCAATCGTATCTTACAGCATTCCAAGACGACACATAGGGATTTACTTTTTACTTGTCACGTTTTGAAAAACACAGAAGTTCAAGTGTTTTTAATGTGATATTTACCTGCTTCTGAAAAACTAGATAAAAATGGCCCTTAAAAATACACACGTTCTTGCTGAGGAGCAATGTATTCAAACTAATAGTTACTGTAAGAGTCCCTTTGCAAGGCAATACAATATTAATCTTTCAGAAATGTTTCTACATAAAACACTTTGATTCCAGATGCCTGTGTGAATGTGTAAAACATGTTCTGTTAAAAAAATATGATCAATACAGAGAATATTGTGGGAATGGAAATGAATAATGGAAAAAAAACCCAAGAACAGCTTTGATACTGAGAGAGACTAAAAGACGGATGGAAGGATAAATTGTCTGCTGATTTATGCCGCAGCAATATGTTTCACAGTAATGGTTGAGCTTCACTCAGCAAAGAGGGACAGATAGGGTATGTGCCCTCTAACTTCTACAATGTACAAGGGAAAACTGAAGCTACATTGCTGCTTTTCAGCTTCCCACCAGTAGTAGGTTTTTGCCTTAGTAACACAGTCAAGATGAAATCTCAGGACTCGCAGATCTTCAGAGTAAGGTGACTCTTGCCCTGTCTGTTGTGGGAATGCACAGAGAAGCCCACTCAAAGCTGTCTGTCCACATGCCTTTACACAGCCACAGACCTGCACAAACAGGTCCTCACTCTTTTTCTTCTCTCAGGGCCACTTTATTCCCACTCCTGTGCTGTCCGGCTGTTCATGTGAAACTAGGTGGGAACAATAACTATGACCACCTCCATCCAGATCCTAGTGAAGCAGCTTCTGATCTCTGCACAACAGCAGATATAAGTGTGAGCCCATGCAGAGGACGATGCAAGAGTGGAAATAGTAAGCACTGCTTGTCCTAGTAGCCTCCACCTTTGCTTCACATTAACATGTATGAAAATACATGCAATGGCATTACCTGCACAGCTGCTACTTGGTCATGAATATGTTCAAAGTTTCCAGACGAGATAGACTCTATTTCTTGACTTGTTTGGTTGCTTTTGTCTTCACCTGAGTAATAAAAAGTGAATCAGGCTTCAAACTGAGTGCTTAATCCTCAGCATTCAACATTTACAAACAAAACCTGAAAATAAGTTTATAACTCAAAAACTCTTGAGGTACTGCTGCTGAAGAAAACTTATCAGGCCAGGATGTTCTTGCATTTGAAAGCTGCAATAACACAAGGAAGTAAATTTGGAGCTCCAGGAGTAAGGAAAAAAATCTCTCAAAATCCAGCACAACAGAATTCTTCACCCTTTTCTCTGAACTTTAGCTTGGGAAAGCCACATTCACTGACCTAAGCATTTCTGCATACAGAAATGAGCTTGCTTTCTTAAAAAATACCTCAAAGGTTTAAAATAATTTAGCCTAAAGTATGTTTGAAAATCTTTTATCTGAAAATCTGTTTCTCCCTTAACAGAAAAGAATGTATATGCAATCTGCAGGGCAAGAAGAAACAGGGGTTAGAAATCATGGTTTCTCCAGGGGTATCACAGATGTGAGACTTCACAGAAATGATCAAATGTCGTCTTGATTAACCCAGCTATATTTCTCATTATCAACAGCCTTGCAGGTGTCAGAAGTTAATTAATACAAGTCTCTTGTTGTCATGTAAATATTGACATGTTGTTTCTGACTCCATACTAAAATGAAACCCCTTAATGGCTCCACCATCCACTACTGTCAAATGTAGCTGCATCATTGTTTACATATATGCTGCAGACAAGTGACGGGGAAGTACATAAATATTGTTGCACTAATTGAAGTAAGGAACGTGAACAAAGAGAAAATTAAAATAATTCAGTGATTGCCGGGTTGTTAGCAGAGGTAACAGTCAGCAGGATCAAGAAGCCAGTTCACCATGAAGCCTGATGAAAAGCCCTTGAATCATTCCCACTGCATCATAATGTTTTCTAGCTACTAATTCATGACACCATATAGAGTAACAACCAAATTACTGTAATTACCCCGAAACGAAAGTGGCATATCAATATAGTGTTAAAGACGGATTTCTGTACGGTCTTTCATTATTATTCAGTGTTACATTTGGAAAGGAAAAGCAGTATCAACCTGTGGTCTCTACTCATGAGCTAAAGAGCTAGGGAAATTTAAATTTTGTCAAATGTGGAAACATAAAATTATTCCACAAAGGAATGTAGCTTGCCTTTTAAATTCTCAGCCTTTGAATTCATTAAAAAACACAGCAGCACAGAGCTGGCCACAAAGTCTAAGGGCTTTATCAGAACCAGGTTACACTCCCATAACAGTGCAGGTCAGAGGCATCACTGGAGGTCATCTTGTTAAGCCTCTGCTCAAGCAGACTGCCCAGGACTGTGTTCCAACTAGTTTTCAGAAGAGACTATTGTAAGTGATCTTTCTCCTTCCCTCACTCTCATATGTTTGTCATCTATTTTGAAGTAATACTCCTGACATCCATAGGAGCAGCTATAAGATTTCTTTTCCTCCCCTTTTCTGTTCCACAACTGTTGGCTCTGATATACCAGCTGGTAGCTGGTCTGTAGCTCCCTGCTTTTTGCCTGTTGCTTTGTATTCAGACAAGCAGATAACTAACAACCTAATGGTGTTTTTAAAATTCTATTACTGATAGTTAGGCAGCTAAATGTTGCCCTTCTGCACAAAAAGCTCTTTGACACCAACAAATAAAGATGGCAACTGTAAATCATTTACGTGACACTTCTGTTTACAAACAACTGACATGCTCATGTTACTGTTTTTTATCACTTATGGTAGTAGTGTGGCTTGTAGATGTGTTGTATCATTCCCAATATGGAACAGAATGTCCCTGATCTCCCAAGAGACCTAGAAGACTACAAACAATAAACAAAGAGAGCAGAAGCTGAAGCACGAGGCAATAAGATGACACAAGTCAATGGGACAACCTAACAGCCACATTTATCCAGCTGCTTAGCTACTGAGAGTCATTAGAACCAGATTTCAAAACTAAGCCTTCAATTAATAATACAACTGTAGCTAAGTGATAAAAAACACCCCTGATGCTTTAGTTTTCCAAAACTTGAAACCAAGCTTCATGCCTTAAGTGGTATAGACCAGCTCCCTACAAACAGCAGTCACTTCTGAGACACGAGACCAGAGCTATTGACATTTCTCTCTCAAAATAAAAAGCACCTTGCAAACCTTTATTCTCTTCCAACCTTTTGCAAAACTTGCTTGGAAGCTAGAAACAAAAACACATGGAATACATCTAGGATTTTAGAATACAGATACCTTCTTGAATGTTTGGCTTCTGTGGCATTTTGAGAATATCTTCAGGATATGGTTTACAGAGGCCATGGAAAGGCCCTAAGTCAAAACACTCTTGAAGCAAGGAAACATTCACTTGAGAACATAAGCTCATGAATCCTACTGCAGTGTCACCATCCTGAAATACAAAAGCAATGTTACACATACATAAAAGCTGAGCATGGGACTTTAGCTAAGAACAAAAAATGGAACAAAAAATTATTCTGACATAAAAGTTACAGTGTTCCATCTCTAGCTGTGCATAACAGAAAAGTATAAAGCAACTATTTCAGCAGAAGTGAAGGATCCTTTTATTTTCCTCTTGTAATGTGTGCATTAGAAAATGTATAATTTTTCTTTAAAGTGCAGCTGAAGTAAAATCCAGTTTAGCCATCTGTAATTGTTGACTAATTATTGGATAATGTTTTGTAAACAGAACTGTGCTCACACTGAAAAGTATATTTTATTTTCCTATGAAAATTGTGAATTCAAGAAAGCAACAATATAGTATATAAGCAGTATCTAATGTATTATTTTAGTATCTAGTGTATTATTCTCAGCCATTATAAGTGCTAAATATCTTCAACTTCTGGAAAAAAATTACAAACTACTCTTTAAAAAGAAATATTTTAAAAATGCCCCGCAATTATGGAAGTTTCAAGATGCCTGACATGCTGAAAGAGTGTGGTGTTATCTGTGTTTCACTGTTACTGAAAGTTTTCAGAAAGTTGCAGACTTCAGAAAGAGACGCTGAAATATGAGAATTGGCATAGAATCACAGAATGGTAGGGTTGGAAGGGACCTTTAGAGATCATCTAGTCACCTAGATCAGGTCGCATAGGAACATGTCCAGGTGGGTCTTGAAGCCCTCCAAGGAAGGAGCCTCCACACCCCCTCTGGGCAGCCTGTGCCAGGGCTCCCTCATCTCAACAGGGAAATGGCTTTTTCTTATACTTAAGTGGAACTTTTTGTGTTCCAGCTTCATCCCATCACCCCTTGTCCTGTTGCTGGCAACTATAGAAAAAAGGGAAGTCCCAATCTCCTGACACCCACCCTTTAGATATTTATAAATGTCAATAAGAGCTCCCCTCAGTCTCCTCTTCTCCAGACTAAACAGCCCCAGGTCCCGCAGCCTTTCCTCGTATGAAAGACGTTTCAGTCCCCTGATCATTTTGGTGGCCCTGCGCTGGACAGTCTCCAGCACTTCCCTGTCCCTCTTGAGCTGAGAAGTCCAGAACTGGACACAAAGGAGCCCAGAACGGGACACATGGAGGGTTGCTGGGGGGTTTTTGGCGTCAGGCTAAGATGAATCCAGAAGAAGGAAGTGTTTCAACTTTTAGTACTGTATGAAACTTTCTGGTGAAACACACATAACTGATTTTTTCTTTCCTTAACGCACATAATGAAAGCCTCCTTTACAAACATAATGAAAACTCAATAGCTGGATTGCTGTAGCTGTTTTATCGGCCCATCAGCACTCCAATATTTTTTTTTTTAAAGTGAAGTTCCATTTTTTTTATCCCCTCCAACAACAAGTGATTGTTTGTTTGCCTTGTTTGCGTAACCAAACAAAAGCTGGGGCGCTGCAGTTGTCTGGCTGCTATGTAATTTCAGGCCCAAGGCTCAGCAGAGGCTGATTAACCAATCCATCTACCATATGTGCAAAAAGAGGTTGCCAGCTTCATTCTCTGCAGGGAAAATTGGCATCTATCTTGGTTTGTGTGGAGGTGCCTTTCCAATCTGCGGCAGCAGTGGCAGGTATAAACCATGAGGGCCTGAAACACCTTTTGCTGGTATCACATTGAGCTCTAAAATTGAAATTTATTATTTATAAAGATAGCCGTTTCTAATGTGCTATTACACTAATGGTTTATTGTTTCCCACTTGGCTTCCAATGGCAGTGATTACACGTTCAGGTTTTACAAAATCATTTGCTATAGAAAGCAGACTTATGGAATTAAGTAGGTTATGCTGCCTATCAGCTTACAATACCATGCACAATTACTAACACATGAAAACCATAACAGGAATTTTCAGCAGGATAACTATTACCACCTCTTTCATATTTAAATTTATTCCTAGGTTTCCATCTTCAGCAAAAATCTGACTGCTCGAGCCAGGAGATGGAAAAAAACTTACAGCACTTTTAACTGTGAAAGTATTACTGGCTGCTAGTTTTCACATGCAATATTAATATCCCTGGGGAATGGAAACCGGTCATCTATAATGCAAATGTCTAAAATGGCAACATGGTTTCTTCAAGATGGTCTGTTCCAGTTGCTTGAAAAGAATCCACACAATTACTGGGAATTGCTGCTTCATTTACTTAACCGGAGATATCACTCTCAAAGAAAGAAATGACACAATGGCAGAGGGGGCACTGTGTGTGTGCAGATCGTGAATCTGACCTTCCAAAAGTGAGCTTGTTATTTTTATTCACCAAACTGCTGTGTGAGCTGTAAGTCACATGTGATATCACTAAGGTTATGACAAAACCAGAGCTTATGGCAGACTGACCTCACAAACAACAGCCTGATTTTCTTCATCTTGACATTCTATGAGGTCAGCAAGGAAATATTCACTATAGGTTTCTTTCAGGGTCTCATTTTGACGTGTCCAGATTGGCATGAGATCATCATAATCTTCCAACCTACAAAAAAGAGATTAGGTCATGCCATGAAGCTCTGCCATTAGTAGGTCCAGATACTTCTGTTCTGCTGTTAGCATACAGATAAGTATTGCAACTATCCAATCCAAAGCCTCCACCCACAAATACATAACTTCATCCAGGACACATCCCAAGTGCACACTAAGCTGGGAGCCTCAGCATCAGAAGAGAGACAGAACAACTTCCAAATTGCCAGCACAATCTACCTAAGATCTGGACTGGCCAATGGAGACGCTTATCTTTCCCCAACAAAATACCAGGGCAGCCCAGTTCAAAATTCTCTTCCCTAAGGCATCTCAGGACAGGCGGACCTGGGCTTCAGGCTTTCTTTTTTAAAAGTCTATTCAGTGAGCCCAACCATCACTTAGTTGGAGTTGTGAGAGATCTCAGAGAGCGACAGCAGTGCAATTTAGAAAATCAGTTATTTAAAAAAAAAAAAAAAAGAAAAGGATGCCTTCCTGTATGGGAGAAACAGTACTGAGCATTGTCTAGATTACTGTTATTACACACAGCAGTGTGAGAGTCACCTGGCACAAATTGAGCCATTATGCCTTTGTAAGGTCAAGTTAATGCTCCACCACTGAGAAAGATACAAAGGCCAAAGTGCAATTATTCTAGCCCTCTGTCTCACAAAAAGCTTTCTGCATAGGTGAGAACCTGCTGCATCAAGGCTTTAACTGTGTCTACTACCCCAGTTTGTTCTCTGGGTTGACAGTGCGAAAGCTGCCCAAGCTGATTTCCAACTAGTCCAAGTTTCAGAGTTAGACTCATACAGGCTCTCACACACTGCATGGGGTTTTATTTAAATAGGCAACAGACTCCCTCCTATTAGACCACTTTTAAAAACTGCTAATTCTTAACCAAGATCAATGTAGGCCTCAGTGAAAAGTTTCAGCACTTTTACCAATGCACAGACCTGCGTGAGGACAGGAAGGCTTTTCAGAGAGGCCTGGCCAGGCTGGAGCACTGCGATGAGGCCAGTTGTATGAGGTTTAACAAGCGCAAGCGTCAGATCCTGCACTTAGGCCACAACAACCCCAGGCAATCCTACAAGCTTGTGGATGTGTGGCTGGAAAGCTGTCCAGTAGAAAAGGACCTAGGTGTGTTATATGAGCCAGCAGTGTGCTCAGGTGGCCAAGAAGGTCAATGGCATCCTGGCTTGTATCAGAAATAGTGTGACCAGCAGGACCAGGGCAGTGATTGTCCCCCCTGCACTGGGCACTGCTGAGGCTGCACCTTGGCCCTGCCCTACGTGAAGGACATTGATGTGCTTGAGCATGTGCAGAGCCAGGCAACAAGGCTGGTGAAAGGTCTATGAGGAGTAGCTGAGGGAGCTGAGATTGTTTAAGCCTAAAGAGGAGGCTGAGGGCAGACATCATGTCGGTCTCAGAACTACTTTCAGTAAGAAGATGAAACTACTTTTATATTTATCTGTCTGAAAAATGCAAAGCTAAGTAGTCTAACCAACAGTTCTGCAACTAAAAAGTGGTGAGAAAAGTGGGGCTGTGTTGGGCAATTAGAAGACTTTTACCACCATACTGTAGAGTTAAGAAAACTCCTTCCCTCAGGGCGGTGAAGTAGACTTCTAAAAAAGTAGCACGCTTTTGGTTATCTCAATTACCATGTAAAAGGACAAAGCCGAGCCCCATAGGATAAAGGAATTCAATCAAGACGACTAAACAACGCACTTCATCAAACACAGGAATACATTTATGCTTACTGAAAGAAAAAAAGGCCACCACATTGGCTCATTTGAAGCGACAGCTTGCATCCTTCAGTTAGAGAACGCTGGGGAGCCAGACCTGTGGTGAACAACTGCCCTGGGAGAGCGGCACGTCCTGCAAATGGCGGCCAGCGCCCCCCTCATCAGCACGCATCACCTTGCTTGTAACACCTGCCGCGCTCAACGCCTTTAGAGACTGTCTCCCCACGATTAGCTGCCATCGGCCGTTTAAAAAGCAGGAAAAGCTGCTGCTGCAGCTTCTCAGGGCCGCAGCCCCGAGGCCGTGTGGCCGCCCCTCACGCGCCTCGGGGCGGCTCCCGCGCGCGGGGCTCTCCTGCCCCCTGGCGGCCTGAGGCGGCCGCGCCTGAGGGCCGGCAGGGACGCGGGACGCCGCCCGCCCGCCTGCCTGCCCGCCCTGTCCCTTCGGCCGCCGCCCGCCTGCCTGCCTGCCCGCCCTGTCCCTTCGGCCGCCCGCCTGCCCGCCTGCCCGCCCTGTCCCTTCGGCCGCCGCCCGCCCGCCGTGTCCCAAAGCGAAAAGCCTGAAGCGTTCCTGCCCAGCGGATCGCAGAGTTAACATCCGGGCGGTTGTTACTGCGGTGTCTCAGCGCTAGGGCAGCTGTGAGGGGTCCCTCGCAATCGACCACATCAGTCTCTGACTGCACTTTCTTTTTCCCTGTCTCTTTTAAAATCAGATATCAACAGAAGAAATATTTTACAATAGTTCCCTTTTCTTTAAAAGTGTTACATATAGTAGATACATGTTTCCGAAGATAATTATCAGGAATGATTAACATTTCCCTCAGTTCTAGGAACACTTGTGCTCTGCCTCAGACTCCCTTGGCTCAAGTTTGTGTGTGCTTCCCTCTAAGTACTTGCACCTATCAATTGCAAATCTTAGTTCTGCACGTGCAGCAAATTAACACAACTGGGCCAAAAATTTTTATTCCTAATTTTATCAAACATGGTCTGTGTCTCTAGGTCCTGACCAACTCTGCCATAAAACCAAACGTGGCACCGAAATGGTTTTTGCTGCTGCTACACACCAGAATGAATGTGACCTTCTGAGTCAGATTATCTTTCTGCTAGGGGCCTATGACAACTTTTATTTTTATGTTGTTTCTGCTCTTTTTATTCTGAAAGCTCTCCTCTTCCTCTTGTTGCTCCCTCTGCCACGCACAGCCTTAACACCGACCCTCTACCCCAGGCCCTCTCTGCTGAGGTGGGTTCAGGGGGTTGTTGGGTGGATGGGGTGGCAAAGGAGCCACGGTAGCCTGAGGTGAATCTGAGCTACTCACATCTTAACATCTGCCTTAGCAGTGTGAACAAAGGCTTAACTTGTGACCTTCAGGATGTCCCAAACCACAGCACTGCCCCATCTGCCGGGAGTTTTAAACAATTACTCTTCTGAAGGGCAGTGGACAGACTCTTTCATGCAGATTTTAAGAAAGCCAACCTGAGAAATCAATAGACATGAGTATCATTGCTACCTATGCAAAGCTGAAAACAGCTGCCAGGGGTGACATGTTTCCAAGCTCTACGCTCTTCCATTCTTCACTGCAATAAGTTATTTCCAAAAAAAAAACCCCAGAAAATATAACACACCATCCATCACTTGTCTGTAAAATTACTTCAAAAGATGCAACTAAAATAAAGTTCCCACAACAATGAAACCCTGCAAAAATTTACAGTTACATACATCATATCTCAAACCAAAGTTGCAGCCCTTCTCCTCTTCGCAGGCAGTATCTCAAGGGAAAAGCTGCAGTAAGGTTTTCTATTTTAAGAACTTCACTAGTTTTAGTACAGCAAATCTGATGTTTTATGAGACCTCACACTAACCAAACTAGGGGTAAAAGGACAAGACTACTCAAATTGAAACCTGTCATTTCACTGGGGTAGATAATATACACACACCGTCTCCAAACTGAATGTTCTGATGACTGTTCCAAGTCCTTTACAGCATTCTGCTCTGTAGAACACAACAGGACACAAGGCCACACATCAAGATGCAGATGGCAACTATGCTGGCTCAGTATGTAGAGGCTGACCTCTCAGTAGCCACTCCCTGCACACTAGAAACTCTAGGAACAGAGCTATTTTTTCTGCTATTTTTAGTACCTGCCACTGGCACCATAGCCACTTTAAAAAAGCCAAAACTCCGTGAAAACCACAGTAGTTTTTTAATACAAAAATACAAGATGCCTATACTGCCAGAACAAGCACAATAAAGGCATTTCACAGAGCTGCCAATCTGTGAGCTCTTAATGCAAACCCAAGAATGGCAGGATATAAACAAAGTATCAGCAAGAAACTTAAAATAAAAAGCTTAGTGGACTGCATTCTGGTGCTACAGATTTAGTTCACATTTTAAAGGTCAGATGGAGAATAACTTCAAAATTAATGGTTAGGCAAAGTATCGGTTTACAGCTTCTTTTTTCCCTTCTCTACAAGGGAAGAGCGAACAGAGATTACCCTAATCTCCTATCATTGACCCAGAACATGTTGCTAGGCAGGTGGCTGGGGACAACTTCCATAGATAAGTCTCTAAAGGGCTCCACTGAATGTTACTATGGATGCTAGTGAAGTACAAAGGTGAATACAGAGGGAAAGGAAAGGCAAACCATCTACTGCAAACAGAATTTAGCTTACTCAGAGAATCTACTGATAGGCAATAATAAAGCATGAATTTTATATCAACAGATACTGTGTAATTTAACAGAAAAAAAACCAGTTTCATGGTTAGTTTTACAATAATAGTAAATAAAAACCCTATAGTAAATAATTTTTATTATTCATAACATTTTCCACATATTTCCATGCGTTGGAATCAAGACAAATGGAAAAAACTTTAAATCCTGAGGAATTACTTCTCAGTATTGGTGACAGATGGTAGACAACTCAAAGGAAACACTCATAAAAAGACTAATACTTTCAGATCAAGATAGCATGAGCATAGTTTTTCAACATATTGAAATACTCAGATCTATAGCAGGATGGTGTGAAGAGGTTAAGGTCAGGCCCAAGTCCTTTTTCTTAAAATGCTCACAAATCAAGCCACAGGACATTGCAAATATTGACTAGAACTATTTATTTTATCTATTTACTTTATCTATTGACTAGATAAAGATCAGAACCTGCAGGTTTGTCTCAGTCTGTTTGGTAAAATATGTGTAAAACATCTCTCTGAGAAACAGGCTTCTGTCAGAATCCCATATGAGACGTCAGCATGAATCACCCCAAAAACAAACAGGTGTAGATTTACCAAGCAGCAAGATATGGCTAATGTGGCATTACCATCTGCTGGCACTGGTCAATACAGACCCTCACACACATCAGTATCATGTGATAGTGTCCCAGGGATATACTGGTACCTAAACTTCAGCTTCCACTACAAGGACCAGAGATGGTGATTTAATGGTAATCCTGCTACATAACCATCTAGGAACACATATTTAGAACAAATAAAAGCAACTCCACAATGAATCAGAATCAAATAAAATTCTTACTTCATAAAACATTACCCTACATGCACTCTTCTCACCGTAAAGAAGAAAACAAGTGAACCAAAATGCCACAGACAGTAGCTATATTTCAGCCATGCTACAGCAATGACAGCATGCTGGTCCAGCAAGCTGCAGAGAAAAACGCAAGGCCCCATTGGGTCAGAAACTCTGCATTTCTCACATCTGCACACAATGCTGGCACAAGCACAGAGCGCTGCAATTTGGCACAGGCAGCAGAATTCAAACGGCAGAAGAAAACAAGAGTGAGAACAGTCAGTATACGGGTAGATACTAATAGGCAAGGCTGCAAGAGAAACTTGCATCTCTGTCTGGTGTACACTGTAGGCAGCTAAGTAAAAAGGAAAGGAAAAAAAATCATTCAGAGTTTTTTTTAACATAATTTCTGACTTGAATCCAATCCAAAAGCAAGGCTGTGTTCAAGGAACACTGCCTGAGCCTATCAAAGGCCTTGCTCCAAACTGCCTTGTGTTGAAAAAGACAACAGGATGGCAGGTCGTTATTAAAATTAAGTTGGAAGCTGCTTCAAGAGACGTGAAAACTACTGGCACTCACTAAAATATGCAGCAATGCAATTCTGCCAGCAGATTCATAGAATAAACACCACCAACAAAAATGTATTCTCCCTAGACAGACAACTAGTTTTACAGAAAGTACAATTGATCTTGTGATGAAGTACAACAAAACCAGCACAATCACACAGCTACTTAAGTTATCGAGGTAAAATCACAGCAGCTTAACTAAGATAGTGATGTTATAAATGAAAAAGGAAAATTCTTCAAATTAACCCAGTTAGTTCTCTCCTAGAAGGGAGAAATCACAATACCTTGCTTTGCGAACAGACAGCCGAGGGTGATAGTGGTGTCTGGGGGACACAAGCAAGCTAAACCTTGTATCTGCTACCAAGCCTGGAACAGTCCTCATCTTGCCAAAGACATTTCCTATGTCTGGCTCTGTGAATGACAAAAATCTGTTAGGAGCAACAGAGAAACTTCATTATGTAGGCTTTTAAATTATCTGCAAAATGGAGCTTTGAACTTAAACCACAGATAGCATAATGCTCCATGTCTTTAAAGTTAAACAATGAAGCTGAAATGACAGCAGTATAAACATGTGAAAGAATTGTTAATTAATCCAGCATCTCAAATCTGAATGAGCTTCAAGGCAATCAGAAATTGGTAGGGTCAAATCCCTATAGAAATACTAGTCTTACAACCAATAGTATATGCCACTGAGGAAAGCTGACATAGCTTGTTGCTAGGGTAAGTTTGACAAGAACCTTTATTTAGATACTGTTCTCTGTGGTTGAAACACCACTACAGAGTTATTTTTAATATGACTTGGAACTAAGATGTCTAGAAATTGGCATATCAGAAAGGTTCCAGTTCACTTCAAGGAAAGCTCCAAGAAAAAAGAACGTCATTACGTAGATGCTTGGTTTATTAGTCTGAATTCAGGACTGAAATTCCAAGTCAGGTGCTGTTCTCTGATTGAGATGTGTGTTTGTACCTCTGCTCTAAAAGAAATAATCTTAGTTTCCTTCCATGTCTCCAGCATCCCTTCTGAGATATGACAAAGTGTCCTCTCCCCATCTTGTACTCACTTGCCTAAATAAAAGCAAGTACCTGATCTCAATTTCTTGACTCTACTCAGCCAGAAATCTTTACAAAACTTGTAAGAATTGATTTCTGAGATCTTTACTCCCGTTTCATGGCCTATTTCTTTCTGGCAAATTTAAAGACTGTCAGAAATGGATAGACTGCTGAATGGGTGGCTGGAGCCAACACATAACCACATGAACCTCTCTCCGTTACAGGATACTTTATGATTGTGTTTTCTGCACGTTTGGAACATTGTAACTATTCGCAATACTTTAAAAAACCCAAAATCAAACCACAAAAAGCCCACCACCACAGCACACAATGGTGATAATGACACTTGAAATTGTTCTCAGGATTTTAAAAATAAAGGAGTATTAAATACTTACCTAAATTCTCATCAGATGGTATGAAGAGAAGTATAAACTGCAGTTCTGGTACTGTGATAAAAGCTCTCCTGGACAAATAAGGTAACTGTATTCAGTCTTTCATTATTATACCCATGAATAAGATACAGCAACTAGTCTTTTAATATATAAAGTTTTCTCCAGTACCTCTGTCTTCCTTCATGAGTCCACGTGGCTCAAAAATTAAAACACTTATGACAAAGAAGATCATATGAAATTCATCTGGGCAATTTTTAACCATTTTTTCTACCTTACTTATGTCTTAATTTCCTAATCCTCAGATTTCAGACATCCTCCTCTTCATACCAGTTCCCCAGCAGTGAAAAATTTAGAGATGCTGCATCTCTGCTGGCAGATCTGTGACCTGGCATCTGGATGGGCTGGATTGACATGACTAACTGTAAATTCAACAGCACCAGCACCAACTGTAATTCACTGTTTCTGTGAGTAGACTCTGAGCTATACCAAAGAACCTGAACAACCGTTATATTTGAGTACTGAGCCAACACAGGAATATATTGTGCTGTTTCTATCATATATATAGTTTGCAGCCTTACTATACAATCTGTAGCTAACAGACTATAAATAGATTACCTGTGAACAAGTGTATTCCACTTGTGCCCTTGCTTCACTACAAAAAGTTACATCTGAACTCACCTAACAATTTCCTGGGAACATCCAGCTGCATATTCTTCTTTTGCCACAAAAAGATGCATGAACAATGTGTTCAAAGGCTACAAAAGGAAGAATGAAAAACTAAACATAATGCAGCTAATATTTGTTAAGTCAATCCAAGTATTAAAATGCACATTTATTTCCAATAGATGTGACCTGCACTCAAAATGAGTAGCTTCACATATGTAAGTAACTTCAAAGCATGTGTGGATAAAGTTACATGACTTTTAGTTTAATATAATGAGCTGAACTTCTGTACTAGTTTTTATTTACACTCAAGCATACCACTGTTTGACTGCAGTATACATACATCATTCCACATTTAACAGTATTAATTCCAGACAAATATTTATCTTTAACAACAATTAGCAACTAACAGCAGCATCATTTAACATTTAGCTGATAAAGACATTCTTTACAGGTTTAAAAAACAGGAGCTCGTATACTTCCCATAGTCCTAAAACAGCTCTTCTTTAAAAGAAGAAAAATTACAAAGTATTAAGATTGCATCATTAGGTACCTTTAATTATCCAGGCAGAAATAGGACAGAGTAAAATCTTTCCTTATATGCCTCTAGTTCACTTGGAAAACACCAGCAAAGGAAAACTTGTGCTGGAATGGAAAGTGCTATTAACTCAGCTGTTTTCTCCTGCATATTAATTCAAATGCTGAGTCAATAAAGATCTACCTGTAGATGAACAACATATACAAAAAAATATTTCATATGGGCAAGCTTGAGGTATTCTGGATAGTTTAATATTCAACTAAAGTGTCATGGGTAGTGCCACCAATAAACTTCAGCAACTTTAGAGCAAGGATGATTTTAACAGAGTTTGCAGTATATGGAGCAGCACAAAGACAACAGGCTAATGTAACCAATAAATGTCAAAAGTAACTTCTAAAAATCAGACTTATCTTTATTAGTTTGTTAAATGCAAAAGGAAGAAGAAGGGAAAAGAAAAGAAAAAAAGGTTTTGCTCTGGGTGTCCAAGAGGAGGCTCCGGAGGCAAGATTTGGCCTGTAATTGTTTCTGAATAGTGATGGTAACCAGGCAATCCTGTGAAGCATCTTCACTAATTAAATTCTGCACAAGTCAATTCCTAATTTAGACCTTTCAGCTATCTTACAGTTTCTGTGCTCTAGGAAAAAGGCTTGTCAGCTAGACTTTTAAGAAATTCTATTTTCAGAACATCTCAATTGTGCAAAGCACATCTGCACGGATCTAACCGACGGCGTCTCCTCTAGTTACAGCTCAGGAGAGGTTCCGTTGTTTTGTCAGTGCAGAAGCACAAAACACACCCTGAACCTTCTGTGCATATTTTAGAAAATAACCTCCATCCTAGAAACAGAACAGGTTTTCTGCTCCTTGTCAGTGTTCCCAAGTACCTTTCCCTCCTGCTTATAAGCAGTAATTTCCAATGTGCTCAAGCACCCCGTGTTTTTTGTCTTTTCTCTTTGTGTGCCCTTGCGCTCTCAAGTCAGCTGCAGTTTTGCCACAACAGATATTGTCAAGCAGGCTGCCGAGGAAGAGCGTGCACAACTGACAGCACAGCATAACCCAACAGGAGCAGCTGCAGCTGCACAGTGAATGAAGTGGTTGTGCCTGCAATATGCCTGTACACAAAGTACTGTTCAAGTGACAAAGAAAACAGATTACAAGAAAATTACATGGGTTTTTTTTCTATGCTCCCTTTGGCTGTAATAATTTGGTTTCTTTTAACGGCACACAGCATTTTCAAATACAATTGCTGTGTTTGTCGGTTCTTCTGCAAGCCATTGCTTAACATCTCACAGCAAAACACTGGAAAACTGATGGACAAACTGTCTAGAGATCATTTTATTACCTTATTATGGCATGTGCAGCCTAGCTTTGAAGTGTTTGTGGCTAACATTTTCCATCTTTGCTCAACAATTGCAGGATCCAGTTCCTAGCTGGACTAAATCATGGGCAGCACTTGAATCCTAAACTTCTAAGTATCTATTTCTAGTCCATAATTCCTAAGAGTAATTAATCAACTGGACCAAGGAACCCAACTGAAAACTGCTAGCACATAAAAGAAAACACAGCAACCTTCACACCAGCACTAAACAAGCTTTCTCCAGAATGAAGATGCTCACGTCAGCATGGTCCTCCACTCAGTGTAAATCACTGTCTTTCAAGCTGAGGCACGCTACCTGTCCCTTACTCTTTCTCTAAAGACATTAAAATCCTGTGAAGTAGCAGAACTCGGAACTATGTTCCAAAAGGTGATAAATGAGAATTCCAGCTCCCTCACAATGAGAAGGGCATTACAGCAAGGACTCTATCTCCTAGTTACATTTAGATAACAGAGCAGGGCAGGTTTCTGAACAAAAAATGTTGGTGACAGCCATGGTTCGCACTGCTCTCAGGGCTAGCACAATGCATCAGACGTGTTGTGCACATGTCTGGCAAAGAAAGGACTTGATACCCTAACTGCCTTCAGTTACTGTAGTGGCAAAGCACAGGTGCTCATGAACTTCTGAGCATCTGAGGGTTTAGTAAAGACACTGAGGATAACCTTCTTCAGCCTAAATGCCTCAAAACTACCTAGGTTTTAGATGTCTATGTGTATGTTTCATACCTGAGCCTTAAATGAAAACTCAACTAAAATCACACCATTTACTTACAGTGCATTTACTGTTAATGTAGTTTTCCTGTAAGAACGATTCCCAATCAGACTGATCAGTGATACTCCAATTTGGGTAGTCCAGAAAGATAGCATGGGCCATAACCTCCTTCTTCTCATTGCAGAGTGTCAAAGCAAGATTTGCTTTTTCTCTGTGAAAATAGTTCCATTTTGCAGAAGTTGAAGAAATTAAACAAAGAAAAGTGGCTATTAATTCAGTGTGTTAGAACAGCAAAGTGCTATTCTATTTTTTTAACATGGCCATGTTTGTAAGTGTTCCCAGGATTGGGCTTCAGTAAAACTTTATTACTTACATCCTAACTTGATATTATTGCTTCAATTCCAAATATTTATTTGGTGTATTCTGACACTGTAACAACTCAACATGATTTTTTTCAAACCCTCAATTACTATGAATTTGATAGGCAAGACTTAAATGCTCCTTCTTCTCTGTACTTCATACATCTATTTACCCCCAAATACCTGAGACATTTGCAATTAAGTGGAAAAAACTAAGTGACCCATCAGCATTTCACATAGTCTGTTCCTGTCTACTCTTCATCACTGCATAGAAAGAGGAAGTGCAGAAGGTACCTCACTATCCCCAGTGAAGACGACAACAGAAAACTTCTACAGCCACCCATTTCCTTAAGGATATTGTCATGCAAGCAGCTAGAATACTGATGTCAAAACACAGATCGTATTAGGTGTCTTGGGGGCATGAGAAGCAGTGGCATATTGAAACATATTTTACGGCAGATAGAAGTTGTCTCACAAGGTAGAGCAAAGAGAGATAAAAAATCCCCAATTTCTTTCATTAAGGGGAAACTAGAAGAGAATGAAAAGATTTAGATGTCTGCAGGAAAAGAAACCAGAATTGTCATGACCACACAGTGATTAAAAACCCTTCTTCCTGCCCCTCTACTCCTATCAGTCTCCAACAGGTAAAAGGATTGTATTAGATGAAGTAGACAGCAGACACTGGAGTCTGTTTCGTCAGGTATTATTCAAAAGCATTTCTTCTAAACTTTTATTAAAAGGAAGCTAGTATAGACCTGAATCTCATCCACCATGCTGGCAGCAGTGAGCCAAGTTTGTACAAAGTCATGCCTGTGTGACACAGAGTAGAGATGGAAGCAGATTTTCTTGCCCTTCAGTGAATAATCTAAGAAGTCATTATGCCACACCACGTAAGCCTTATCATATCTTCTGCCTTTTTAAATGTTACAAAACTTCTTGGTGTTTCCTGCAAGAATGTTAGCATAATGACTCTAAAATACTGTTACTTACAAAAGGTGCATGACATCAATTCTTCCAAAAACTACTTCTGTAAAATGGCTGAAGAGGCTCTTAATATCTGAAACATCACGTGATTCCGTTCTTCTGGCACTGACCACTTCTGTGTTTCCTCTTGAAGAAGTTATTGTAGTCATCTTACAGACTGCAACAAGAAAGAAAGGAAGAAGATGATGCTGTTGTGATGGATCCCACTGCAATCTGTTGTTCTATGTAGTTACTTGACGTGGATTTTAATACAACTACGAAGAAGTGCAATGCAGATGGATTTAAGTGCCTAGTCCCTCTATATCTCTACACAAATATATACTGCTTGCATATACCTACAGCATGTAAACAGTAAACGTAGACATACAGCAGGCAGCCATCCCCATTGTATGTATTCTGCATGCTACATGGGAAACAAATGCTTTTAATAGGCTACAAATTGCTTTTTTTTTTATAAGTACTATCTATCAGGACAGTAGTCATCATTAATAATCTCAAACTTAATTGCATTAAGCCTACAGGACAGCAGGGATCAGCTGCCACAAGGATAAGAATGTCCCGGTAACAGTGAACAGCAGTTTCAGATGAGTTACTTTGTACAAAACCACCTCTTAAATTTCTTTCTAAGTCAAGAGTGATGCTTAAATTTCAGAAGGAATTAAAAGCTCTACAGCTTTCCTGACCAGAAGGAAAATCTTTTTGTTGATTCACACTGACAGAATTTGCCAGGTCCAAGTGATTTATCACCGTGCCTAGCAATTTCAGAACACAGAGGAGCAACAGGCATTCATTCAGACCATCTGTGACCACCAACTAACAGTTCATTTATCTTTCAGCTGTACGGCCTCTCAATATTGTAGCCTACTGTGATATAATCAAGCATTAGGCATGTAAAACATAAATGGACCAAACACGACAGCCTTCTACAATTCTTAAACGTACTTGTGCAAAATATAGCATTACTAACTCAAAAAAAGGTGTAAATAACCAAAGTGATCAGACTAGCAGAACACTTTTACCACCCTGACAAACACGAGAGTAATTTCTAACATTGGCTCCAAACCCAGATGCGATGTCCAGTTATAAGGCCAATCAAATCCCAACCAAAATGAGATAAAAAAAGAGCAACCTTGAAGTTTATACCTTTTAAATACAGAGAAAGTCATGTGTACAGCTACATCCTTCACACACAATCAAGACAAAGCTGTGTTGCAAGTGACAGCAAAGGTCTCAGTCATGACAACACACACCCTGCAATGAAGTCCCTCTGTTCTATGGGAGAATAGAAGAATCTAATCTTCCACTCAGCAGCTGTACCCAGGGCTTAATGACAGGTGATTCTTAAGATGAGCAAAGAAGATGGCTGCATAACTCAGTTATACATTCCCTTAAGTAACTGCAAACCCCACGACTACTAAACAATTGATGATATTTATTAACGTCAACTCCATGTATCAAAATAAACAGGATATTTTAAATGTCACTGATGAACTTAAGTCTGACAATAAGATTAATTCAACTGGGGAAAACCATTTGCTGCACTGTTTAACTTAATGCACTGAAAAACCATGACCCCTTTCTCCGCCAGCTCCCCTTAAAGGCCTTACACATTGATGCAACCGCGACCGACAGAAAGCAGCATTTACACATGAAAAAAGCACCATTTTCACAAGAAAACACACTTCTGCAGCAACTCCTGTACGTCTGCTACTGGGCCAGCATACTGTAAACTTGGCAAAACGAGCAGATGAAGGATCGCTCTGGGCCTGCAGCTTCCCCTCCGCCTCCTCAGGGAACGCTCCCTCTGCCCGCCCGCGAGGCGCCCGCGCGCCGCGTGCCCGGCCAGGCCGCGCTCCAGCACCTCGCCTCAGCAGCGCCAGCCGGCGCGTCCGCCCCTCCCATCCCTGCAGGCGACGAGAGGCGAGGCCAGGCGGCAATTTTCGAGCCGCGACGGCCCGAAGGAAGGCGACTAGGACCGAGCCCTCGCCTGAGGAGCGGGAGCGGCGCGGGCTGTCAGGGCGGGACAGGCCGCCCGCCGTCGCCACCTCCCGGGCCACGCCTCGGCAGGGCGGACCCTGCTCCACCGCCAGAGCCTCGCGGGCCGCTCGTGCGCTCGTCGACCCCTGGCGCTCGGCTCCGGCCGCCGCTCGGCCCCCCGGCGCCCACAGCCGCGCGCCGCCAGGGGGCGCCGCCTGCCGCCGCCGACGGGCGCTGCCGGCGGGGGCCGCTCCGGCCGCGCGGGGCACTCACGTTGTCGCGCCGCGGCGCGGGCCCTTGAGCGGCGCTGCCGGAGCGGGACGCGGCGCGGACGGGCCGGATCGCATCGGTCCGCGGGCCGGGTCGCATCGACCAGCCGGCCGGCCGCCCGTTCCCCGCCTCGCCGCCGCCGCCGGCACGCGCCACCGTTACTCCGGCAACGACGCAGCGCCGCGCTGAGGTCAGGGGCGGCGGGGCGGGGCCGGCGTGCAGCGGCGGCAAGATGGCGTCTACGGCGGCCGGGAAGCAGCGCATCCCCAAAGTGGCGAAGGTGCTGGGCGAAAGCGGCGCGGCCCCGGCCGGGGGGTGGGCGGCGGGGTCGCGGCGCCAGGCGCCCGCTCTCGCCGGGCCCTGGCCCTCGGAGCGGCGCCGGGGGCCGCGGGGAGCCTGGCGCGCCGCGCCCCGCCCCTCAGGCCGCGGGGAAAGCGCCCGGGAGCCGTCCCGGCCTCGCAGCGATGTTGGAGCGCGGGCGGCCCCGGCCCCGGCTCCCACACGCCTGCCGTCGGCTCTCCCCGCGGCCTCGCCGAGGTTTTGCCTCCTCGTGCCCCGGGCAGGAGCCGCGTAGGCTCGGGCCGGGGCTGCCGCTGAGGTTCCTGGCGATCTCGGGTGGTCCCTGCATGCTTCCTCGGTAAATGCTGAGCGTGTCCAGCCCCCGGAGTAAATTAATCACGGCAAGGGTTTTTCAGCTTTGCGCTGGAAAGAATGAGTGTAACTGAAACCCCTTTACCGTACAGGTGAAAAATAAAGCGCCAGCAGAAGTTCAGATCACAGCAGAACAGCTTTTGAGAGAAGCAAAAGAGAGGGAGCTTGAACTTCTTCCACCGCCCCCACAACAGAAGATCACAGATGTTGAAGAGCTAAATGACTATAAACTCCGGAAAAGGAAGGTAAAGGGAAAAGAAATATATAAGCATCAAGATTACAAAGCACTAAGATTTCACCGTGTCTTATTTTAAGCAACCTGTAGTCTATGTTACTTGTGGATTTTCCAGATGAATACTGATTCTTAAAAAAACAACCCATCATTTTGATAGAAAATGCAGCTCTTGGACAGAAATTGTAATTTAAATGTTTCGTTCAACATAAAATTTGACAGTACACAACATCTCACCTGCAGCCATGTTCAGTCTGTTCATTATGACGTTACTCTGCACGCTTTAAAACACAGCTTTCCCCCCTAACCATGGTTGTGATTGATTATTGTCTTGAAATGACCATTTGGCATGTGAGGTTTCTGGTGTAGTTTTTTTTCTTCTTGATTTAGAAGAGCTGCTTTGCTTGTGCAAACTCTTCCACAGTTTCCTTCTGCTTTTTCCTTTGATAATTGCTGGCCTGGATCAGCAAAGCAAACATATCCCTAACAGGGGACTTGAAATGTGTTCAGCACTCAGAACTGGTGGCTGCTGTAGCACGACAGAACATGCCTGTGCTCAGCCCTGTGCAGGTGTTCATTCCTATGTGCCCTACTCTAGACGGTCCTGCTCTGGCAGGGGGGTTGCACTAGATCTTTCGAGGTCCTTTCCAACCCTTAACATTCTGTGTGTGATTAAATTCAGGGAGTAAGAAGCATCTTGATACAAACAAGAGTTTAGATCAGTGATTCCAAAGTGAATAAACTCCTGCTAGTGCATCCAGGTGTATTCAGGACTGTTTACAATGACAGGATTTAATTTGTCCATGTAATGTTGCTATTTAAACATTAAGTGGGAGCGTTAGAAGAAAAGTAAGATTTTTATTGCTATCAATTATTATTTCATCAGTATTTCAGGTATCAGGTTGCAGGAGCTTGAGCTTAGTCTTGTTCTGTATGATGACCTATGCTTCCAGCTTCTCTGATGTGCATTTTTTAGCAAGTGTTGTATTGAGTATGATTTGTCACCACGTCTGCCTGAGTGTAAGACATTTAGAATTGCTAATAATAATGGTCTGTAAGCCATTTGTAACAAGGTGGGTCTGCACAGAGGGCTTTCTTACTTACAGAAATAATTTTCTCCCCAGACTTTTGAAGATAACATCAGAAAAAACAGGACTGTGATCAGTAACTGGATAAAGTACGCACAATGGGAGGAAAGCCTGAAGGAAATACAGAGGTAACCATGGTGCAGCTGCAGATGTCTCTAATGAACCTTTCAAGACACATGTTGACAAGCACCATCAAAGTCTTAGAAGTATGTGATATACTCAACTAAGCCTCTCTTTGCTTCCCAGAGCCCGTTCCATTTACGAGCGTGCCTTAGATGTGGACTACAGAAACGTCACGCTCTGGCTGAAGTATGCAGAAATGGAAATGAAGAACCGCCAGGTTAATCACGCCCGGAACATCTGGGATCGAGCCATCACCACCCTCCCCAGGGTGAACCAGTTCTGGTACGTTAGCAGGCACCGGAGTCTTGCTTCTGCCCACAAAGACTCGGTCCGTTTCAGTATCATGCAAAAGAGCAGTTTTCTGTTCCTCCAAGTCTTCAGGCTAGCCTGGAAAGAAGACAAAGGCTGAAGTTTTGGAAAGGTTTTGTACTTCTAAAGTGGTGTGAGGACTGGGAGAGGGGTATGTTACGTGCTGTACGCTGCCACTCGCAGCAGTATCTGTGGCGTTTCTGGGTTGCAAGTGGGGAAGAGGTGAAGAAAGCTCAGTAATGCTCTCGTTAAGCACTCAAAGAACCTTGTGTAATTTACGTGTCAACTATGGCTGTAAAGGCTTGGTCTTGTGTTTGAAGGTACAAGTACACTTACATGGAAGAGATGTTGGGGAATGTTGCTGGATCACGCCAGGTGTTTGAACGTTGGATGGAGTGGCAACCAGAGGAGCAAGCTTGGCATTCCTACATTAACTTTGAGCTGAGATACAAGGAGGTGGACAGAGCACGTACCATTTATGAGAGATATATCCTTTTCAGTGCATTACGACACCTGCCCAAGCTTAGGCTCACATTCTTCATTTCTTTCTTGCCTGTTATATCTCCAGTTATGTCCCTGTGCTCAGTTTTCCTGTAGTGTGTTGGGAGCAAGCCACCATGCTGAGAGCCAGCAGTAGGTGTTACAAGCATGTTCAGCATAGGCTTTCACATTCAGTTGAGTGAATGTACATCCTGCCACAACAGCGTGTATGTAACAGCATTCATGCTTCCAGCTTTACAGTTGTCATTTGATTCCAGTTTCCCTTCCTTAAGCCTCTCCAAGACCCTTGCCTGGTTTTTATCTCTTTTCAGACTTCCTTTATGTTCTCAGTAAGGCACAAAGCTGTTGCATGCAGCTGTTGCATGCTTAGAGCTGTTTGCTGTCTCTTTACTACCTGCATATTTTCGCATGTGCCCTCTTTGGGAGTTCCTTTGTGTACTTATTCAGCCACTGTTGCTTCTTTAACGTAGCTGCACTTGTTATTGTTCATCCTGACGTGAAGAACTGGATCAAGTATGCGCGCTTTGAAGAGAAGCACAGTTACTTTGCCCACGCACGGAAAGTGTACGAGAGGGCAGTGGAGTTCTTTGGAGAGGAGCATATGGATGAGAACTTGTACGTGGCTTTTGCAAAATTTGAGGAGAACCAGAAAGAAGTAAGATCTTCTTGATAATACATCAGGCTAGTACTAAGCCGTGCCCCTCAAGATTTCTTCTTGAGTGTCAAACTCAAGGCCTCTTAACACTCACTGCAATACTTGTGTTTTTCTGCACCTTATGAGATACTGTTACTGTAGTCTGAGTTAAGAAGACCAATTTTTGCTTCTATTTATCTTTTGGTGACTTCATGGAAATCCATTCTAAGAAAGGTGGGCACCAAATCTGCCAAGCCTGGAGTAGTGTCATCAGATCAAACACAGTTCCTCAGACTTGCAGCTTTGAGAGGTTGTAGGTCTGCATGAGAAAACTCTGATGGTCTCATTAAAGTGCCCAGGCCATTCAGGAATTGAAAATGTTCTGTGAACCTAAAACTACAGCCTCTTCAAAATGTTTTAGCTGTTCCAGATCTGTAAATGAGTAAGAGATGGTGGGTTTTGGCATTTACAGACTTATGTTTTTTTTAAAGCATACCCTTCAGGGAGATCTGTGTTAATCCTGTCCTAAACCACTCATTTACATGGAGATGCTCTGTGATTCTGTATTCTACTAAATATTGCCAAAAGCTCATTGAGAAACTGTGAGGGAGGGCAGAAGTAATTTTGTAAATACTACTCAAGTTGTATTTGTTATTTTCAGTTTGAAAGAGTAAGAGTGATCTACAAGTATGCCTTGGATAGGATTCCGAAACAGGATGCCCAAAACCTCTTCAAGAACTACACCATCTTTGAGAAGAAGTTTGGAGACAGAAGGGGAATTGAAGACATCATTGTCAGCAAGAGGAGATTCCAGTATGAAGAGGAAGTGAAGGTATGTATTCCAAACCTCCTCTGGGCTCAGCTGCTTGCTTAAGGTACACGAGTGTCTCACGATACGAAGGCGGATGAATATTACGTTACCCTTGATACTCAGTCCAGGAAAATACCAAGAGAGTTGTTCTTTTTGGTGGGAGAATTCCACCCATGGGGAGAGAACAGTACTTGGCATTCATTGCTTTTTTTCTCTGCATTCTAATGTAGATTGTGGAGCCAAAGGTTCTGATCAAACTCAGAGCTTGGTACCCTTCACAGTAATAAGGCAGTTTAGCTTGCCACTCACTGCTTCACTTCTGTCGTACGGTAACACCTCACCTCTGTGTGACTTCTTGTGAGGAAATGGGTGTGCCACACTTATTCGTTGCATATTTCATTGTTTCTTCCCTTCTCACACTTCAGTTTGCTTGCTTCGCTTAGGGAGCGTTTGTAGGTAAAATAGAAATGAGGGAATAAATGTGCTTTAACCCAAAAGCTCTGGCTGAAGCGTACCTGGGACGGACCATTTGCTTTAATGTTCTGGTGATCTGTTTTAAAGGAGGATTTCTGAATAAAAGCTGTTAAGTGAAGGAACAGGGTCTGTTACTTGCAGTTACAGAAGTTTCTTTCCCATTTCCCTGCCCACATCTTTCTGGAAGGCAAACCCCCATAACTATGACGCATGGTTTGACTACCTGAGGCTAGTGGAAAGCGACGCGGACGCCGAGACTGTCCGAGAAGTGTACGAGAGAGCCATCGCCAACGTGCCCCCCATCCAAGAGAAAAGGCACTGGAAAAGATACATCTATCTTTGGATTAACTATGCATTGTATGAAGAGCTGGAGGCAAAGGCAAGTTGGAAGAACTCGGGTCTTTTCTTCCCATGTATGTTCCTTACGTTTCACAGCTACAGATGTTTTAATAAGAAAACTAAGTAGTAAAATTACTAGGTGTCACTTGCTTTGTGTAACTAGCTATAGGATTTGTTACTGAAGTGTGGAGTTTCTTTCCCTTCAATTTTTCCTCCTGTGTGTAGGGGGGGGAAACTCGGTTTCACTCCAGTTCATCCAGGAACGTGCCAATAGTAAAAGCAGAAGTAGGTCATTCTAGCCTCATCCAAACTGCCTGTTCCAGGATGTTACCTGAACTTATGAAATAGTTTTGTGTTTAACAGATTAATTTGTGAAGTTCTGTGAAGGAAATTCTTGCTACAGTGGCCTTTGGAGGGTGTGTGAGTGTTCTGTTATCAGTCATGTATCATAGCTGCTCTTTATTTCCTAAAACTGTGGTGCAGTATACCTGTTCAGTCTCCGTTAAAGGGAAAAACACTTTTCCCCTCAAAAAAACGGGGACAGTCCTGGTTTTGTTGTCCAATTCTTTGTGTTGAATCGATGACTCTCACTGCTTCTCAGGAGTTACCAGCTTTGAATTATGCAGGCTACAAGTACATTTGTGTCTTTACTATACATGATTCTAAACAACTTGACTGAAGAATACTGTTCTGCAGCTCCTCAGTCATCGAGTGATTAAAAATACAGTGTAATCTCTGCAGTTAATCAAGTGTTTAATTTTGCCTGCTCTTACAGGATGCAGAGAGAACCAAACAAGTGTATCAGGCATGCATCGAACTAATTCCCCACAAGAAGGTATGTCTCCTCCAGCAGTTTGTTTTGGGTTCCCCAAGATAAGATCCTTCTGTTTGCTTTCCTCCCAAGGTTCACATGTGTAAGCAGCAACAAGTGGCTCAGTATATTCATGAAAACCCTCCTTAGGACTTGAAATATCTTCTCCACTTTCTTATAATCTCTATCTTCCAAACTTGATTTTTAGGGTAAGGCGTTAGATGGCTGTAACGTGCATCTTTGATAGGAAATAGCAGGCCACACTCTGATGTCAGATTTCCGTATACAGCTGCAGCACAATGTTTTCTTCAGTGTTCCCAAGTTACTAAGTATGCCCTAAGAAGCTGGGACGGTGTAGTCAGAGGGTAGTCCAGTACTTTTAAGCAGCAAGGCAGAACTCGTATCTATTCTATACTTCCCCATGTTCTGTCTCAGGCTGTTCTCTGTGTAGTTGCTTGGAGTCTCTGCAGAATACTTGTTCTGTTTTCTATGGGCTTACTGCCTTTTATAGCAACTGTTTCTAACTTTCTGCACGGTCCCTGCTGAGGGAGGTGCATTTGCTAAACCATCTTTCAGATGTGTATTCTCTGTTACAATCAGTCTTCAAGACTGGTTTCTTGGTTTTGTGGGGTTTTTCTTTAGCCAGTGAGCTTTAGCTAAAATATCCACGTGGCCAAACCCTTAAAACAGTTAATCAGCATTGCCTTGGAATGTCGAGAAATCTTGGTTCTTGTGCTTCCTTTTCTAGTTTGCCATTAATGTCATCTGAGGATCAACTGTGTAGATTAGGATAAGAGTTGATTAGCTGTTAATCGATTCAGTGATAGTTGATCTTTTGCCAATCAGTTGATCGATTAAGGAACCGTTTTCCTTGTTGAATGCTTCTGTCCTTGCTGTTTTTGCTTCCATCCATGCTGTGGAGTATGTCATCCTAGCCAAGAGAGGATGTTTTGGGTTACAAACTCTCGACTTTTCAGCAGGGAAACCCTGAGGTGAGATGCAGTTAACTGCAGTAGCTTTGCCATCTCACATAGGCAGAGGGATTCTTTTTTAAAGAACACATGCAGTATTTGCTGAGCTTCCAGTCTAGGTGTCACATTGTCCTCTTTCTTTCAGTTTACATTTGCCAAAATATGGCTGCTGTATGCACAGTTTGAAATACGCCAGAAGAATCTCCCACTTGCCAGAAGAGCTTTGGTAAGCTTTTGTTAATTCCATAATTGACTTTACTAACTAATACTAATAAGGGAATGGCATGAAAAGATCTTAAGTTCTTCTTTATAAATTGCTGGCTTAATCCACTTAAATAAAGCACCCGAGAAGTCTGCAGGGAGCAGCATTTACTGTCATGTATGATTTTAAAAAGAAGCGTGGTTTGATACGATGGATTAGCCAGAGGCAGAACTGAATGTGGCTGTCTCGTTTCAGCTGACAGAACACACATCTGAATGCAGGAGTACCCAAAGCAGCTTAGTGCGCTTGGATACTGCTCATTTGTTTAAATGATACTTGTATTAACCAACAGTATCTTGAATAAATACCAGTTTTTTGACTCTCAGAAGTTCAGACCCATCAGATACAGTGCTTGAGTCCCAGCTACCAGGTTGCTGATAGAAGCACGAGTGGAGACTTTGGGCAGACTCGGGAGCTTTTGTGCAAATTCACTGTGTGAATGTCAGCACATCAGACGATAATGGAGCACATTTTGGCAGCAAAACCTTTTGAATGGAAAACTCTTTTTCCCTTCAGTTCAGATAATAAGCTCAGTGAGGGCATTAGGAATTTTCAGAGAAAACTGATATTGGTAACAGTTGAGATAAATTGACTTTAAAGAGGAAACTGATGTGGTTTCCAGCAAATCCATGGCACAGCAGTGATAAGAGCACAAACGTGAATGGTCTTCTGTAGCTGACACTGGGCCAAGTCTGTCCCTGGAGTAGTAAAGCTTTGTCTCTTGACCTGGACTCCTGCCTGTGACCAGAAGAAAACGAACAGAGGAGTTAAGTCCCCTGAGAGAGTGTTACTCTCTCTGCAGGAGAAGACAACCATCTGTCCTGAAGCATACTGCTGTTCTAGCTTGGCTTAAGATAACATCGCTCAACATTACCATAGTCACCAGCTGGCACCCTGCTCCTAGCTGCCTTTGGTTTTTTAGGGGTAAATGTGGTACGTTCTGGAAAGGCTGCTTTAGCCCAACTGGAAATACAGATTTTCTTCCTTTCTTTTTAAACTTGTCTTTTATGAGTCTTTTTCCCTGACATGTAATGTATCTGACACACTTTTCATTCAGTAGGTATCCTTTTTCATATTCAGAGAACCAGATTTTGCCGCCACAGCCATAATCCTTTTTTGGACTGGTCTCAGATTTGGCAAGCCGTTTCTTTTGGGATGAATTAGCTTTGAAACAACTCTTTGGCAAGAAGCCTTGCACCTCTCCTGAGGTGGGGGTACCGCACTGCTCTGCCACAGTGCAGAAGAGAAGGTGCAACTCCTGATGTTAAAGCTTTCATCATCATGCAGACAGCACCTTGCTCTGCCTTAATTTCCTTGGCTGCAGATTCTGTGTTTGACCAGCATATTGGACATGGAGATGAGATCAGCTGGAGTGCGTGCTGCTTAAGAAAATAGTGACGAGGGGTGTGTGGGGAAGAGCTGAGCACATTTTGTAACAGAAAAGACATTTGCAGAGCTGGAGGGCCATAGTGGTGACCAAGTTAATGTACCCAGGTGCTGGTTTCCTCCAGTTTTAATAAGTACCGAGATAACCTATATGTAGGAAAGTTGTGCAGAAGAATTGCAGTAATGGAGTTTGAACTTAAAATTACTTAATTCATGATAGCTTGAGGGAACAGAGGCTGCAGTGCTTGATGAATAATACTTGTCTGTAGCAGTGACTCAGCGTGAAGCTCACTGTATTCCTCTCTGAGATGTGCCCATTCTTATCTCCTACTTTAAAAGATTCCCAAGTTAAGAATCAGAAGCAGCTCTGCCACGTCTTGGCACCATGGCTTAGGACAGACAGTTTGCTGCAGATGATGAAGCATATCCAAAAGGAAATGTTTTCTTTAAACATTGCACTCTGCGTCTCTCTGTTACCGTAAGTCAGCAGGCAGGCAGGGAGCACGGACAGCTCTGCAATGATGAGTAACAGTGGTGGTCCAGAAGACAGTTTCTCTTTATACAGTTTGTTTTATAAGATGCTTGGGAACTGCTTGCCTGGAAGACTGGTACAGACTGGTCCTGTGCCCTCTTCACCTTTTGATGCAAAACAAAGTGTTAATTTGGTGAGTCAGGGTGAGTTTCCAGTAACAGCTTCACGGTGACTCCATGTTACCTAAAAGTGGAACAGTCAGAAGGGTTCCTGCTTTCAGAGTTTGTTGGTGTTTATGGATGCACACTCGTTTTGCAGACGTTGGTTGGATTTCACACTGGCCCTGCCCAGAGCCTTTAAAACCAAATGCCACTCAAAAATGAGTTTTAATTCAAACACTGGAGACAAAAGAGACATTTAGAAAACAGAGTGTTGGGGCTGTGCTTCCTGCAAGATCTTGTAAGTGGTTTTTGTTTTGTTTTTTGCTTGACAGGGGACATCCATAGGTAAATGTCCAAAAAACAAACTGTTTAAAGGTTACATTGAGCTGGAGTTACAGCTGCGAGAGTTTGATCGTTGCCGAAAGCTGTATGAGAAGTTCCTGGAGTTTGCACCTGAGAACTGCACGTCGTGGATTAAATTTGCTGAGCTGGAGACCATCCTGGGCGACATCGATAGAGCCCGTGCGATCTACGAGCTGGCTATCGGCCAGCCCCGGCTGGACATGCCTGAGGTGAGGGGGCACATGGACTCCACCTGTGACACAATTTTAAGGTCCTTATTACACAGTGTGGCCAACTGCAACGTGAGCAGTGTAGCAGCTTGTGCAGAACTCACCGTGGTGGCTGAGCCTGTGTCTCATTCATTCAGCATGTGCTTCCTGGCCGGACACACGGGGCCATGAAACCCCTGATAAAACAGGGAGGGAGGAAGGTGGTTGCAGCAGTGAGCTCAATGGATCACGTGCACAGGGTTGGATATTGCTTAGTCTCAACCCTGGCTCATGCAGGCAATAAATAGTCAGATCTCTGAAACTGCCTTCAAGCAGATTTCACATTTATCCCTGCTCCTTCTGGTTTGGTTTTTTTCTTTCCATTATTTCAGTGTGCTGTGAACACAATGAGAGATTTCTCTTTTGCAGGTTCTTTGGAAATCCTACATTGACTTTGAAATTGAGCAAGAGGAGTATGAGAACACCAGGAATCTGTACCGCAGGCTGCTGCAGCGGACACAGCACGTCAAGGTACTTGTGGGCACCCAGAACACGGGAGATGCTCTTCAGTCTTGTCCAAAGTGGAAAGAAAGCCTGGCCTGCTTTGTTTTGTGGCTTTCTCAAACCAACAGTGAGCCTGTGCCATGAAAAGGGAAAAGAAATTTCGAAATTACATATAACAGCAGTCATATCTTGCATGAAAGAAGGCTTTGCAAAAGGTTTCCAAGCAGCCCCCTTCCTGCTGAGTAGCTTTGTAATTTCTGTTAAATATTGTAAGCAAAAAAATAGCTGTGAGTTTTTCCAGTGTGGTTTGATGCTGCTACTTAACTAAATTCAGACAGATTTATTGTGATTTGAAACAACTGCAAGAAGTTTGTCAGCACGGCTTACGTGAACAGGCTGTCCAGATGGGCTGTGGAGTCTCCTCTGGAGACATTCCAAACCCACCTGGACAAGTTCCTGTGTCACCTACTCTAGGAGATCCTGCTCTGGCAGGGTTGTTGGGCTGGATGGTCTTTTGAAATCTTCTCCCACCCTTCAGATTCTGTGACTCTGTGACAAAAGTGGGGCAAATCACTCGTGACACAAACAGGAATTTTCTAGGAATCTGCTTATGAGAAGTGCTTTAGCCTCGCATCAACACTTGCCTTATTGACTGCTTTGGCTTTTTAAACTGTCACTTACCTGTCAGGCTTCAGAATGGCGGTTTCAGCTTGGTTTTGCTTTGCTCCCACCGCAGGTCTGGATCAGCTTTGCGCAGTTCGAGCTGTCTGCAGGGCGGGAGGAGAGTTTGTCGAGGTGCCGGCAGATTTATGAGGAGGCTAACAAGGCAATGCGGAGCTGCGAGGAGAAGGAGGAGAGGGTCATGCTGCTGGAGTCCTGGAGGAACTTTGAAGAGGAGTTTGGAACTGATGCCACTAAAGAGAGGATAGATAAACTTATGCCTGAAAAAATAAAGAAGCGGCGGAAACTGCAGGCTGAAGATGGGGTAAGAGGAACAACGATGCAGGTAGTCGCTTTGAATCCGTGGTGGCTTTATGCTAGGGTCTGGTACACAATAAGTTGGGCTATGCTGGGTGCTAGAAATGCAGACCAGCTTGACTGCAGTAGTTGGAAAAAAACATTGGTCTGGAACACGTGCTGCTGAGCTCCTTGCTCCTCAGCAGACTAGGTGGGCAACTCACTCACCAAATGCTCATGCTAGCTTTACTTTAAACTCGCACCACACACAGATCAAAACACCTTTAAGGTAGCATTATGCAGAGAGTGTTTGTTTCTTACCTCTGAATGGGAAACTAGGCAGGTAGATTATCAAATCTGTCTGCTCACTCTGCACAGCAGAGGCAGCACTGACACCCATTCAGCTGACAGTGTTCACCTGCTCTGGATGGTCCAACAAGCATTGATTTTCATCTCACTGTTACGTGTATTAGAAGCACTTTATCCTAGCTGACATCAACATGCACATTAATCTTGCTTTGTGGTACTTTTTTTTCCTAGTCTGATGCTGGCTGGGAGGAATATTATGATTATATTTTCCCAGAAGATACTGCCAATCAGCCTAATCTCAAACTACTTGCTATGGCCAAACTCTGGAAGAAACAGCAACAGGAGAGCGAAGCTGCAGAGTTGGATCCAGACAAAGACATTGATGAAAGCCAGTCTTAACACATTGCCTGTCCCCTTCCTTTTCTTGGGTATTGTACAGTATTTTCATTGGTGACAAAATAAATGTATGTGAAGAGTTTTACTATTATTGACTTGAGACGTTTTTTGTTTGAAGAAAAAGCACCATCTGGGAGTTGATTCCCTTTCATAAGTCTGTTCATTTCTAAGCCTTTTGTTCTAAGGCTTCTACAAACTATCCCACTAGGATATCCACATGCCAAGAGAACAGCTCTGCATTTGGTAATGAGAGGTGTCTCTAACCATTCCCAATTGGTTTTCCCAGTGAGGATAGTTACAAACAACAAATCCCATCCACTGCAACCTGTTTGGCTTCCTGTCCAAGTCAGCTTTTATCCCAGAGAGTTCTGCAGAAGGGACAATAATATACTGAAACTAGTCCCTAGAAGACCAATCTGAGAAATTAGCACCACTCAGTTATTTTGTGTTTCAGTATTGGAATGTCTTGGCAGCATGTTTTGTAGTAAATAATCTGTTGGGATGTAAAGCAGCAGCAGTGTAAATAGGTTTCTCAGTGTTTGTTTCATAGAGAAAAAATACTGAGCCTAAGCTTTCTCATCCTGGAGGTCCTCAGGGGCAGGAGCTTGTCTGTGTGCTCGTGTGGGCTGGTTCCCTGGGAGGTGGGGAGGGCAGGGGTTGCTTCCCCAGGCCTTGGTCCCAGGCTGCAGACCTCACCCAGCACCAGCAACAGGGAGATTTTGATTTATTTTTCTCTTCACAAGTGAGAGTGTGCCACCATCAGAGCCAGAGCTGAGTCAGGCCTTAAACAAAGCTGCTCTTACCTGCAGGCCCGGCAGCTACCACCCCTCCAGCCACGTGTGGCCTGAGCAGCTGGTCAGCCCTGCGCTGTCCCTCGCCCCTGGCAGGCCCTGCTGCAGCTGGACATGCTTCCTTCCCTGCACACCCCGTGGGCAGCAAACAGCACCAGTCCTTCACTATCTCTGGCAACCCCTGTAACATCTCCCTTCTCCTCATGCTGTTTTTCTCTGGGCTTGTCTACATTTAGCTGCTCTGAGTTTGGATCTTTGAGACCAAGTTTTGTCTGTTTAAACCCTGAAGCACCCCATGACAAGCGTTCTGGACTAACACACTCAGTGCTGCTTTGCTAGTAAAACTGTTGCATCCTTCAGAGCACTAATGAGATGTGCAGGTTTAATTGGTTTCTCAGATCATGGCCATGTTTCCATCTCACTTCTCTCCCTCCTCCCCCTGTTATAAGCTTGTATTGGAAAAGGCAGACAGGAGGCTTTTATTCCATAACAAGCAAAGAGAAATTTATCTGCTAACATAACTTTCGTACAGCCAGATGCTGCCACAGCCAAAGTGTGTGCTTCTGTCTCTTTGACATTGTGCACAAACCCAGGGATGACTCTGTGTGCATCTCACTTCCCACAAGCTTTATTAGAAGTGACTTGAAGATGTTCCGTATGCATAAACTCTGTGTTCGTACAAATGGGTTTGTTACAGCAGGTTGTGACATCTCTTGAGGTTTGATTACAGCTAAGGTGGGGGAAGAATGCAAAATGTGGGGGCTGCTGTGCCAAGCTCGTGCTGTCACAAAGACACGGCTGCAGCAGGCTGCCCCTGCTGCTGGAGTTTGCCTTTTTAGACTCTTTCCTTAGAATCTTTCTTCCTCCTCCTGAAGCTTTGGGGAAGGTTGCTGTGGCTTTCATCCCTATGGGTCTGACATGGTGCTGGCCTCGCCAGGTACTGTGGCTGCAATGGTGGCCCTGTGCCCACTCAGAGGGGATGGAAATGCCCTGAGCTGGGATGTGTCCAGGGCACCTCACTGTAGCCGTGCCTCTGGCCAGGTCCCCTGCCAGCCAGCCAGCATCCCTGATCTCCCTCCTGGCAGTCTCGTGGAGGAATGAGAGGTGTGAGGCCTGAAGCACAGTGAGGAAGGAGCTCTCTTACTTCTAGAGTGGTTAATGGGCACAGATTTCTGTCCTGTCTTCCCTTGGAAAATGAGACAGCTGTAAAGCAGATGCTTCTGTTTACTTACTGTAAAAGTAAGGGAAGATCCTTGTGGGGCCAGGTCCCCTGGGCTTAGGATATTTCTTCTGGAGGCACACAGCAAGCGAAGAGCTGACCGGTGCTCAGTGGGTGCCTCAAGGCGAGGCAGCTCTTGTCAATGTGATGCTGCTCCTGCTTGTGGATTGTAAATGTCCATTTTCTTATTTTTTTCCTTTTTCCAGCAGCATAAACAGTCAGCTTTGCCAGCAGGTGCTGCTTGCAGCAGTGTTTGCCCTGACTCTTGCAGATGCTGCTGTGCATTTAGCCCTGGACAATGTCTGAGTTGCAGTGAACAAAGCCAGGCATGCCACTACAGGTTTTACCTGTGCTTGGCACTGGCTCTTCAGTTCTTCCTCTGCCCCCCTGGTCTTTCCCTGCCAGAGGAACAGCTCTGCCTCCTAGCAGGCTGCTCCATGCTTTGCTGTGCTCTGAAGGACAAGGCTGAAACAAAATGCTAACGTGCGTGTCAGAAAGTGGTGTTGAATCAGATTAGAGTGCACGTCAAGAAACTGAGGACTTGGTTCTGATAGGGGTTGTAATGTCACCTGCCCTCTCCCTGACAGAGAGTTGTGCTGTCAGCAGCATTGTTTCACGTCCTCTGGAGCATCTCTGTCTCCCACGATGCTCCTGAGCTCTAGCCCCAGCACAGACACCTCCTCCGCTGTCCCCTTGGCACAGCGAGCTGCAGCCACAACTGTCTCCCACGGGGCTCTTGAGGATGCTCAGGTCTGACTGAAAGAGGACATGCTTTGGCAGCTGCCTCCAGGTCCAGCTTTGCAGTGCCTCAGATGCCCTTTATTTCTGTCCTGTGTTTGACCAGTGAAGTTTTGAGCAGTCATTGACACTGCAGTACAAGAGAGTGGCTTGGTTTCCTTTCCTTTCTCTTCCTCAGCAATAGAAGTCAAGGAAACCTGTTAAGTTTTACATACTGAATTAGGGGCAGGTTTCTGTCAATACCTGGTTGTTTACATGACTTCTTAGTGGTTTTCATGTCACTGTTGGGCAATACTCTCCCATGCATATCAAAGACCATTTAAAAATGTGGTTTTCATCGTTTTTGACTCTAGTTTTACCTTTTGCCCACCTGCTAGGGTGCAGTTTGGTGACAGTGAATCCCTAAGAGATGGACTTTCTGCCGAAAAAGAGCTAAGCAGTTCATTTAACAACCTCAGCCCCAGCTAGAGCTTTATTAAGCAGTACCTCACAGTGCTGTTCTGGACATGAAGAAGGATTAAACAATCACTAGACTGTCAGAACAGATGTGTAAATGATGTTTGTGGGGATAGGACACATCAGCCTCCTGCACAAGTGCCAAGTGTTTGTGCTCTGCTGTTTGAATCTCAGCAGCTTCTGTGATCTCTGGGACTCGTGTTTTGGAATTGGTGCTGAACTACTTGTGACCATTTGCTTTATGTCTGTTTACTTCATCTCTACAGAACTGTAACATTTAAGCTATGAAGCTCCAGGACCCCGCAGGCTTGCGCCTGGGCTGCCTGGATTTATCACCAGCCTGTATGGAAAAGAAACACTCCTGCTGGGAAGGTGTCTGGCAGTGGGGAGGAGAGGGGGAACACCCCACTGGGTAAAGAATCCTTCACCGTCCTGGGGTTGGGCAGGAGCTCCTGTGCTGTGAAGAAGCTTGGAGCAGGAGTGGCCCTGCCATGGTGAGGAGGGGGTGGGACGGGATGTGATGTCCCTGCGAGGGGGAATGGGCTGGGATGTTTGCCTTCAGCATGGGACATGACTCTGCAAGGCAACAGGGCTGCCACAGCTGCCTATCCCTGCTCTTGTGGCTGCTCCAAGGCCAGTTTCATCCAAATGTGAGGGGTGAGGGGCTTTTGCGGTATGAAATGGCTTTAAATCTCACAAAACCCAGATTCTCGGGTAGAAGAGGGAATCCTGAGCAGGGGGTTCATCTGTCAGCTCACCTAGCAGATGTGGGTTCACGTGGGAGGAGGGTGATGGATAGGCTTTGGGAACTGGGATGCATTTGCTCTGGAACAACTGTTTTAAAGCAGTCTTGCTCTTGGAATTGCTTATTTAAAAGAGGACTGACTCCATCATTAAGTTGGGGTAAATATATTCGGCACTCTGGAGCTTGTTGTGTGGTACAACTTAAACTTTCTGTCCCTGCCTTGAAAGGTCCACCAAACACAGCTACAGTCGCTGTTACATCAGGATCTGAAAATTACTGGAGTTCATAGGCTGCAGTCTGCTTGCTGCTGTTTCCAGAGAACATACTTGTTATTTCCTGACCCCTTATCTTTCCTGAAGTTGCCTTTTTACCTGCTTTCACAAAAATATCCCGCCTCATGAGGAATTTATAATGCTTGTGCTTTCATTCCCTTTCTGTAGATACCATCAGTCAATAAAACACTGCTCTTGAAAGAAGATAAACATTTGCCTATGCCTGTAAGTTGTGTTTTATTAACAGATAGTTTATCTGCTGCTGCAAGGGCTCAAAAGAACGATAAAACTGAGGACCTCATACTGAACTTGTTCTTCCTCTGTCCCAGCTGTGTTGTATGAGTGAGCAGACAAAGGGCTACCAGCCACAAGGGTTTTGTTGCTGTTGAGAAGTGTTTTGGTGAGGAGCAGGCAGCTGAATGCGCTTTTTTCCAAGAGGTGCTACTGACTCCATGAGGATGCCCAAACGCTCTGGAGCGTGCTGGCCATGCTGGGCAGCTCCTCGGGGCTGCTGGGGTGCGCAGGCTTCTCTGGTGTGACCCCAAAACCAGCTTTCTGACCCAGCCTCGATGCCTGGGTGGGACAGAACCTGGACATCAGGCTGATGGTCTCTCCCTCTGCATGTCTAGGGACGGTTTAGCTGCAGTTGCTGTGTTCAGGGGAAGGTGACGCTGGTAGGTATGAGCTGCTGGAGCCTGCCTGCAGTGTGGGGCTTGCCACAGCTGGGCAAAGCCCGCTGCCCCTCAGTCCTGCAGGGCGCAGCGTGGGCCATGCCCACAGGCTCTGCTGGCTTCCCTGCTTCTGTACTTCCACATCCCATCAGGTGGCTGAGGTTTGTAACTGCAACCCTGAGTAACACCCATGAACTCCCTTCCTCACTGGAAATATCAATCAGGGAAAGGTTTGAAAACCCAGAACTTATCAGAATTGCCTTCACCTCCCCTGCAAAGGTTATTGGTAAAGGCAAAGAAAAAAAGGAACAAACGGATGCTTACCAGCAGGCAGACTGACCTGGCTGACAGGGAGCCTGTGGCACAGGCGTCTGAGCTGAGAGCACGCTGGAGTTGAAAGTATATAAACTAACAAGCTGTAAACTGCGTGGCTGCTGTTTCTGTTGCCCTGTATAGAAAAGGTATTTTGCTTTGCTGCTGATTTCCCTTTACCTCCACGTTCTGTTCTGTATCCTTTGGTGCTCTCTTACCCCCCATCCTGACCGGATGACACCCCTCAGGCGTGTTCCCACTCCTCCTCTCTGTACTCTGGTAGCATTAGCACAGAGACCTCAGCCCCAGTTGTGCACAACCAGCAGCAGCAGCAGCAGCCCAGTCCTCGAGCTGAGCCCGGTCTGCAGCTTTGGGCACTTGCATCCCCACTCTGCAGAACAGACCCAGTACACAGTTTGCCCAGGAAACAACCCCTGGGCAAAGCTGGATGGCAGAGGAGCAGAGAGCACTCTGCTCTCCCCTCTAGACTCTGCATCAACACTTAAAAGGGTCATGGGCTGCTGTTTTCAGGTGTCACACCAGTGAGATGAAATTGCTGAGGCTGAGGTCTGGCTGTGGTGCTTTGACAGGACTGGCCCTCTGGTTTTGCCACTCCAGCTCCTGGTGGGATGGGTGAGAACGTGGCTCCTTCTGCAAGGCAAAATAAAGCCATGGATTAGAAACTGCATAAGAACGGGGAAAATGCAAAAGCATGAAACGGCAAAAGGTCAGTACAAAGATGTGATTCCATTCACAGTTGATTAATACTGATTACGTTTCTCTAGGGAAACAACAGGTGCTTAGCAGCAAGACAGAAGGATTCATGCTGATTTTCTCTTTAATAGGAAACAGGAAAAAAACAGATCTGGGCTGTTTTATGGGAATGTGACCAAACTGGCTGAAGGTGTAACATCTGTATGAACAAATTCAGAATCATACAGGTTAGAGCAGTCTTCAGAGAGTGGACAGATCAGGTGTTTCTCTGCTCTTGGTTATGACACAGAAAACAACAGGATTTTTGTCAGTGGTCTACAGCAGCACTGCAGTTTCCAGCCTCACTCTATGAAGTGAGTTTGGGTAACTTCTTTTTGGAGTTAGGTGTGTCTATTTGGATAATATTGGAAAACACATGGAGAAAGGAAGGACCCATAAAAGAAAGTCATATCAGCAGTTACACCCCTGGTGATGTAACACCTAGCTGATTTGGACTGAGCAGAAACATTATTCATCCTACATTCACCTTGTAATTTGGGGGAGAGGGGAAGCTTTGCCTAGTTGTCTGGAGCAGAGAGTCTTATACAGTTATATACTGTGTGTGCCCTTTCTTGGACTGGCAGATCGGTCTCAGCCAAATGCTGCAAAGGACTGAAGTTCCCAAAAGCTCCATGAAATCAAGTGCCTTTTTGCATCCATCAAGAGAGGAGGGCATTGGCACAGGGAACAATGCTGGGAATGAGGCCACACCTGCTGCATGGATAAGAGCTAGGGGATAGCTCCTCAGCTGCTGGAAGAGACGCTCTGCTCAGTCATGGGCATGATGAGGACACTTATTGTTCCTTATTTCATTCTTTTCCTTCATGCAGAAGCTTAGAGCTATCTGCTTCTGGTGTGTTTTGTCTGTGGCTCTAATACTGGGCACGAAGAGACGAGCAGAGTCCCTAAACAACCAAGAACTGCGTTACTGACTGAGCAGAATCCTGATCCCATAGGCAACATCCTGGCTTTGGAAAGCAGCCCTCTGCCATGGACACAGGCATGAATCTTGCTGGGAGCACCATCTGACAACACAGGCTTTGCTGTTCATTATGGAGCTACTGCTTGGCTTAAGCCTTGGTCTGCAGAACAGCCAGGGCAGCAGCTAGAGGATGAAATCAGGAGATAGAGGCCAATGCTAAGACTGTGGCAGGGTTTTCTCCATATCCCCATGAAGGCTGATGTAGAGCTGAGATAAGGTTAGCTGTGCCCAGAGCACTTCTTGGTTTTCCTGTCTGGGTGAAGCCTGGGGTGGTGGAATTTCTGTTTTGTGGGGAATTTGTCCTGAGTAAGAAGCAGCCAGACAGAAATGGGGGAGGGAGACATTTCAGAAGTCGCTTGGAGGAATGACATGGTGATGTCAGAAAAAAAAATAAGACCCTCTGAGAGCATAATGGATAATTATGGGATTCAAATTGGAAGTGTTCTGTGCATTCATAAAACTTCTACCAGGAGAAGGAGTGTAGCTGTTTTAATCTTTAATGCATGTACAGTAATAGAAGGATGAACTGATCTCTATAGGCCCATTTGTTCCATTACTGTCCAGAAGGAAATAAATTAAATCCTATTTTAGACTGTGTTTTGGATCCAGATGCTGCAGAGGGAGAGATCAGAAGAATGAAAGCATAGGGAGAGCTGTGCCCCCCAACCTGTCCTTACCAGTCCTGGGAAGCTGTCAGAGGCGTGCACAGTGTGCTTGGTACAACACAAGGAGCAAGTGACACTGTGGTGGTCCTTGGAGGGGTTGCTGTTTTGGAGGAGAGAGGATCTTCTCATGTCAGACATTCAACTGACTCATATTTTAAGTGCTAGGAGGATTTTAATTACAGAAGTTGATTTAATTCCAAATACTTATGCTTTGAAGAAAATTCCCATAACGGTGCAACCAAGAGCATCTTCTCTCCTGGATATGAGGAACCCCCAAACCTAGCATTTGAGCTTTTCTGTCACTTTTCAGTTAAAACCTTTTAGCTTAGTGGAGCTGAAGGCAGCTCAAGCTGCAGCATCTCGGGAGGTGAACTCTCGTGACGAGGCAGCACAGGGATCGTCTCGGTGTCGTGTGACCGGGAGCACAGTGCTGGTGCCTTTGGTGCAATTATGTTTTTACATTAGTTCCACGTTTTAAACTATTTTAACTTGATTATTTGCCTGTTGGTATTTCGCATGCATGATACCTATAAGTAAGAAGCACACTTATCATACTTGAAGCTTTATTACTGAAGGATGAGAGGTGGGAGAGAACTGTCTGCCTCTAGGTGTGAAGGGACGCCATCCCATGATTTCACAGCCCTGACTTGCATCCACCTTCTCTCCCTTCCTTAAACTTGCTGGTGAGGGCAGAAGATGTTTGTGCTGTCACCTGGGTACCTTTATGCTCTGCACTTCTGATTTTTAGCATAGCAGTGTAAAGAAGCTGTTAAACACTGGAAGCCTGGACTTTGTGCCCTTCCAATTGCTTTTAGGGATACGATTGCTTTAGAGCTTGTGGGAGAAGCTTGGGTTTTCTTGTCTGTGTTGCATGCCCTGAATTGGGACTGAGAAGAGCACGCAGAAAACGTCTGATCTACAAATGTGTGTTGATTTGCGTGAATGCAAGAAACTGGAAGAGATTTCAGACAGCTTGAAGAGTTCCAAAGCATCAGCTTCTGTCTAGAAAGAGTATCCTCTGTAAGATAAGCAAAGCACCCCTTCGCACACATGTGCCTGTTCAATTCTTAATCTTCCCTTTCCAGTTACGTAAACAGTGCAGGAACAGTATTAACTGTGCAGCACTCCTAAGCTGATTCGCTCGCCCCAAGTTATCAGACACAGAAGCACTGCAGGGCTGGTTTGCAAATTGAGTTGGATTTTTTTGCTTTACATCTGTGTTATTCTGAGCCCTTATGTAAACACTTGGAATGGAATTTCTATATATACCCAGCTTGTTATGCAACCACCCTGTGCACTGATGCCAAGGGGGTTTAATTTTCTCATTGGTGGCTTTGAGGAGTGGTGATGAAGCATTCTTTGTGTGGAAAACGCAGAGAACGATCAAGTGAGAAACAATAAAAATGATGGGAAACAAGGACAGTTACAAATTTAACATGGGGGGGGGGGGGGGGAATGAACCGCTCCCAAGTTGCAAAGCTATTTCTGGTGAGTGCATGATTACTGCTCCAGTACTACTTGACTACATTTGTTCTTTATGGAAATGATTGAATGGTTCAATATATGCATCTGTTTTACAACCCGCACCGAATACATTCTTTATGTATTATTAATGAAAAGAGCTTATTTATAGCAGATGTTTAGCTGGATAGTAATGGAAAGCATCGTGGGAAGCGTGTTCCACCAGATCTTGGGGCTGGTGCTTTGTGAAGTGAGAATCAGCACAGGATGAGAGCAGCTCTGGGAACGTGCCGGGGTGGCTCTAGCATTCTCTAGGTGCTCTGTGCAGGAGCAGCTCTCAGCAGTGAGGCTTGGACATAGACACCTCCTGAAAGCCTCTTGGAGATATTGAATTTACTTCGTATAACAAATTGGTTTTTTAATTGAAATGGAACTAATTTTGCAATTAATGTGTCTCGTACTAAAAAGTGCAGTGTGAAGGAAAAATGAAGGCTGTGACTGCTGAATCTGCTGTAGCAAAGCTCACACAACCCTCAGTGTGCTCTTCTGTATGTGTTACAGCCATCTCGGCACAGCCACTGGTGACAGCCCGTGCTGCTGGTCCCAGGCAGGCTCCTCTGACACTAGGCAGGTTGCTCCCTCCCTCTGTGTCCGAGTCCTCTGTTGCTCACGTGTGGCTTCTCTGCACAACCTGAGCCCGAGTAGCACCATGCAAACGCTGCCCATCATGCCTCTGGGAGCTGTGTCAGAGGCATCACGCAGCTTGATGGAGCATCCTGGCTGCCAGCTCAGTGACTTGGTAACACTGAGCCCTGCAGCTGCGAGAGGCACAGCTGCGGCCGGAGGGCTGGCAGCTCACTGTCTGCTCAGCCTCAGCCTCTGTGGGAAATCACAGGCTGAAAATAGTGGAAGCTTTAAAACAAACAAAAAACCCAACAAACAGACCCTGGTGAATTTCCTTCCAATATTTACCCCAGAAATATTTCCTAAAGGAGTCCGAAAACACAAATGTTTTGCTGATGTGCAAAGTGGGTCTGGAGCAGCGCTGGGTCGCTGTTGCTGATCCGAACCTCTCTCATCTGGCGTTTGGGGCAGTTGTTCCAGAGGGAGCAGGGGATGGAGGTGCTGGGAGCTGCAGTTCAGCTGCTGCCAGGCCCTGCCAGAGGAACACGAGGTGTCCCTTGGACAGCGGCAGGCCTTAGCACCAGCCTTTGAAACAGGGGTTTGGTACGGTGTCACACGCCGCTTGCCACTTTGGTGCATTTGGTCTGTAAGGAACTTTGAAATGCTGATGAAAAAGATTTTTTTGCACACCTTGCATCACAGCAGCGTTTGCCTTCGTCTGTGCTCCTGCTGGGCTGCCCGAGGTCTGTCAGCACCTGAGGCTGAGGATCAGCCGAGTAGCTCCTGGTGCCCGCTCCCCGCGGGCTGTGAGCTGGGGCTCTGCTCCGAGCCCTTGCTCTGGGTGAGGCAGCAGGCTGAGCTTCAGCCACTGCGCTGATCTCATTTAACACCCAGAGCTGGGTGTGCATAGCCTTTCGAGCCAAAAGTCCACACATTGTCTGCTTAATCCTCGAATCAAAGCAAACACACACGAAGAGGGGTTTTGAAATAAATGACTAGTTTTTCACGTCTTTGTTTTCAAAGTAACTGTTGAAATCAGAGGTTAAACTGCAGCAAATGCCTTCTTTCTTTCTTTTCCTGAAGGATAGTGAGAAGGCAAAACTGAACTGAAAGTTCTGGTGTTTTAGTTTGTGACTTTGAGCCTGTTGTTTGTGAGACCAATAGAGCTGAAGGCAAAAGCTTTTTGGTATTAATCGGGAAGATTATCTGACAGCTGTTTCATCTTTGCACGGCTTTGCATCGCTGTCCAGAATAATACCATAATACCACATCATCCAATTATACTTTTTCTCTTCTCATTAGGAGTGTGCCTTATCTAAATGCCTCCCTATAAAGCTGGGAGGGGGTGAGGGGGGTCAGTTTATAGATGTGCAGGAAGAAACTAGCTTATTTTCTGACTTGCATAACGTTTTCAGATTCCCAATATAATCTTTGCGAGCCTGGGTGTTTTGAGTCGCCACAGGCTGTGGGTAGGAAATAGATTTGTTTGTTTGTTTGCCGTTGGTTGGTTCTTCCTTCTCATAGCTGTTCTGAATGCAGAAAGCTGTGAATTCCATTTAAAGGGAACTAAAACTGCTTTGTTTCACCTTCATTACCAATACAGATTCCTGTGGCTGAAGAAGAAACACGCAACCCTTTTGCCACTTAAAATGTGCTGCTCTTCCTGTCTTTTGTCCAGCTTCAGTAATACAAATAGCTGTATTAATTTTGCACTGAATGTCTCATGCCTGTGATAAAATCCTGCTCCTCTGTTAACTCAGCAGTCCAAGCCAACACAACATGGGAGTGTTACAGGGCAGCACTTGTGAGCCTCCCCTCTCTTGTCAATGCAATTTTGACTTGTGAAATGAGGCTATTTCTGTACAGACAAGGTCAGGTGTTACCTTTAAATAGTTATTGCCTGATTTAAGTTAATGTATTGCTAAAAGACATTCAGGTTTTGGTGCATCTCAAGACTTTAGGAAGGTGCTGCTGCAGGGAAGCTCTCCATACCACGGCACCTTGGCTCTGCCTCGACACCAAGGCTTTTCCTAGGGGCTGTGATACCAGCCAGGACGCTTCCCTCCTGCTGCAGCACGGCTCTCAGGGGAGGGGAGAGCGCTGCAGAGAGACCAGGGAAACCTGCATGTTCCTCTTCTCACCCTTCAAAGCCGTGGTGGTGAGTTTGGAAACACAACTCTAAAGGTAAATCAGAAGAGTTTCAAACGTTTTTCGACTTCGTGACCTCTCTTTGAAAAGCAAACCCTTAAAAATTGGGGGCTCAGCTCGAGTCTTGGCAAGTTCATATTTACAGCTGGCACACAGGTCAGCTCTACAACAGAAATCCCCATCTGTGTCCACATCCACCCCAGGGAAAATATTGGGTACGCTTCAGCAGTCAGGAAACCAAGCTCCTGTGAAGGGGCTTCATGCTGGGGGAAACCAACTGTATCAAAGCCCCAGAGAATTATTCACTTTTTTATAAAGCTAGGACTTTATATGTATGATTGTGTGTGTCAGTCTGAGTATTTTAACAACAGACAAAATGATCACGGCAGTGATGTGACATCTCTGCCTCTGCAAAACCCCCTCTAAGTGCTCTCAGGCTTTCCACTGGCAGCACTCAATTTCCAGGGCTTTGTGTCTGTTGCATACTTGTTGTGTCAGGCTGAAATTTGGTGAAGGAGCTGTCAGACCAGTGCAAACCCTGACCTTTCCTTTTTTTAGATGGCTGTTCTGTATCTCTGCCGCACTGCTGGAGAGGGAGCAGGGCATGTCCCCATCAGTGCAGCTGGTTTTGCTCAGCAGCTGCCCCTCAGCAAGGTGAGATACCTGTGTTACAGTGGAAGAAGTGGAAAGTTGCCTTCTGCAGACGGAGGCTGGCCTCTTTGTGTGGTGTGATGAGAACAGTCTTTCAGCACTTGGAGTGTCTCAGGATGTTTCTACCACTTGTCAAGCTCCAGCAGTTCATCATTTGCACCAGACCAGCCGCTGGCCCCAGGGGCAGCAGAGCTCAGGCTTTGGCTGCTGGTGGAGGAGCAAGTGGCTTCTCTGAGCAACTGACTCAGCTGGGGCTTTTGTTTCATGACACTGTGTTATTCCAGGCTACTGTGGCTTGAGTTGACAAGAATCAGCATTTACTGCTCTCTGTCTGGAACTCTTTTTCCTAGTGAGTTTCCAGACTTAATCCCTCTTGCCATGCTTATAGTTAAGACAGCCTTAGCTGACTCGAAACACGTGCCTGTAATTTGCCTACAGGCAGCAGGTCACAGCTCAGCACCTGGGTGTCTGGTCTCCTGACACACACTGACCAGGGCAGCACCTGGCCGTGCAGGGGGCTCCTGTCCTGTCTCACAGCACTGACCCAAGGACCACACTCTGACACACTAAAAGCAAAGCTCAGATCACAGGTGAGCAGTTCCGCTAGTACCTGCACAGATGTGCCAGCCACCACCACGGTGCAGCGGCCGCAGGAGGCAGGGAATGTGCAGCACTGTCACACAGGCAGCACACACGATGCCTTTCCTTGAATAGGAGCTATGTCATTTCACTCATCGTCATACCAACCCTTACACAGCCTTAACTGTCTCCAGCTCATACACAACTCTGTCTTCTGTAAGTGTTCTTAAATATCCTTCTAGAGCACTTAAGTGCTTTGAAGGCTAAGAAAGGGAAAAGCCTGAGCAGTGCGATTCCTTTATTACCTGTTACACAGCTCAGGCTCTCTTTGAGTTCAAGGAAACGCCAGTTTAATCAGATCCTGTCTGTCGCAGCTCTCGTTCACAGGTTGGTAAGTGCACAGGCTGCAGAGTGTGCATACAAACACTCTTTTTTTTTTTTGTATTCAAGTCTTAGATGAGTTAAACTGTTCCTTTATTAAGCTTACCTTTAATTTGGTGTAATCTTAAAAATGAAGTGATACCTAAATCCTGTTCCTGATGAAACAGGAGCTAATACAGCTTTCCCAGTTAATCCCTTTCCTCGTCAAAACTATTTATGATGCTTTTTCTCGGGATGCAGGAGTATGGCTGTTGGGAAACAGTCACTGTAGGCACATTTGACATGGCAATTCAGCATGCCAACGTGTATCAAGCCATTTCCACCTACTGTCATATTACATATGAGCAAATATGTGTTACGAAGGTGGATTCTGTATCCCATAGAGCAAATTTCACAGTCTGAATACACAGCTACTTCCCAAACCTGGGAAATCCAGGGCTCATTGTCTTGGGTTAGCACATAACCTTCTCAAAGGAGAACGTTGCTCCGTTTGGATTGCTCCTGCCAGATGTTATTGAGTCATAAGAAAGGAGAAAATGTTGGTTAGAGAAGAGTGTGTCTTGTGCCATCCTGTAATCACCTAATTTGCAGAAACAACTGTGTTAAATGTCACACAGCTAAGAGGTACACAGAGCAGAAACAGCTTTCTGCACACCTAACCATGGGAAAGGATCCCTGCTAGGATTCTGTGTGCTGCAGGAACAGGAGAAGGTTCAGATGACAAAAGGAAGTGGACTTAACCATACATAGCTGTTTGGGGATGTGTTGCAGTGGGTTTGGCTGTGTGGCACCCTTGTGTCAGGAGGCACTTTGTAACTGCTGGCTGCTTGAACGTGCAGTGACTGCTAGCACATCTATTTAAATGCATACAAATACTTTTTGAAACCCAGGGGCTGTGCCTTCTGTTCTCCAAAGCATGCAGCTAAGGTAATGTGCCTTTTTTTCTCCAAAATGTTTGTGTACCGTGAAGATCAGTGAAACTGCTGCTGATTTCAGCCCCCGCATGATCCCAACGGCATTTATATAAACAAGGACACTGGGGATTCAGTTAACCCAAACTGGATTAATGCTCTGTAGCTCTTGATTCCTTCCCCCCAGGTGCAGCAGCTCTCTGCTTCCTCCATCATCTGTGAGTGCTGGATGCATGGGTTACAGTGCTGCCCCTTCGAGGCTGCTCCGTGCATGCACCTCGGTCCATGGGCTTGAAACAAACTGGGTTTAGCCTTCCCAGCAGCCACATAAGAGCAAGGCAGGTGTGATGAGGAGCCTTGTGCCCAGGACCTTGTCCCTGCACAGCACCCACACAGAGTGGGATGGGGCTCGGCGCTGCCAGGCATCCCCCAGGCTCCAGGGCAGAGCCCGCGGCTCTCACCCACCCACACGTCCCTTCTGCAGCTCTGTGTGCAGCATCCCCAGCCTTCCACAGCAGATTATTTGATCTTGCAGAGGCTTTACCCCTGATGATATCTGTTGGCCCTGACATGATTTATGCCTAGTGTGATTTATTTGGGGGAACCGTGGTGGAAGCAGTTGAGAAATGCAGTAGATGGCAGAAACCGACCGAACTGATGAACTGCCCAAATGAAATGCTCGTGATCCCTTAGGCAGCTATTGATCCGTGGTATCCCCAGGGGCTGCTGCAGCCTGCTTCTCTGAGAAATGGGGGAGAGGCACAGAAGTGACAGGTAGGTGCAGCATGCCTTGCCTCTCGTTAATGCTGAAAGCATCTTTGCCGTGGAGTGGCCGGGCAGCGCTGGGCAGCAGAGTTTGCTCCAGCCTGACCTGAAGAGGTGGGTCTCAACTCTAGGTGATGCTATGGAACACACATCTCTCTGGAGAAATTGAACTGACTCTCCTTGAAGGTCTTGAGTGCTGAATTGCTGCTCTTGGGGTTGATTGGCAACTCTGAGATGAAAAATTGCCTCTGTAAAAGCAAACCAGAATGAGAGGCTGGCACATTTCAGCTCCCTGCTCGGGGTCCTTGTGTTTCTGCTTTGCCCTCATGCCAGGGTTTTGTTGGATGGAGAGGCAGGTCTGAGAAATGGAGGGCAGTCCTCTGAATGCACATGTTTTTTGTACTCGAGGAATTACTTTGTTTAGGATAATTCGGTCTTCTCCAAGTATGTGCAAACATCAGGTATTGTTTCCATTGTATCAATGTTTGCACCGTGAGCCCAAGTTGCCAATTTCAGACAAATGCTAAAACTTGTGGGTTTAAAAAAACCACCTCTTCTGCAATGATATTTTTATCTCATTAAATGCGTTCTCTCTCTCTTCCCTTTGTGAATAGCTGATGAAACGTGAGAAACACTAACTGAAAACATCAGAAGGAAGTTGCCCTCTGTATAAAAGGGAGGAAGAACTGCTCCTCTGAGACAAGGAGGGGCTGAGCCGAGTAGGAGCAGCTGTGGCCTGGGGAGGATGTGTGGAAACCTGGCCTCAGGTGGGTCTCTCCCTCTCTTTGCTGAAGCAGCACCTGGAGCCTGTGGAGAATTGCCTGGAAAGTGCCAAAAGGTGAAGTTGCACTAATGCTGTTAACTCTGGGCAGCCCATGGGTCTGGGAGCAGGTCAGTCTGTCTGCAGGGAGCTCTGCAGTTTGCTCTGAAGTAACCTGCTGCAGAAGATTACAGATTTTGATTTCAGAGTTTCAGACAGTGCACAGTCTGTCTTTAAGCTGCTTAGCAGGGTTTGGGGCTCTTTTGCTTTCTGCATTTGCCAGGGGTAGGAAGTTTTGAAGAACATGATGCAGAGGGGAGGGGAAAAGAAGGGCTTTGCTGACACTGGCTCAAAATCTCACTCCCAAGGGTCTGGGGAAGGAGCTCCAGGGCTGTGTGCTCCCAGGGGAAGGGGGCAGAAATGTATCTGTGTACCTACATTGTATTTCAAGGTATCTTCTCAGGCTCATAAATAATGAATTGTATAGGTTTGAGCCTTTCTCTCAAAATAGAACTTAGAAATCCAGACACTCAAAATGTGATCTAAACTTGAAATTTGAAGAGCAACCGTAGCCTTCCCTAATTTTAGACGTTAAACTTGCTTCTCCCTGCTTTCTGCTACCAGTTACCCAGAGGTTACTGGATATACTCACCTTTGACTGGAGACCAAGCCTCAGGGTACTCTGCTCCTAACAGGGATGAATCTAGGCAGAAAAGGAGAAATGTGTATTTCAGGCTTCCATAAAACCCAATTGTCAGCTCCCTGAAGCTGATGAAAGCAGGCTCATCTCTTTTTTTCTCTGATTTTGCTAACAAGGCTTGTGTATTTTTACTTCTTGGTTCCCTTATTTTGCTTCAGTTCTGCCAGATGATTCATGTAAAAAACTCATAAAAAACCTGGCAGTAAACAACCTCCTGTTCATCAGAGTGATTCAGTAACTACTCCTGGGAATACATTGCAGATTGTTTATGTTCCAGCCCCAGGGATGTTCCAGTGCTGTTGCTTTCAAAAATTATTGGGAAACCTCAGGTGCTCTAGATTCCTGTTCTTCAGGGTTCTGAAGAGGATGTTGGTAAGTGAACAATGACGCCTCTTTCCTTTTCAAAGACAATCTCACCTGCAGTGTCTGATATCATTCTGACTCAGTACTGCTCACGCTCGTTGCTGTAGGTGTTCATACTGGTGTGTGTGAAAACAAACAGGCCACTTCAGCAACCTGGGAGTTTGGAGAGTTTTACTTAAGCTTGCTTCACCTGTCCTGCTTACAGGTCTCTCCTGGTGTCTGCTGCTTCATTGTCACCTCTGCTGCAAGAAAACAAAACTGAGCAGGAGTCTGGCATGCAACTGTGTCACCTTACACTGCTGCCAACAGCTGGCACCTGGGAGTGGGTGAAGACCTCTTCCCTCTGCCTGGAGGTATGTGTCTCTGAGCTTTGCCCTACCACCATTGTCTTCAGCTGAGCCCAGGAGATGATAAATTCTAGTCTTATGATGCAGTGGAGCCTTAACTCAGAGCCCTGCCTCGTGCTCTCCAGAGTCAGGGGAGACGGCTGCGTCTCTTCCTGCTGTTCTCAGACAGGCAGGTCATGCTGGAGCAGCCCTGGACATCACAGTACCCAAATAACACATAATCCCCAGGAACTGGAAAACATTGTGAAAGCTGGAGGGGGACCAGAATCACAGCTTCCTATGGTGGTCCCTGTGCTTCTGGCTGTGCTGCAGCCCTCAGCCCGGCTGAGCCTGGCCCTGTGAGGATGTTCCTCCATCCCTGCAGCCCCCTCGCCCTTTCTTACAATAGTCCTGCTTTTGGACATATGGAAACAGTGCCCTGGTAATAAGAGACCACTATTTCACTCATCTGGATAATGAATCCCTTAGCTGGCCATGCAGTTAGATCTTAACTGCAGCAAGCTGTTAACCAACCCCTTCTTTCCTATTGGCTCTACATGCAGTTCAGTATGAACTATGGCATGAATTTGGGTGAAATTTGGAGGAATTTCTGGGAAGACAATAATTTGTTCAGATGGACCTTCAGCAGGCATCTCAGAAAGTTCCAGGCCCACATTTCTGTTTTGGCTGGGCTGGTGGAGAGCAGCCTGTGCTGTGTGTGGAACGGTGCTGCTCCTTAGCTGCACTGTGTTGTGTAACGCAGCAGCTGGGATCAGATGGGTTCCTGCTCCCGCAGGCTTCACGCTCCACAGCAAGCAAACTCATCCCTGCACCGCTCTGGTTTCCTGTTGGATGCACACAGGTAGATGAGGAAGGAGAAGGGAAGACTGGAACGTAAAGCAAAACCACACTGCTACTCAGCCAGTGCTGGCCTTGCTGCTGAAGTGCCACATGTGAGGCTTTTCCCCACTGTTCCTGGGGTGCCCTGAAACAAAGACAATTCTGATCAGCCCCAACTTTTCAACAGCATTAAACAGGAAGGAAGCTGAACAGTTTAGGGATGTTATATAATAACTCAGCATGAATTTTCACGCTGTGACAATAAGATACTTTTCTTTCCATGGGCTGAAAGATACATGTTTCTTTGCCTATAGAGTAGCTTTTCCATCTGGTCAGCAGTTTGCCATGCCTAAGCCCCTTGATGGGCTCATGAGACACATGGAAACAGTGCCTCTGCCTCAGCCCTGCTCCCCTATTACTTTGGAAAAGGACGGAAAATGGGGAAAGAGAAGCAAGAGTTGAGAAACCCACGGGCCTGGTTGTTGAAATGAACCAAGCAAGGCTGGGAGACTCAGTTGCTTGTGTCTTGTGTTGGCAGTAGGTAGTCTGCAGGTAGCTGCAGGGCAGAGGCTTTCTGCAACAGGCTGAGGCAGAACATTCACTGCTGGTGGTGCAGATGCTCCAGTTCCAACATAAATCAGGGGTCTTCCTTACACTCACACTTCGGTTCTGGAAGTCACCCAGGCATGCTCGTGCTGAGAGCCATGCCCAGAAGTGCCGTGGGCTGCCCGTTCCCGTGGCCGTCTCTGAGGTTTATTGTGTGGCCTCAGTGTCACACCGCGCCGGGCAGCCGGCTCTTTCCGTGTCAGTTCAGTTATAGATGGAAAGGTTCAGCTGCCAGGCATCCATGTGAGAAACATCCCTGTTGTCAACATTTCTGTGGAACAGAAGGGCATTTCATAAACGGGCACAGCTGAGTGAGCGCCTGTTGCTCAGCCCTTGGGGTGTAGCAGCGGAGCTGAGATGGAACATCAGAGCCCCAGGAGACAGGACAGCCCTTGGAAGCTGCAGGCTGCCAGGGGAGCAGGGAGCAGCACACTGTGATGCTGTGAGGGTCCAGCCAAGCTGAGACAAGCTAAGGGGAAAGATGGCAATAGGCAGTGCAGTCTTTGCCTTCTTTCAGTGGTGGTGGTACCTGTTACAAGGTGGGGTTGCCACAGTGGCTTTCTGCTTGCCATGGTGTCTCCTGTGAAACCAGAACCACTGTAAAATACTACACACCTCTGCAAAATGCCTAAGTACTGCTCCATACCTGTGTGTGGCTTGGGGTCTGTTGGGCAGGTCTGTGGTGTGTTGGTTTCTGAGGTCTAAGGTCAGAAGTGCCCCAGGAGCACATGTGCAGTCCTGCCAGAGGCACTGGCTGCCCAAGGCTGTGGAGCTGCTCAGACCTGGCTCCAGCTCTTTATGATGCAAAAAGGGAGATCTCAGCCTCTACTCTGGCAAATCCTAAATTCCAGGTTTTGGCACTTGAGGGAAACCAGAAATCAAAACTGCTTTTAAAGCATGGTTAAGCAAATTTGTAGCCTAAAACCATTGCTGGCTGCTTTGCACTGGGTTCAGAGACAACTTCCAGCTCTGGAAATCACTAAGCACTTAGGGCTGGAAAAGGCTGTGGTGGGACAGGCCCTTTGCCAGACATGCCTCAGCCTTGTTCCTTTCCCCTGCCATCTGCTGGTGGCCACCCTTGAGAAGATGCTGGTGGCACAGCTGTCACCATTACCTAGCCATAAGGCTAATTCCTTGATGTTTGCTGCCCTAAATCCAACTTGCTCATCACATTTACACTGCTGCAGAGTGTGGGACAACCGCAGCTCAGATGGGTCTTTTCCTTAGTTTTTCCCTTGTCGCTTTTTGCTTATAACTGCTTCTTTAGTAAAAACATCATTCAGACTGAGACAGGAGGAGTTCACAGTCACGCTGGCTTGGCTTTTTGAAATACCCAAGTGCAAGTAAAGAGTTGGGCAACCACAACTTGCACATAAAAGCGAGCTGTAAGTATCCATCTCAGGACAAAAGGTTCCATTCAACCTTGCCTGTTAGAATTTACCTAATTCAAAATCTGGCCACTGCATGCAATTCAGCTTGCATGGAGTCACATCTTTGTTGCAGCAGGTGGTTTTTCACCTCCAGCTACAAGTGGTGCCTTTTGGGAAAGAGGGGAAGCAGGAATTGCATCTCTTCTGGTGTGTGCTGGTAGCAGCATCCCTACCTGGGAACACAGCCCTGCAGCCTGCTGTCACCTTTGTGCTGAACAGGTTGCAGAAGGCAAATTTAACCAGGAAGGCAGCAGCATGCCCACCAGCCAGGTGCTGGCCTGGTGCTGAGGAAACGGGTCTTGGGCTTCTCTGGTTTAATTGCACTCTGCAGTTCTTGCTCTAGCTCATAGGAAGCCTCGCTGCCTGCTCTGGAGCTTGCTCCTGAGACCACAGGGAGCTGAAGGAGGTCCAGCAGCCTGTCTGTGTGCTGAAAGGTACGCTAGCAGCTGCCAAACCACAACCATCATTTTTAAAGTCAAAAAATGGAGAAAAGGTAAATAATGATGCTTTTTGAGGGAAGTGGTTTCTGTCCTGTAGCTCTTCTTTCTTGTAGTTTGCTGCAAGCAAAACCAAGAACCCTGTAACGCCTCACTCTGCTACCTGGTGTGTTTTAGGCTTGAGTTGTTTCCTGTGCCCTGGGGAGGTCTGGTGGTCTCTCTTAGAAGAGACCGAGGTTTAAGTCAGAGGAATGATTCTCACTCTTTCCTAGTGTTACAAATTATCTTAGTGAAATGGCTTGGTTGTGTTTGTTAACGCTGAGGGATGAGATTCATGGAGCATAAGGGAGTAAGCTGCAGCTCTCTTAGGCCCTGTCCTACAGATTCAGACTTCCCTGCAGCGGCTGCTCCTTTTTCCTACCCTGATTCATGGAGCAGGGAGCTTTGCCAGTGCCAGCTTTGTGATGCATGGCTACAGCCAGAGAGATTGTTGGTTAGCAGTTTTTCCTAGGTTAGCAGTTTTTCCTAGCTGTGTCTAAACCAGCCCCTTTCCCCCAAACCCTGCAGGGTCTCCTCTCCAGGCTACCCTCGGGCTAAAGAGCTGTGGGCAGAGCCGATGGGGCGGATGGTTTGGGGTCTGCCTCAACACTGACTGACCTGCAGTACTGCACTGGGAGTGCTGGTTGAGCTCTCCTTGAGCCGGTGACCTGACCCAGAGCCAGCCTCTGCCTGATCCTGGTGCTGCTGCAGTCCTCTGGGCTCCCATCCCCCAGGAGTCATCACCTTCAGTGAGATGCCCAGGATGCCTTTGGGTGCATGGAAACAATAAATGCACCAGGTAAGGAAGAGCATTACAGCCCTGAAGCAAAGAAACCTCATTAGTCTGCGGGTTTGGTGGTGGCTTTGGTTATTTACAGCCCAATGCATTCTCTGGCAGTGCCTCCACACCTCCAGCACAGCCGTGCTCTAACAAGCAGCCCTGGGTTCCTTTGCAGCGAGCACGCTCATCAGATTACAGCAAGTGCCTCCCAGTAGGGTGTCCACGTGTGACAGGCAGGTCTGTAGAAAGGCACATTGGCTTCCCCTGCTCAGAATGCCCAGCAGGTACCAATGCAATGCAAATCCGGGCACAAATGTGTTCCGTGACTTCTGTTTGAAGCACTGCCCAGCAGCCGACGGCTGCGGGTTGCTCTGTGCTGACACTCACACTCCTGCTTCAGCAATTCACCTCAGGCCTGCTTTTTCTTTTAAAAGTATTCTTATTTTCTCAGTTGGGAATTCCCCTAGGAAATCTCCTCGGTAACCAGCAGTTCTGTCAGGGGAACTGTGAAAATGCACTGCTGGCTTTCATTGGCTTCTAGAAAAGACAATAACTTTTAACAGTGTAAAACCCCCTAATCAGCAGGTAACTACAAACATCTTGGTTCAGGTACTGGACTGAAGGGTCACATTGCTCTAAAACCCAGAATTTTAGAAATGGCATGGCATGAAGGGACAATGCTGCTGCAACAGACCAAAGGTGCTTGGGAAAGTGAGCCAGGGGTTTACTCTGATGTGTAAACATGAATGGGTTAAACCTGAAATAACTCACAACTATTGATGAGATTCTGAAGAAGAAAAACCTCTGTCAAATTACAGCTGAGTAGCCAGGCTTGCAGTTCCCCGTCCTAGAGGGCAGCATGAGTAATGAATCAAGAACAGTCTGGTTTATAGAGACTGCAGTTCTCAGCAGGTCCTGGTGGGAAGTGTTGGCCGTAGCTCTCCACCCCACGTCAGTGGCTGCGTGACAGCAGGGTTCAGTCTCAAAATCACTCACCACACTTCACTAAAATCCACTTCCAGGTACTACTCCCACAAGCCAGTCTGGCTTTTGGTATGGTTTTAAAGCACACTTTAATATCACGGTAAAACAAAGTTTACCAAGGCAGAGAGAAGCTCTGGTGTTGAGAGAAGCTCTGCAGTGCTTTGGGGCACACAACTGGAACGGCAAAGAGGAGCCAGAGCCCTTGCAGCTGACCCATCCCCCGTTTCATCACCAGGGCTACCTCCTTTCCAGTCTGGACTCTGTTAGGCTCAATAAGATCATTTCTTCTAATCCTCCCTTTAAAACTGGCCTCCTGTTCTGTCTCTCCAGAGAGGTTGTTGGGGTTTTTTTGCATCTTCTCTGCTGGGAATCTGGATCTGGTGGCACTGTTTGTGTCAAAGCTGCTTCCACTGGCAAAGGCTCTCAGCCACATGGGAATGTGACATGGGAACTTGGGGTGCACAGAAATCCTGCCTCAGCTGGGAGTGAAACAAAAATGCTCTTTTGCACTTGCAAAAGGCACTTCCCATTCTGACAACGGGTGACTTCCCACACCACTGCATTCCAGTGGAAAAAGAGCCTCAAACTCAGGTGTTCTGACAATTCCTCTTTCCAAAATGTCTTGTAGGGGAAACTGTCCAGTTCCTTACAGCAGACAGGCGTCCTGGTTCCTGCAGTTTGCCTTCTAAAGACAGACGCCAGGTGAGCAGCAGCACGGTGTCAGCAAAGGTGACCTGCCCCGGCGCTGTGCTGGGAGCCTGGCCCGCCCGGGAGCAGCAGCTCTCCGGCACTCTCTGGAGCTGCTGCTTAGAACCGCTGTTGGCTCTTGCCATGTCCCAGCTTAAGGCTGAGCAAAGCTTTTAATGTTTGTTCCCATAGTCTCTGCTCCTTTGGTCTGGAGGTGCTTGCACAGCAGAGCCCGTGCAGTGTGTTGCTCCCAGGGCCAGGGAGGATGAGGGGTGCAATGTTTAGTTCTGGTGTTGAACCTGACTTGGAAACCCTGTACTGCACAGAGCGGTGCCACTGCACATTCTGGAGCTATCTTTTCCAGAATAAAATGGTCTTTCCTTTGAAGTACAGCAGTGAGTGGGTGGGCATGGTCTGATTCAACAGGCTACAAGAGATTTCCCCTGAATCACCACTACCATCTGCCTCCTCCACACCCCTCCTGTGCCTTCTCCCCCGGGCATTTCTAGTGCTTCTGGCTCAAATAAAGTCAGGTCCTGGCAAAGTACAAGGTGTTTGCAGAGGCAGGAATCCAAGTTGCTGTAACAGTTGATAACAAAGTCACAGAACAATAGGCAGAAAGGGACTCTTGGAGGACTCTGGCCCATATGCTCAAACCAGGGGCAGCTGAGATCAATGTGATGGTGAGCAACAAGTTTCTTGCCAATGTGGGGGCTGCACAGGAGTATTTAATGTGCCGTCCCTGGTCACCTTTGAGGATTGCCTGGTACTGTTCTTATGGTCTGTGTGAAGTGCTGGGGACATCCTGTGAATGCCAGATTTTCCCCTTGCCTGCAAATGAAACGAGCCAGTTGTTGTCATTTGCTTAATTGAGGGTGAGCTGGGCAGGTTCTGAGCCCTTCCCTGCTTTCCCATATTGTGGCTGGGAGTATCTTCCATGTTGGGGCATTCCTCTAAGCTGCTTGGTGGGTGGCTGGCCCCTCATGTCAGAGGCAAGGTGGGGTAGGAAGGCTGAAATGTTTAGTCTTTTAAATGTGTGAACAGAATGTCTTGTGTGGGGTTGTTTTAAACTGCTGCTCTTTCCCCCCTCTCTCCAGAGAGCTATTCTGCTTCTAACCTTGTATTTTTGCTCCCTTGTTCTAAGCCAGAGAAACGAGTTTTTATCTCTGTTGTCTGTGTGGGTGTTGTGGGTCTTTGTACAGCTTAACTGAAAGGCTTCAGCACTAAAGATGAGTGCCCTTAACTAACAGTGAAACGATACACTTTTCCTGCTGCTGCACTTCTTGTCAAGAAGCCTGTCAGGGGTCCTGGTGCTGTGCTTTGGGGTGGACGGTGCCTTGGGCTTTGTGTTCCCTCAGTCCTCCCCTCCTCATGAGCTCCAGCCCTTCTGCCTTCTCCAGACAGGGTGGCTTACATTGAGCAAGCAGGAATAAATCTTTGCTGGAGCTTTGGGGTTTTTATCCTCCCTCCAGGGCCAGACTTGTTCCGGTCTTTCCTGTGCAATTGCATGATTGACTGAAATTCAGGGCTGAAGGCAGGGAATGGTGAATGATCCCCGGGGAATATGAGTTTGAGCTGGAAACGGCTTGATAACTCTGTGCAGTTTGCTGTTCTCCTAACTGTGCTTGTAGGTGAGTGGTGTGGCTGGAGTCTGGGCTGAATGCAGTGTTCCAGAGCAGGTCTGGGGCACAGAGCTCCACAGCTGCCTGGAGACCACACACGGCTTGTGCTCTGGCTGCCCTGGTCCTGCCATTGCCTTCAGTGGCCCTGGGCTGCAAGTGTATTCCCAGAGACTCCTGGGTGCGTGGAATGTTTCTGAGTCCGGGACCTGGAAGCTTCCCATCTGAGATGGGGAAGGAACCTGATCCTGCCTACCCTGTCAGGCAGATCCTGAGGTAGGAAAAGCACCCAAGACATCTCTTTCTTCTCCCTGGTTAGGCTGGCTCCTGCATGAGGCAGAACTCGTTAGCACATTTGTGTTAGGAAATGGCCCTGTGCCTGTGACCAGGCTCTTGCGTGGCGCTGCTGGATGGGCTGTACATCAGGCACTGTACCAAAACTAAAATCAACATAAAAGCAACCTTGCTGAGCTTGACTGCTCGCCCTGGCCCGGCCTTAGGGCAAGGGAGTGGAGAGAGCAGAGTCTGCCCGGTGATGAAACCCTGCAGTAATTACGACAGGCATCTCCAAAGCGCAGCGATGGCAGCTTTCAGATGCAGGGCTCCCATTGATATTCCTTTGATTGGTTTCCAGACCTGAACAAACCTCTTGGTAGGCACTTTTGAAGTGAGCAAACAGAAATCTCTGGCTGGATCGCTTGCTGTGTTAGAGAGTGTATTTGGACTGTGTCAGGAGATAGCAAGGCAGCCTTTCTTCTCACTTGCTGTCCCCACAACTTCCTCCAGCCCTTTGAAGTGTGAGGTTTATTGCAGGTTAAGAGCAAAGCTTTGCAAGGCATATGCTGTTTTTTCCCCTTGTTAGCAAAAGACACCAATGCTCCTGACGCCTGGAGAATTGAAATGTAACCTTGGCAGACTGGGGAGAGCCCCAGCCTGTCCCCTCACCACGCCTGCATGGGTGACCCTCTGCCTGGGCTGGCGCAGGGCTCTGAGAGCTGGGCACAGGCAGGGCACTGCTGCTGCCTGGGCACCCACTGAAGTGCCACCGGGGCAAAGGGGTCTGGGGGAGGGCAGGGAGCAGGTCCCAGGGCACCCCAAAGAGAGTGAATCCCACAGAGGTGGCAGGAGGCTGCGACCCTGCTCTGCTCTGCACTTCCCCACTCTGTAACACCTTATTCCTAATACTTTTGCCCATTGCTTTTGTCTCGTGTTGCTTCTGCACTGGGAATAGTTGCTGGTACACGCAGCCAAACCAAGCGTGGATTGCAGTAATTTGGGCACAAAGGCTTTTGGATGCTTGCTTTGATTGCTTTGTGTGTGAGGAGGGACCAAAACCCGCCATTTAAACATGGTGCAGCAGAAACAAACGTGTCTGTGAGAGGTTGTGCTGATGGGGAAGCAGAGCCCTGGGGAAGCAGCCCTGGAAAGCAATCCATCAAATGGGATCCCATTGCCTTTTGCACTGGGTTCAACGGGCAGCACTGGAGCCGTGACTCACTGGACCACCACCACCGCTGACTAAAAATACCTCAGGAAAACATCTGAGATGGATATTGCAGTGAGTCACCCTTCCCAACAAAAAGGCTTAAGGAGAACTGCATGCATGGATGGAAATGCCTCCCATCTCCTGAAGCACAGCAGTTTGAGCTCTCCTCACATGTGCGGGGTGGCCGTTTGCAGGGAGCAGCAGGGAGCAGACGGGACCTGCTCACCCCATCTGCCCATGCCAGAAACAGCCAGGCTTGCTCATCAGCTGCCCTACTCAGGCTCCCTAGGCAACAGGAGCTTCTAGCAGCTTCTAAAGCTGTCCACAGGTTTCTGTGGGGAAGGAGCAGTTTGTAGGCAGGCTGAGGGTAAGGGCTGCATGGCGCATCGCTGCCAGGCGCGTGGCTCAGACCCTGCTCTGCAGCCACGCTGGGTCCAGCACTGACTGTCCCCTCCAACGTCACGGCGTGAGTCACTGCTCGGGTTCGTGCGAGGTCCTGACACTGCTTTGGGGGATGGTGCTTGCGAAGATGACTATATACAGCTATTAATGTTTGTTCTAGGAGCGGGGAGACTGTAAACAAACAAGCCCAATCCAGCAGAAACAATGCTCACCACAGTCACAGCCTCTCCTGCAGCTTCTTGTTTCGGTGGAGGGTTCTCAGTCCAGATGCCGCCTCCCTGAGTGGAAGCAGCCTGACGATCGTGCTGTTCTCCAGGCAGGAAAGCTCCTGGCACAGCCTGTCCCGCATCCAGAGGAAGCTCCTCCTGCTGCCTCGTGGATGAGCCTCCACCATGGGCAAACAGGGACTTAAAGCCGGGGCTTAAACCCTGTTTGTGCTGCTTTCCTATACCAAATGATGAATGTGCTCCCAAGGGAGGCTCCTGACCAGTGCCAAAGGGAATGTGAATAAGCTGCTCATTTTGCTAAAGCTCTCCCATGGACAGTGAGGAACAGCTTTGGGAACAGGCAGGGCAGTGCCTGCCCAAGTCAGGGAACCCCATTTCCTCCCATTTCTTTGCTGTGCCTCACTGCCTGACCCAGGAGCCCATGGCCTAAAAAATCTGCTGTCTGGGTGTTGTCAATAGCTTTGGGAGCAGTGATTTTTCAGTATTGCTTGCAGCTTCTTGCAGGGCCTGTTTTTAAGGCTGGTACCTTGTAAGGGTGCTCAGGCTTTACCCAGCAGAAGCAGTACTGGCTGGGAAAGCCGTGTGTCCTTGCCAAGCAGTCTGGTCCAGCACCAGCAGGCAGACAGAGGAACACATCTAAGGGATGCAGGTCCTGCAGAGGGTACCTGAGCTGGTGTCTGAGGGTATCTGAGAGCTGTGCTTGCTCCCAATCCCAAAGGGCATCCTCCCATGGGCTTCGGCAGCCCTTGGCCACCCTCTCCCGTCACCTTTCCTTGGGTTTGAGCTGTGTGGGTTGCTCTTGGCAGCAGGTTCCCCAAGCAGAGATGTTGAGCTGTGTAGCACAAGTAAGCAGGGCTGTAACTCTTCATATTTATGTGCACAGTCCCCCTGTGTGCCTGTGGCGTGGAACACCCTAGACAGCTTTGAAATTAAGAGCATAATTTTCTGTGCGTTTCAGGTTGCTTTCTGACGTTACTTCAGCTCCTCAGAGTTTAAGAGGGGTTACATTCCTCTTCCAAATAGTTCCAATATGAAACACTGCTGTTTTCTATGAATTTGTATTGTGGGTAGAAGAATGGGATGGGTTGGGATCTCGCTGGAGGCAGTTTGTTAAGCACAAGGGGAAGGTTCATAAACGGAAGGACAGTGAGGTGCTGGAATAAATCTCGTGGCAGATTTTGAAAGCAGATTAATTCTTTGCAAACATTGGGATACAATTACCCTTGCCTTCAGGCAAGAGGATGGAGGGGTCCCAGCTCGTCCTCTCTCCGGTGCAGAATCCCCCTGGTTGTGTTTGTAACCGTCCTGGCGAGGAGCCGTCGCAGCAAACCTTTAATTGGCTGTGAAAATCGTGTGCTAACTGATGAGATGGCACAGGGCACACACGGGCACCTGTCCTTAAATGAAAGCCCAAGAGCTGATAAAGTTTTTCCTGGCTTATCTGCCAAAACAGAAGGGAAACAGCAGGCCCTGCTTGGGCACAGGGACTTGTTCTCAACGCTGGCTCTGTCAGCTGCTCTACCCCAGCGTAGGTACCAGCACCCTGAGCGTGCTGCTGCTAGTATCTGCCTCCACTGTCTCTTCTACTGAGCAAGCCCTGGGCTGCCCAGGCACTGTCCCAGCAGCTTGGGTCCCTGCCCTGTTCCCTCTCCTCTGCCTGGGAGCCAAGGGATGAGCCCAGGGAGGACTCATACAGCAGAGACATGGGACAGTGCTGCAGCCCAGAGGGACAGTCAGGCTTGAAATAAGGGGCCAGCGTATACAAATGGCAACTGTGCAAATCACATTGGAAATAACCTGATGAGGTAGGCTTTCTTTGGAGCAGAGTTGGCATACGGATCTGGTTACTTGCTTGGCCTGCTCCCTGTGCTCCAGAGCAGTAGGAATGTGGTTGGTTCCTTTTAGCAGGGTATAAACATTTACGCTGTCCTTTCTGACCCTGTCACTTTGATTTCCTCCATATACTTTTCCAGCAGTGCCTATTGGCAATGGAAAAATGCATTAGCCTGAGCTAATTTGTTTTTCCTTTCTATACAGGTGCATTAAGTCTTGGGGAATGGGACAGTGCAGTGGGACTGTGGAGCTGCAGGGCAGGTGGGTGCACCCGTGGCACTGGCACGAGGTGTTCGCAGGGCGTTGGGGGCAGCAGGCAGTAGAGATTTTGGGCTGTGCTACTTGTGCTTCTTGAAAGGATTTGCTTTCTTTTCTTCCATGCTAAACAGTTGTTGCCATCAGCAAAACAAACAAAAAAGATGTCTAATTGCTCTGCCCTTTCTGAGGGCTGTTTTACTGGAGGGAAAGAGAAACTTACCACAGTTTATAAGCATAATTGATGGGGCCAAACTGGGAGTGAGCATAAATCAGTTGCTTCTTTTAGATACATCATCTAAATCCATGGAAGCAGGACACGCTACACCGTGTGACCAAGGCATGTGAGTTTGCCAGCCGAGTAGGTAAGGTGGAATGGTCCCTGTGCTCATTAAGTCCTTCATTTCCTCCAGCTAACTTTAGAGGTAATTAAAATGCCCTTCCACCTTTGTCTGCCTTAAATCCACAGGAAAAACGTAATGTGCAGCATCTGATGGCTGGAGCTGTGCCCGAGGGGTAGCTTGCAGGAGCAGTTTGGATTACCCCTGCACTGGAGAACTTTGTCATCTTTGCAGGTATGTTTTTTTTACTGCAATGAGCAGAAAACAGCAAGATTTTTTACCAATGTGCTAGTAGGCTGTTTGCCTGAGTGTAGTGATGTGCTTTGCCCAGACAGCCTGAGGGCAGGATGAAATTTCATTTTTAGCTGAGCATTGGCTATAAAACAATGCTGTCCTGAGACCTTCACAGCTCGTGGGTAAAGGGAGGGAGCTGCAGGATTCATTATGGACATTGGACTCTCTTACTCTTTGCACCAAATAACCTGGGGGGAAAAAAAATGGTTGTGTTTGAAATAAACCAATGTATCAGTAAGATAAATACATACTTTAAAAGAACTTATAACTGGGTTTTGAAAGAGGAGTGCAAAGCTGCTTCCTGTCATCACTGCTATAGATGATGCCTGGCCAAGCACGAAGTAGATGCTCAGTGTTTCGTGGAGTTAAGCAATTTATTAATTTAGGATACAGGCAGAAGCCTCCAGTGTAAAAGCTCTGAGTCCACAGAGAGCATGGTATCAGGGTACTGTCTTCCTTACAGTGCTCTGTGGCTGGAGATGTTGAAGCACTTGAGCAGCAACAGGCAGTGGTAGGAGAAAGGTGCTTGGGGGAGCCCTGCAGAGGAGGAAGGTGCTGTGCTCAGGAAAGCCCCACAGAGCAGAGGCAGAGCCTGAAATCCCAACTGTACAAGTCTGTCCTTTGCGCTGTCCTTTTGTTCAGGCAGCTGCTGCTGACTGACTGAAACCATCTCCCTGATTCTGTAGTGACCCTGTCCTGTCCACCCTCCTGATTCTGTGTTGATGTGCTCTGTCTTGGCAGTGCTGACACAAACCAAAGTCAGTGTGCTCGCTTGTGTGAAGATGCACAGGGACCCTTTGCCGCTGCCCTGTGGCAGAGAGCAGCCACCTCAGCAGAGCCCTTGGCTGCAGAACTCCTGGCTGCAGAGCAACCCGTGTCCGCAGAGCCCCGTCCGCAGCGGAGGAGCAGCGGAGCAGCGAGGCGCATGCCCGGCGCCGGCACGGAGCGGGCGGCAGCACTGCCAGTGCCGCGGCACACGCCATCAGGGACCAGCAGCACGCTGGTGGAGATCCAGAGGCCTGCAGAGTGGTTTTGATTAAGACCTGCTGTTTTCCCAGCACTCTTCCGAGACAGCCGCTGTTGTGGCTCGCAGCGTTTCTCGTGGTGTGGGGTGCTCCAGGAGCCCCACAGCTGCAGGCCCTGAGCTGTGTGGCTCCTCCAGCCTCTGCCAGCTCTGGCCACACACTAGTGCAGCCTTAACCCATCAGTGGAGCCTCCTCTCATTAGCAGCATCATTAGTGGTTGTAAGCAGTGCAGGCAGTGCGTGCTTTCTCAGAGGGCAACCACAACACAACCTGTGCTGGCACACGAGTGTCCTGCAGGCATTGACGTGCCATGGATTATCCTGTGCTTCAGCCTGGGAAACCATACGGCGTCTGTTGGCCAGTGAACAGCTCTGCTCCTGTCCTAGGATGTGTCTTCCTCCTCCTGTTTGCCCAGATTCGCTCACGATGGCTATAAAACACAGCAGTAATTAGAGGCATTAAGTGTATGTTCTTATTCATAGGTAATCATAGACATTAACTTTCTTCTCCCAGTCTCGCTGTTCCTGCCATCACAGCTTTGTCACAGCCGGGCTCTCAGCTGAAGCAGCTGTACCAGGGGTGAAAGGATAAATCATAAATGGCTTCATTGCAGTTGGATAGGTTTGCCCTTGATCTCCCTGAAATCAAGAAATAGTCTGAATTCATCCCTGCTACAGTAGACTGAGTTGAAGATTGTGTCTAGTCATAGCACCCTATGGTTGGACTTGTAATGGGGATCTGTTTGTCCTATTAAGACAGAAAATCCCCTGAGCCAGCTGCCACATGAAAATCAGGCCAGCAAAGCTCAATCCACGCTGGGCACAGGTCACTGCATGCAAACATCCTGGTTGTACCTGCTTTCTACAGCTTGCTGCTATTTTTTCTTCTTCCCAGACCCTACTCTCTCCCAGCAGAAGATGCACTCTCAGGTCCCAGCTTTGTGCGGTGAGAAAATGTGAAGTCTTATTAAAAGCCTCTGCCTTCTAATGCATTGTCTTAGAAAACCAAACCAAGGAATTAGCAAAACTAAAACTGTTAAAAGAGCCAAAAGTGTTATTAAAACCACTGTAGGCATCTCAGCAGCCTCTATAAATAACAGCTTGCAGATGTGCAGAATGAAGTAAGTGGCATTTTGCAATTCAGCTAAACTCCAAATACTGAGTCTCGCTGCGAGTGGGCCCAGAGACACAGCCCTGCTCCGTGACTGCCCTAGCCAGGGAGGAGAGATCCCACGATGGATGCAGCTCATTGATTTCCTCACTGGCTGCTCCATTCCAGAGCTTCCCCGTGCTGAGTCCCTGCCAGCTGCGGTACTCTGAGTGGGGTCTGTGGCATGTGGTGGCAGAGGGTGGTGGTGGTACCCAGAAGTAGCTCTACATCTTCCAAGTGCCTGGTCCCCAGGTACCCTGAACTCTTAGGGAAACGTGGAGCCTGTTGCTGCAGCTCTGCTCTTTGCTGGTGTTTGCCCTCCCATCCCTGCACTGCCCACTCTGCATTATTCACTGGGAGAGGAATGATTCTGGTTGGCCTGAAAAAAAACCCCAAACCACTCCTGTGCAATCTGCTTTGAAGAGTGAGAAGAGAAGGCTGGGGCTCTGCAGCCCGGCTGCCCTCCTCCCTGCGCTGCCAGCCCTGCTCTGCCCCACCACAGCCTCTCCCAGATGTGCCCACTGCGAACAGCCCCCTCCTGCCCGGGGCAGCCCCGGCTCCCACAGCCCCTTCTGCCCGGGACAGCCCCGGCTCCCACAGCCCCTTCTGCCCGGGACAGCCCCGGCTCCCACAGCCCCTCCTGCCCGGGGCAGCCCCGGCTCCCACAGCCCCTTCTGCCCGGGACAGCCCCGGCTCCCACAGCCCCTTCTGCCCGGGACAGCCCCGGCTCCCACAGCCCCTTCTGCCCGGGACAGCCCCGGCTCCCACAGCCCCTTCTGCCCGGGACAGCCCCGGCTCCCACAGCCCCTTCTGCCCAGAACAGCCCCGGCTCCCACAGCCCCTTCTGCCCAGAACAGCCCCGGTTCCCACAGCCCCTTCTGCCCGGGACAGCCCCGGTTCCACAGCCCCTTCTGCCCAGAACAGCCCCGGTTCCCACAGCCCCTTCTGCCCGGGACAGCCCCGGTTCCACAGCCCCTCCTGCCCGGGACAGCCCCGGCTCCCACAGCCCCTTCTGCCCGGGACAGCCCCGGTTCCCACAGCCCCTTCTGCCCGGGACAGCCCCGGTTCCACAGCCCCTTCTGCCCGGGACAGCCCCGGCTCCCACAGCCCCTTCTGCCCGGGACAGCCCCGGTTCCACAGCCCCTCCTGCCCGGGACAGCCCCGGCTCCCACAGCCCCTCCTGCCCGGGACAGCCCCGGTTCCACAGCCCCTCCTGCCCGGGACAGCCCCGGCTCCCACAGCCCCTTCTGCCCGGGACAGCCCCGGTTCCACAGCCCCTTCTGCCCGGGACAGCCCCGGCTCCCACAGCCCCTTCTGCCCAGGACAGCCCCGGTTCCACAGCCCCTTCTGCCCGGGACAGCCCCGGTTCCACAGCCCCTCCTGCCCGGGACAGCCCCGGCTCCCACAGCCCCTTCTGCCCGGGACAGCCCCGGCTCCCACAGCCCCTTCTGCCCGGGACAGCCCTGATTCCTGGCTGGCAGAGCCGCTGGGATCAGAGCCTGGCAACCGGCCGTGCCTCAGGTTGCAGAGGGAAGGGAGAGTACCGGGAGCACAGACCAGCTCGGGACACTGCAGGGGAATTGCCATGCCCCATGTTGCAGAGGGATGGGAGAGTGCAGCAGGGCAGCACCCTGTGCCAGCGGGGATGGGCACGGCCATCCCGTACCGCTGACATATCCCAAGAAGCCCGGGCTGCTGTGGAATCCCCAGCTAACTGAGCCCTGAGATGCAGCACCGTCTCCATGGGCTTTTAAACAAGGTAACTCCCTGTTTGGGACTGCAGAGAGACTTTGAAATTCTAGTGCCTGTCTTTATCCCCTCCCTTCTTCAAAGCCTGCGAATCAGGAGCAATGAGCCCTGCTTTGTGAAGTTAACCTCGGGATGTTGGGGGCTTGATTGGCACCAACCCCATTGGCTCTCTGCCTGGGTGACTAACTATAAAAAGGCATGTTTAGCTTTCTGTGGCATTCATCATTTATTTCAGAAGATACAGCAGCATGCTTTTAGGCAGACCCAAATATGGCAATTGCAATGCCTCTTCTCTGCCCTCCCCATTCGAGAGGAAGGAGTGACCAGGGTTCCAACACCTTTTGCTCACCCTCACCCACACCTGACATCGGGTATGAAACTATTAAGGCTGCTGAAACCTTTCTAACTCTTACTGTGCTGCTTACAATACTCTAACGCCCTTCTGAAAGTTCCAGCTCTCCTGGGGTCAGGAGGACGCCTCTGCTTTTGGACCTGAACAAAAAGCCCAAAACCTTTTCTGGGGAGGAAAAAAAAAGGAAAATTGAAGACAAGAAAAACCCAGCCACTGTGGTAATGAGACAAATGGTTACAAAGCAAGAGGTCCCTTCTTCCACACAAGCCATGGCCCAGCAGCTCAGGGGAGCATAGGCAGCATCAGGCTCCCTCCTGAGAGCACTGGAGCTGCTGTGGGGCCATTTCTGGGGCTGAGAGGCTGTTTCTGGGTGTGGAGCAGCCACAGCTCTGGCGAGGAATAACCCTCTACCCAGGGCTGCCAGGGTGCAGGACAGACCCATCCTCCCCTGGGCAGCTTCATGCCATTCACATCAAAGCGAGAGAAGGAAGAGTGATGTGGGCAGAGATCAAACAGGCTGTCTCATGCAGCCCAGCCCACTGATACCTGATGTTCTCCCCTGAGAAGTGCTCCATGGAACAAGCTCTTTCTGCCTCTGAGGGCAGAGCCTGATGAGCCTGATGCTGGCCAGGGTGCAGACCTGCTGCTCACCTCCCTATGCTGGAACAGCCCTTTCTCCCTTCCCACACTGGGACGGGGGGGATGGAAGCCCTGTGCCCTGGGCAGAGGGTGGTGGCAATGGGACAGCTCTGCAGCCAGGCTGCGCTGGGACATGCTGCCTTCTGACAAGTTTCCTGTTCCAGATGGCAGCCAGGAAGCTTGTCACAGCAGCCCTCGCTTTCACCCCTTTGTGTTCATTCTGCTCTTCTCCCTGACCCTGCCCCCACGCCAACAGCCCACCAGGACCTGTCCTTCTCCAAGGAGCTGGCAAGACCCTGCAGTTCCTCCCACAGCCACAGATGACTGTCATGGCACCACAGGTGCTGTGACATTTCCCCCCCCATATCAGCTGTCCCCTCCACCTCATCAGCCCTTCCATCTCCTGGCAGAGGAGTGTTTTGGGGCCACGCCAACTCCCTGCTCTCCCCATTTTCTGCCACAAGCAGGCTGGGGCATTGCCAGGGCTTTTCCTGACCCTCACCTGAAAGATCCTGTCCTGTGGTCCAGCAATGAGCTCCTACACCCTTTCACATGATCTGTTCATGCATCCCACCACAGCAGTGCAAGCCTGAGCCTCCTCAGCTTAATCTGCCCAACTTTTTGAGCTATGGTCACAAGAGATTAACTGCCTTTGACAGGTTGTCTAAACCATCATTCTCTCTTTTCCATTTCTTTTCCCCCTCTCTGCTAAATGCCACTGACGTGAGCGGCTGCTGCTGAGGGCCCCAGCCCAAGGCTCTGCCATCTCCTGGGTCTGTGCTCAGCAGCTGAGGCCAAAGCAGGATGGATCCTGTGGGAGATGGGAGCAGCCGCCTCTGCTCAGATGAAGAGGTGGCTGGTGCTCGGCTGCTGGCTGTGCTCTTTGGCATGAGACACATTCTATGATTCTGTGATATGCTCTTTTCCCCTAAAAAGATGCTGTCAGGAGATCTCTCTGGCCACAGACAGTGAAAGCTCTGCCAGCTGTGTCTTTGTAAAAGCAGCATATCTGGAAGAAGGTGTCTGGGCAGGATAAGAAAGGTCTCATCAGCTCCACTTGCCTCTGTCCCAGTAGCTTCCTACAAGTCCCTGAGTCTGGGGCTCCACATCCTCCCAAGGCAACCTCATTTTAGTGTCTGTTAGCTTTCCCATTGCAAAGCTTCTCTTAATGCCTAGGCTGCACCTCCTTCACCCTGGTTCATGTCCATTACCACTCGCCCTGTTCACCATGGCCGTGGAAAACAAATGATCCACCTCTCATTGGGGCAGCCTTTTATGTCTTTAAAGCTTGTATTGAAACCTCCCCTCTCTGCTCCCTCCACTTCTCCTGGACCTGAGCTGTGCCCAGAAGCCACAGCAGCCTCACTGTGCATGGCACAGTCCTCCGAAGCCTCTCTTAGCCAAGGCTGAACACGGTGGTGTCTGCAGAGAGGACTCCATCAGGTCTCTGCCTTCAGGCAGAAGTGGAGAGAGATTGGGCATGGATGGTGGCACGAGGCAGGGGAAGTAGAGGTGCATTTTTAGTTTGTGTGTGTATGCACATAAGTTAAGCTTTTTTCTTTCTACTGAGCTATCCATAGACTTGCTCAGTCTTGCATTTCGATCCATGAGATAGGGGGATTTTTAAAGTCCAAGTTCTTGTAGTCAAGAGGACGTAAATTATCTTTTTCTCAGCATGTTTTTGCTATTTTCCAGTCATTTCTGTCCCCTCAGACTGAAGAGATAACTCTTGAAAAATGTGACTGACTACACATTCAAGTGTCAGAGGGCAAAGAAAAGAATGCATTTATTCCCTTAACAGACAAAAATCCCAAGACAAAACCCACTTGGTTTTCCTAAGTCAAGCATTTTCCTGCAGCTGGATCCATTACTGCAGAATGCTCCAGGCACCACTGCCACCCAGCCCAGAGGCTATCAGGCTTTGTAATTGCCTTAAATGCCAACACCTTCACTGCTTTACAGGTTTCCTCAAAGCAAAACTTGCCAGGTAGGAGCAGGCACCTTCAGGAGAGGATTTAGGTGGCTTTTAACTGCCAAGGTGTTCCTCATCCTAATCAAAGCAATTAAGAGTCCAACTACTCTGAGCAGAAAACATGGGAGACCCCTGAAAATAAAAGAAGGAGGTGGGGCAGAGGAGGCTTCTCCTGCTGCATGGTGTTGGTGCTGGGCATGCTATGTCACCCCTGTGTCACCCTGAGCACCTCAGCTTTGGGTTTTCTTATCAGCATCAGTCAATATTTTCCTCTTTGTACTCTAGAGACTGAGCAATGTGTTACACTGGGTCACCTTTCTGTCCTCCATTCAGTAAATTATTTGCTCATTTTAACCCTCTTGCCATTTCTCCTCTGATTGCAATACTTGGTGGTGCAGTTGGACCCCTCAGCAGGTGTGTTGCAATAACTGCTGCAAAGCAGCAACGCCAGAGAGCTGTGATGAAGCAGGGAGAGAAGCCAGCCCTGGCCTGGAGCAGTTGCAGGTAAGGAGAGTTATCAACATGGAGGGACCTGTGGTGCAGGTCAGAGCAAGGACACAGTAGAACCAAGAACAGAAACCCATCCTTTCGGGTCCTCAGCCCAAAGCCTCCCTCCCCTCTCCCTACAGGGAGGACTGTCACTGGAGCAGGCTACTGGATCTTCAGGAGTCAAGCATGGAGATGTTATCACCCTTTCTCCTGCCAGAGGAGGGGGCTGGGGGCCATTCAGACCAGCAGCTCTCCTGCAGGCCTGAGGAGACCACAGGATCTGGCAGGACAAGGTGGCACGTGGCTGGTGGTGACCCAGGGCTGGAGGCAGCTGCTGCAGCTGGGGACTGCAGCCGGGGACGGCAGCCGCCTGTGCCCTCTCCTCGTGGGGCACCAGCACTTTTCACAGCAAGCATTTGGGTTTAGGGCTTTATTAATGCTTTCGTTGTTTGTTTTGCAGCTGATTGCTATTTTTCCTTCAATCATTTTTCAGCAGGAAGTAGGAGATTAAATTAGTGGATGTACTCAGAGGAAGAATGTCTGCATGGTTAGCACAGGCAGTGTTCACTGTCAATAGTAGGTACTTTAATTGCTTAGGGATTACCACTTGCCTCTCCCACTACCATAACAAACTGGCCTGAAACCACTTCCACATAGTCTTCCTTCCTTAACCTCTGGCTTTTGAAGGCTGGGAGCAGTAACATTTGCATGGCCACACAACTTCTCCTCCACCACAGAGACAGTACCCCTGGCTAACATGATAACTTTGGGTCCACCAAAAGTAAGCAGAAGCTCTTTCTTTGTTCCAAGAAGGAAGCATTTGCAGCTCTGCTACAGGGAGTAGGGATCCTGTGAATAGCAAGAACAAAGTGACTGTTGTGAATAACAAAGCCACTTTCGGCTAGACACTAAAACTCATGAAGCACAGTTTAAAATAGTCTCTAACTTTGAAAGATTAGGATCAAATTTAACCTGGGGGTGACTGTCTGACATATGCCTTTAAGAGGCTCTTACTGCTTTTGCCGTATGCAGTGCTGGCCCCGGACAGGCTTCTGGTTAATTAAAAATAACGGACCCCAAAGCAACACAACCAAAACCAAACCAGCAAAACCTACACCCTAACACCCCACAGTTTTTGTTCATGCTGCTGCACTTTTCCATTTGGGAAAGAGTAAACCAGTAAGTTTCTGTTTTCCCTGGCCTCTGGAAAAGAGCTTCCAAGAAATGACCTTCTGGGGCAGGCAGAAAGTGTCTGTTTGCTCTCACCTCCTCTCCCAGCATCTGTCTTTGACTTAGAGCTCCACCCTAAAGGCTGAGACGTGAGTGCTTGCTTTTACTCACTGGGTTCCCTGAACACTAGGAGTAGCGTTTAATCTTTGTCCCTTGTGGCGATTTGATCCTGGTTCAGAAGCAGACCGGAGTTAATTACAGGGACTCCCAGCTCATGAACCTGGCTGCTGCACACCCCTGTGCAGGTGCCTGGACAGGCTCTGCTGCAGCGCAGCCCCTCGCGCTCGCCCTGTGCGAGGCAGTGGCTGACCCCGGGCTCTGCCCACCGCTGCTCTCAGGGAGGGCTGAGGGCACAGTCCCAGCCAGGAGGACTCTGCTTGTCTGGGTGTTAACGAGCTGCCCTGGAGGCAGATCCCATTCGGTGGAATTTGCCTCTTTGTGTGAGAGAATAGTCCCCGGGTGGGGTTTTGATTTTACCCAGATGTGTGTGGTGTTCAGCAGTGTCCACTGAATCATCTCTCCAGAGAGAGGCAAAATGTCAGTGCAATGACAACTGGAGGAAGGGATGTAAACCTCCCTGCTCTGTGGAACGTCTGTGGGATGGGGAAGTTATCCCTCATCTGCATCTTCAGGGGTTTTTCTCATCTTTTCTCAAAACACTTGGTACTTTCCCCATCAAACCAAGGGATTGTTCTAGATGTGCCTGGTGATGTCTGGCAATTCTTGCCTTTGCATTGCACTTAGGGAGGCTGCTGTTGTCCCAAAGGAAGGGGATGCTGCTGCTGTCCCTAAGCACGGTGGTGCAGGCAGCAGCCAGCCTGCTCTGCTGGGGCTGTTGGCTCTGTGTGGGTCTCTGCTGCCTCTGCAGGGACAGCAGCCAAACAGGATGGGCGGCAGGACTGACACCTCATCCCTGTGGGGGACAAGGAGCAGCATGTGGGTCATAGAGAGGAAGCTGTGGGAGCAATGGGGCTCCTGCACCAGTCCAAGGCCCTGCAGTGGCAGCAGGAGAGACTCTGATCTCCTGTGCTGACAGCCAGGGACCTGTCCAACCTGTGCTGGTGGCACCTCTGAGCAGGGCAAAGCACTGACTGATGGACAGGACACGAGCTGGGCTCATGAGAAGAGTTCAACAGCAGAAAGAGGGAGCTGAGGAAGGGGAGGGTGCAGTGAGGGCCAGGTGGTGCTCAGTGAGCAGGGGTCATGCCAGAGCAATGCAACAGTGCAGCTTTTCTGGGCTGGGAGGTAAAGACAAATGAGAACTCATGGAAGCTGCAATGCAAAGCGTGCTTTTGATCTTGCAGAGCCAGCCATTGAGTGTCAAGTTCTTGAGACCAGATACTAGCTTAGGTTAAGAAAAAAGTGCTTTATTTTCTGTCTCCCTCCTCTCTCCTCCCAGTGCAAGCACCACCCCCCCACCCCCCCTTTTGCTTCACACTGTCATGGCATTTATTTTTCTGGACTTGTGCTCTCAGGAAAACTGCTGCTAATATGAACAACAGTTGAGAGGAAGGAGCAGTTTATTTCTGTGCTGTTATCAGTCTGGCTGCTGCAACTCCTCTGCTGCTGTGTGTTGTGATAGCTTTCTGCAGGAAGCTGCCATGCAAGGCTTCTGCCTGGCCTCACGCACTGTGGAAGGGTTTTGCATCACTGCCAGATGGGTTGTGAAACGTTGCTGAGCTGTGCTGACAGCGTCAATGGTCTGAAGAGCTCAAGTTCAGAGCTAGTCTGTGAGAGAAATGGAATATGTCCCTGTTCCTGGGATTGCCCAGTCCATCCTGCTCTGGGCTGACTCCCACAGCTCCATCCCACATGCAGCAAGCACAGAGAGAATGAACCAAACTTACAAAATGAGAACAAAGGGAAATGTGACAGAGGAAAAAAGCTTCCTGTTTGACTGCAGAACTCCATCTCTGAGCGGCCAAGATGTGCCGGGCTCCTGTGGTGGTTCCAGCTGCCATTTGCCTGTGTCCCAGCACCCGTGTCTGCAGAAGCTCCTTGTTCTGTGCACTTTCTAAACGACTGTGTGCAGGCGTTTCTGAACAGCCCTTGTTGGGTTCAAGGCAGCAGCTCCAAAGTCAATTTCTCTAACCTTCTCATTTTTTCCTCTGTTTTTAAAACAAGAACCTTGGCTTGGCACTCACCATTTAAGCGCTGAAGGATGCTTTTAGCAGAGGTACAGCCATTTGTCTGGCTTTCTGATTTAGTAGCCAAGGTCTTTTAGAGATCCTGGTAAGCCGACGAGGAACACTGTGGTTAATACCACTGGTTAGCTGAAAAAAACCCCACCAAACCTTGACTCAAAATATTTGCATCTGAGCTTTCTAAACATCTGATGAAAAAAACAAGCATTAGGGTAAATTACAGGGCAGTGATTTCCAGAGAGAGGTGTCGAGTTTGTGTTATTAAGGCTATGTTAAATAGAAGAAATAGGGATGCTAGGTTATTTATTCAAAGCAAACAATGGGAATTTCTATTTGTATAACACCACTGTACTGCTGGGAACAGTGTATCAGCTGATTAGCAAAAGCCAATTCTTTGTATGGCTTAGTCTCTACTTTTACAATGATGTCTTGGGAGAGGCAGGTGACATGGAGTGGGGGACACCTTTTATCCCCCTATCATGTCTCAGAGAGGGGTTTCATTTTTCTTCCCCTCCTCTGTGAGGAGCTTTGGAGATGTGGAGGTGAGAAGAGCTGCCATCTCTGCGCCAGCAACCAGGCTGTCAGGCTCTGAGGCTCTGCTAAGGAGTGGCAGCAACCTTCCCAGGGCTGGCTGAGCACAAGGGAGGGGGCTCATTTACTTCCCTAGTTAACAACATAACCTGTAATTATCCAAAATCTTAGAGGAGATCACCACAAAGTGCCACACAAGCAGCTGAGTGGATACCTGCCTGCTCATCTGATAGCTTTGAACAGGAGAGGTGGATTTGCTAGCTGGATTTGCAATTTCTACAGGAACACAGCCCGGGTGACCCAGTTCTGTACCGTGACATTGCCCACTGTGCAGGCCTCTGGAAGAGCTCAGGAAATGGAAATGAGCTTGGTTTTATTCAAGATAGAAAAAAAAATCTGATGCTCTTATCTTTAGTCCAGACAAGAGGAGACGGAGGGGGGATCTCATTAATAGTTACAAATGACTAAATAGTGGGTGTTGGGAGGTTGGGGCAGCACTTTTTTTTCTGTTGCATCCAGTAACAGGACAAGGGGTGATGGAAAGAAGCTGGAACACAAAAAGTTCCATTTAAATTCTTTCAGTGCTGAGGTGAGGGAGCCCTGGCCCAGGCTGCCCAGGGGAGGTGTGGAGGCTCCTTCTCTGGATGTTTCCAAACCCACCTGGACGTGTTCCTGTGCCCCCTGAGTGAGGGGAACCTGCTGTAGCAGAGGATTGGGCTGGATGATCTCTAAAGGTCCCTTCTAATCTCTACCATTCTGGAATTCTATGACCACCCTCCCCCAGATTTCTTTGCCTAGGCTCAAGTTTTGTTAGGGGACAATAAGGAGCACAAAAATGTTTGTGGCTAACAGCTGGCTTTACCTAACAAACTACTGGAGAAGCAGTCTCATCAACTAGCAGTTCAATGGCAGTAGCTTTTGAGAATTTTCCTTGATTTGTTTCTTTTTTTTTGTCTACATAAGTGGATTGCTTAAATTGCATTTAAGTTCCATGAGGTGAGTCCTACTCTGCCTTAAAGCAGCCTTAATATTCAAGTTTGGAAATGACTGGAGTTAAACCAATGTAGGTCATTTTGCTTTTGAATAAGAACTTGCACTGAGGGGTTGAACAGAGTTTAACTAATCCACTTAAAGTCAAGCAGGGACTTAATTTAGCCTATTTTCCCTGAGCACATCTGTCCAGGTGAGACTGTGCACTGCTCCCCAACCCATCCTGCTTCACTGCTTTTTCCTTGTCACGCCTGGCTTCAAAATCCAGCACTACTTGATTTGCTTTTACAGCATGCAGTGTCCTGATGTGTGTCGCTTACCTGCATGGCAGGCTGTTAAGTGCTACCAAAAATAATTAGGGCTAATTTGGCACTGAAGGAAATGAGAGCACAGGTACATTTTGTGATGTGCCTGCTGTCCTTTAATGGTGATTGCTCACACAGTAAATGGTGAAGTGCTGTCTTTCATGTAAAGGGTTTAATTTACTAGTGGATTTCTGGTTGATTAATTAGGAGTTCAATTCACTACAAATTACCAATTTGTCCCTAATTGAAGCAGGGGCCGATTTTGCTGCTTTCCCAGCACAGCTCCTTCATACTTGCAGGACTGTCAGGGCTTTTTTCTCAGGGATTGTTCCTAGGTAGTTTGTCCCCACAGCTCTTCAGAGGGCAAGGACCTGATTGTGGGAGGTGTTACGTGAAGTAGGAGTTGAGGGGTAACTGTAAGGCTTTGGGGGTGACTGCTGCCTGCAGCCAGGAGGTGAGGAGCCCCATCCTGACCGGCTCATGGATGGCACCATGGCACAGAAACACCCTTCACCATGCCTGTGGGCTGGACACGGGGGTGTCAGGTAGAGTCCAGGGGCTGGAAGTGGAGTGTGCTCATGTTCTTTTGATGATCTGTAAAGGTCCCTTACAACCCCTACCATTCTGTGACACAAAATGTGTTTTCTCTTGCACCCAAGCTTTCAGTGCACTGCTCTGAGGCATCACTGGTGCCATTGCTGGAGGACCCAAGGTCCCCACGTGCTGAAGCCTGTACCATATCATCCAGCCTAAGGTCAATACAGCTGATCTTCCCCACAGCAGATGCAAGGCTTTGACAAAGCTGGTAGAGGAGGATGCTAGAGGCTGGAAAGTCCATGTCCTGTTTGCTGTGTCACGTGGGAGGGAGGTTTCCCAGTGCAAGCGCTTTTAGGTGGTGTCTGTGTTAGTTTGCATTACGCTGCCTCCTCACTAGATGTCTCTGGGAGCACCATGTGCTGCGAGATGCGTTGCCTGATAAACCAGGGAGGCTGAAATGGAGCTGGAACCCAGACTCAGCTGGAGTTTTATCTGTTTGCCTGTTGTTGCTTATTCTGGAGACAAAGAGCACAATCTCTACAGCACAAGTAGACCTCTGCAGAGCACCACAGATGTGCTACCCTGCTAGCATCTCCAGGCAATTGTGGGCAGGCTTTTGAGCAGGGCTGCTGTACTCCTGAGCAAGCTGATGGTAATTGTTTGAACATATCCGTGTTTGGCTGCGGGAAGCTGGTGCCAAATTTTGTCAAGCACTGTGTTCATAGGCAGAAAGGTGAGGGCTACCACTGGATAGGAGGCTCTTCTGTCAACCCAGGCACGTTTCATTCAGTTTAGGATGCTAATGAAGCTTCTGACATCAGTTTCTTCCCCATCTTCTCCTATATCTGGAGTTGGGGGGGAAAAAAATGACAAGCTGTAAACCATATAACTAATCACAGGAAAGATGAGCACAGCTTTCTTCCAGTGACTTTAATTAAGCTACTTCAGCTGGGCCAGTAAGTTTAGCTCATTCAGCCAAGCAGCAACGTTTCTTATTATAATGGGGAATTATCTGATGAAGCTGCAGCACTGTGATCTGATTGCATCAGCCAACGTGTCAAGTGCTGATGAGCCAGTTTTGGACATGGACCCATAGATTAGTCCTAGGATCTCTGTCACACACAGGTCCTTCCAGTGAGAGGGGAACAAACAGCCTCAAGGGTTTGAAGCTTTTGCACCTCTTCTGCAGACCTCGAGTTCTCTGCTGCTGTCAGGAGCCATTTCCAGCCTTAGTAAATCCAGGAACACGGCTGAGATGGTGGAGGAGGAAGATTTCATAAGGAGTTCACATGGAGAGCTGTGGCAGAGGCTACTAGAGTAGCTGGAGCAGCTGCTCTGTGGTGCCAGAGCAACACGGACCCCGAGAGCGTTCCCCTGACAGGACGTGCTGGAGATGCCAAGGGGAGCAGCAGCTACTGCTGCACCCTGGGCTGGGGGCACGTGCTGAACAGTCATTGCTCTTGGCTTCCTCTGGCCTCTGTCGAATAACAAGGAAGCCACTGTCCATCATTACCAGGTCGGTGGGAAGGGCACCATTTGAGTCTGTGTGAGGACAGCTGCTATTTCATACAGTGGCTTTGCTGCAGTTACTGCTTGGTGTGTAGGCTAAAAGGAGGATGGGGATTTGGTCCCAAGGAGATGCAGTCAGCAGTGTGGAGTCCAGCTGGCAGTTGCTGAAAGAGGCACTTGCTCCTCACAGGTTGGTGCTGTTCAGTGTCTCTGAAAGACCCAGATGATGACTGGAACATGCGCTTGGCAAGACTGAGGATGTTCCCAAGCTAAGGGAGTGACTGAAATGCTGGAAGATGGCAGGGCTGCAGTTCAGAGGGACTGGGATGAGAGGTGGGCTGGCAAGGACTATGTGAGGTGGAACGAAGTGCAGGGAAGGGAGAAGGTGTTCTAGACATGTCCTCTGTTTCAGGCTGGTGCAGCCTCTCCTGCCACGGCATCTTGGCTTCCTGTTTCCCAGAGCAGCTCTGCAGCTGTCCTGAGCAGACATGACTCTTGAAGAGGACAAAATTTTCTGAGCTGCTTTGCTGCCAAGCAGCACACAGCTGGAAGTCATGATTCCCATGGCAGGTCCTCACTGCCTTGTGACCTCCAGTGTGCTGTGAGGCTTGGTGACACTGGATGTGTCTAATTTGTAACCCATATCCTGGGTTCTGGGGTGCCAATGGCTTGGTGTGCCTTTGTCTGTGGAGGTGACCAGTATTACATGGTCAGCTTGAGGCCCAACCAGAGAGGCAGAGGAGAGAGTTTGTCATAAAGACCTTAGCAGTTCCATGTATTCAACAAAGAAGCTCCAAAAGACATCAGGAAAGGCAGCAAACAGAAGCTGCTTCCATACGAGCCAAGGGGAAAAGTTCATATGAGAAGTCTCTGAGAGCTGTTGTCTGCGAGCATGGCCCTTGAGGGGAAAGAAGCACATGAGGAAGATGGGTGCAGAGTCTGGCATCTGTTAGTGTCTCTGACCTGGGGATGCTCTTTGGAGGACAGCATCCCTCACAGGCAGGCTACCACAGGGCTTTCCATTGTAAAGGTGTAGGCGGGTTGGTGGTGATCTGGGCTTTGTATTACATTTCTTCGTCCTTTTTTTAGGACTTTGGCAAGCTGCAAGCTGGTAACTCTGCATATACTAATGTGAGGATTAATTCTGAGCTTCCCAGACTTCTTTTGCATGTAAGAACTTTTTTTGCCTCGGAAACAGCTTCCTGTGGCAGAGGGTCCTGCAGGGTGACTTTGCTGTGTGTAACAGCTCTTCATTTGCATTTGCTTTGAGTGTTCTGCCCTTTAATTTTGTTAAATGTTGCTGTTTTCTAGTGCTCTGAGGCAGGTACAATAGCAGCTGTCTGTGGCTTTCTGCAGAGGGGTGTTTGTTCTGCAGCCTTTGGCCAGGGCAGCCGTACAGCCTCGTCTGCGCCTGCGCTGGCGGGAGCGGAGCGTGAGAGGACATCCGACAAGGAGATGCAGGATTGCTCTGTTTGTAAACCAGATCATTGATCTGAGAGCTAATGAGCTGGCTGCTGAAAGAAAAAAAAAGGAAAGAATAGTCATCCTGAGGCGTTCAGCAACAAGCTATGCAAGACATAACCTCAAACCACAGGAAGCCCTGATATCCCATGAAGTAACAAATATTTGTCTATTAATACCAGCGTTTTTATTGCCTCTTTCATCCCGAAAGAACACTAGTTGGCTTGCAAGCTTTGTGGACTCAATTCAGTAATTACTTGTCCTTGCCACTGAAACACAAGATATTCCCAAAGATGTGCTGATAGCAGAGGCTTAACCACTGGGACAAGCCTGTGCAGCGGCCCTGGGAAGGCTGAGCACGGTGTGTGTCTGAAGACAGAGTGGGATCTGGGCCAAGCAGGAACCAAGATGAGCTGGAGGCAGTGACAGATAGCTGACAGCCATTGCTGGGGGAGTGGTGCTGGAGCAATGGCTCTGTGGTAAGGGCAGAGGCTGCTCCTTGCCGCAGTGGAAGTGCTCACGGTGTTCCTCGCGGGTTTCCTCTCCGGGTGCTGGCTGGGGGGCTTTCCTGCCCCATCCTGCCTGTCCAGCTCCCACCCTGGCTGGCTTCAGTAAGGGAAAACTCTGCTTAAAAAAGTGAGAATGGATGTTGAAGAAAATATATCCAAGCTTCCAAAAGGGATAAATGGATATACATGTACAGATGCAGTTGTGTTGTCTCTTTCATGTGTTTGTTCATGTATGTATTTAATAACGAATCCAAGAAGCCAAGGAGGAGGATATGGAAAGCTTTAAGAAAATCTGAGAGGGTACAGAAGAGAAATGGAGTAAGAAAGACAGATGATCTCTCCTGCCCTCTTTTAACTACAAAAAAACAACCCAACAAACCCTCTGGGAGAAGGTGAGCCAGAAATCTGTTCTGTCACAGCATTGTTTATCTTCCTAAACAGCTGAAAGACTGGGAGCTCGTCCCCTCTGCTTCCTCTTGTACCACAGGCACCCCCCATTACCAATGGGAGGGGGAACCATCACAGATGCTGTGATGTACCTGTGCATAGCATGCTCTGAGAACAGGCTTGGTGTTCTGTTTTTACATTGCTGTTTACAGAGTTGTTCCCTTTGCTTTTCCTGTGGCTGTTTCCCATTTTTCAGTGGCCCAAAACCCAGAAGACAAATGTCCGTAGCATGTGGCCTCCATCCTTGGCTGAGCAAAGGTGGCTCTGCAACACCCCAATGCCAACCCTCCTGCTTTGCCTCTGGTCGGGCTCAGGGGCTCCTGGGCTGCTGTGGATCCCACGGTGAGCTCCCTGTGTGCAGCAGATGTTTTCATCCTGCAGGTATTTCTCTAGGTGCATTCCAGCTCCTCCAAGCACTCCCCCATCTCTTCAGCTTCCCCCTCTCTGGCTCCCTCCTGCCCTCCCTCTTGTTGCAGGAAGATTTTGGGTAGTACTGATGCCTCTCTCAAGTGTTGAATTCACCCAAAGTGTATAAGTGCAAAAGCTTTAGCTCAAGCTTTTTCAGATGGAGTAGCTCTGCCAGCTTCCAAAGGGAAGACACACAGCTTTATCCAAGGGTATGAGCTTAAGCTGTTTTATCTAAGCAGATGCAAACTCAGTTAAATGCTCTTAAATCAAATGGGAACAGGCGTAGCCTAAACTACTGTAAACTATTTTAACACAGAAATCATATCAGCTGGGCAGACTTTTGAACCACGTTGAACCTAGAGTACAAGTGCACGATGGAAAGGAACTAGTTTGTCATTTCTTCGTGTGGCACTGCCCATCAGCTGGTAGAAGACATGGCAACCTTCAGCTGCTGGCCAGCAGTGAGCAGTGTTGGCCCTGCAGCTTGGCCAGGGAGAGGTGGATGTGCACTCCTTGACCTCCTTCAGTGCCAAGTCAGTCAGAGTTAGTGAAACCAGCGTGACCAGCACGGGCATGAAGGTGGCTCACTGCACGGGTGCAGAGGAGGATCGCTCATGCAAGCTGGCTGCTCACCAAGCAGTTACATGTAGGAAGGAGGGAGCACCATCAGTGGCAATCAGCGGCGTATTTAATTGCATCCTTTTGGTGGTTTGTGAAGAGGGTATATGTCTAAGGCTGTGGGTTAAACAGCTGGTTTAAGCTGGCCCCTCTGCTCAGCCACCCCTGTCCTGCCCACAGCCGATCGCTTTTCATCTCGTGCTTTGGCTGTGCTCAGCCACAGGCCCTGCCAATAAACGACTTAAAAACATCCCTATAACCAAGGCAGGACATGGAAGGGTGACGCTCTTGGTGTAGAGAGAGACTTAGGGGAGTGGTATAGATTGCTACACCTGGCAGCCTGGATTCTGGCTGGCTAATATCTACATAAAGATGCTGCTCTGCATTAATCCTAAATATTTTCCTCCAGAGTTGAAAGCTCCTTGTGAGCATAATCTGCCAGTCCAAACAGAAGAAAATCTCTATTTGGTCTGAAGAGCAGAACTTGGCGTGGTTTGCAGGGGAAAATGCCAAGTACGTGGGGCTGTTTGCTCTCCTTGAAACAGTCACGACTGCTCCTTAGCTCCATGAAGGCACATCTGGCTGTCATCTCTGCACATCCATAGCCTCTGATTTACAGTTTTCTCCCGATGCTGTATGTGGTTTTATGCTGGGATGAGGCTCTGGAAAAAGCAAAAGTGCATCTTTCAGCCTCTCTGAGAGACACCTCTCTGGGAACCTTACTAGGGTTCTAGCAAAGCTAACAGGACTTCCTCTGGACTCTGCAGCAAAGCCTTTCCATGGCACTCCCAGGAGAATGATGCACATGGCAGCAAACAGATGCATGGAGTGACTTGTGGGGAATCCACATGCATTGCAAAAGCATTGCAGGATGCTCTGGGAAGGGCAGGCATTCCTTAGCACCTCTCCTTAATTTCAGCCCCAAGGTGAGGTTTAATACACATTTTATACACCAACACACTGATTGGGACTTTTAGGTCAGTCTTGTTAAGTTTGGCGTGTAGTAAGACTGGTGCCTGGCCTGATAGGTCCAGCAAGAGTTTCGGACACGTAGTTGTTATTTCTGGAAGGATCCCACCTTGCACAGGTACCCAGACAGCGACTGGAGCCTGTGAGCAACTGCTGAAAGCAGCAGCAGAAGTTTCCTGTCCTGCAAAGACTTTAGTAATACAAGAGGAGACATCTGTGCATCTGCTGTCTGTGCATCTGCTGTCTCCCTCAGCCCAGCCAGTGCTGAAGGCAGCTAAGTACAATTTCCTCACTTGGACTGCAGAAGGAACTCCAAAGAACACATGTGGTGGGTATGCTACCTGCAGCCCATTTGCATCAGTCAAAGCAGCTCCAAAATGCCTCTTTGCTGACTGGCATTCAAAAAGTGCTGAGATCATCAGATCCTTTCATTTGTTTTCCAAGACGAATGGGGTGGTCCATAGCTGTGACCTGCTGGCCTAAATGTGGCACAGAAGTTCCCATATTGTTCAAATATTGGGTGATCAGAGATGCTTCTTGAAGAGTTCTGAGGTGGTCAGAAGAGGAAAAAGAGTGCAAGGAAGAAAGGGGGAGAAGTGATACAAAGCCCAGCCTGTGCTCAGCAGCGTGTGTTCTTTCCTTAGCAATTCTTTTTTGCTTATTTTTTGCAGAAAGCTCTTGTAGAAGATAAATAAAAGAGCTTTTCTCTTGGAAGAGTATCATCCATGGTGACTACTTTCATTCTGTTTCCTCCTGCAGATGGATCAGTTCAAAGCCTCCTCTGCCCACACACCAGTTTGTCAGTGGGAGAGAAGGGGGAATTCTCGCATCTTATGCTCCCCAGGAATGGAAATGTTTCATGAGCTGGTACTTACTATGCTAGTAGGGAATTTGATAAATTAGTGATTCTGAGTGAGAAATTTGCTCCTAAGATACGTGGGCTTCACAGATACTCACAGTCTCAACATAACCACCTTACATCTTCGTATTTATGAGCAACTCTGAAGTGGGATGGAAAGGAGGCTTCTGATGGAAGAGTGAGTAGAGATTTTGCAATGTGTCCGAGTCACATTTTTGGGCAGTTACAGACTTCGAAAGGACATAGAGATTTAAAAGGAATACTTTGGGAGTAGTGTCATAGAGCTCTGTCATGTCAGTGATGGGAACATTCACCCCCAGACGCCTCTCACCTCAAAGCTGGTTGTTTGCTTTCACATGGTATTGATCAAGAGCAAACAGTGAGACAGCCATGATCTCTTCCATAAATTGTGGTGACTTGGTACAGCGTTTGACAGCACTGCAGGCATCAGAGTTGTTTACCATGGGATAAAACCTGCCCTGCCAGGGGGAAGGGAGTGTATCCTATCCAGGAAAGAAAAGCAACAACACACCAAAACAAAACCCTTCTTCCATGGTTACATCCTAGGTCAGTTGTTAACTTACTCTGTTTACTGCCTGGATGGGAGCTGACTGTGCCATCCTGGCGGTGACAGGGACACCAGCATTGCTGAGGTTGTGTGCAGGAGCATCACTGATAAATCTTTAAGAGCCGTAATGAAAACATATCCTGATGAAGCTTAAAGTTGCAAGAAATTGTTGGAGGGGAGGTTGGAAGCTGAGTGCATGAGAGGCCAGCTCCAGAATGAGACCCTCTTTCATGAGAATTATTAGTAACTAATGAAAAATAGAGAGATCTTTTCTCTTAGTTCTGTGTCTGTTCAGCCAGCCAGCACAGCTCTCGGGTCGTATTTACACTGTGGGAACAGATGTCTGCCTTCCCTTTTCTTGTCAATCTAATGTGAAGGGGTGTCTTCAGTTAAAAAGTGTTTTGCTGTCAGGAGCAGGGTGTGTAGTACAATGCCAATGTTGGATGGCTGTGCTGTGCCTGTGTCCCAAAGCTCGGGAGTCTCTGACAAGTGCCTGGTGCCTTTTCAGCTACCCTCCACGGGCTTTGGTCACTCATGGTGCAGAGGAGCCTCATCCCTGCTGTGAGAGCCAGTCCTAGGCTGGTGCAGGGGGACCATGGCTGCTCTGTGTGTGCTGTGAGAGCTGCTGTCTGCCATGGAGCTGCTGAGCTGGGGTGCGTGAGGGCCAGAAAGAGCCCTCTGCACTGCTGTCTGCGCCTTGGGTTTTTGTCAGAAGTTTTTCAACCCAAGATGATGAAATGCCTGAAATACTTTTGGAGAGATTCTGTTCTGTCATTGAATCAATCTCTTTTGATTTAATTCAGTGTGTTTACGCTGAAGACAGAGCTGCCCATGCTCTCACACTGTCTCCTCTCCTTGATCTCAGCCAGCATCTCTCTGTTGCCAGTAGGCTTGTAAACGCTGCTGTCAGGATGTTAGCACTGGTGGCTTGGGAGGCCCAGGAAAGCTCCCAAACACGGGCTCCGGGTTCAGGGAGGCAGTGTTCAAAACTAGACTGTGACAGAGGTTCATTCTATTTCCTCAGACAGATCTGCCCCTTAACTCCAGAGCCCTTCTTGAAGAGCGGGGATAGAGCTGTTCACACCTGCAGGCCCTGCGCAGGCAGCTGTTTCCTCAGGTGTGTGCAACCAGCCCGTTAATGCAGCAACAATAATTATGATTTTGAAGGGGGGAGGAGGGATGAAAGGTTCAGGTTTTTAAACCCGGGAGCTCAGGAGGGGGACAGATGAAGCAGTCACGGCACGGGCTCTGCCGGTGGCACAGCTTCCCGGTGCTGTCTGAAGGCGGGTGCGGCACACCCCCGTCACCGGGCCCGCAGCCACGTCCCTGCCTGGGCCTGCACCAGGGCTGCGGGGGCTGCTGTGCCTGTGGGGCTCTGCCCACCCAGCTCTTGCACAGGAGCAGTTTGAAGGGCAGGTGCAGGGAGTGGCAGCTCACCCGGCACAAAGTTCAGAGCAGTGTGTGGAATGGGGCGAAAACCCCCAGAGTGAGATTCCTCCAGAGTATCAGTGTATGAATGCAAAGGAATGGCACCAGTGTATGCCTCCAGTTCAGACTGGGGAGTCGCTGGCGAGGGAGGACAGTGCACTGGGTTGCTTAGGGTTTTTGTTTTAAACATTGGCACAACGGGGACAGGTTTTAGCCCAGAAGATGGCTGTGAGAGCCCCCATTAGTGCCAGGCTGGGCATGTGGGGTGCAGGCTGCGGGGTGCAGGTCCGGCAGCTGTGCAGGGTGTGCGGGACGCAGGTCTGGCAGCTGTGCAGGGTGTGCGGGACGCAGGTCTGGCAGCTGTGCAGGGCGTGCAGGACGCAGGTCTGGCGGCTGTGCAGGGCGTGCAGGACGCAGGTCTGGCGGCTGTGCAGGGCGTGCAGGACGCAGGTCTGGCGGCTGTGCAGGGCGTGCGGGATGCAGGTCCGGCAGCTGTGCAGGGCGTGCGGGGTGCAGGTCCGGCAGCTGTGCAGGGTGTGCGGGGTGCAGGTCTGGCGGCTGTGCAGGGTGTGCGGGGTGCAGGTCTGGCAGCTGTGCAGGGTGTGCGGGGTGCAGGTCTGGCAGCTGTGTGGGACGCGCAGGGTGTACAGGGTGTGCGGGACACAGGTCTGGCAGCTGTGCAGGGTGTGCGGGACGCGCAGGGTGTGCAGGGTGTGCGGGACGCAGGTCCGGCGGCTGTGCGGGACGCGCAGGGTGTGCAGGATGTGCGGGACGCAGGTCCGGCGGCTGTGCAGGGTGTGCGGGACGCAGGTCCGGCGGCTGTGCAGGGTGTGCGGGACGCGCAGGGTGTGCGGGACGCAGGTCCGGCAGCTGTGCAGGGTGTGCAGGGTGCAGGTCCGGCGGCTGTGCGGGGTCTGCGGGACGCGCAGGGTGTGCGGGACGCAGGTCCGGCAGCTGTGCAGGGTGTGCGGGTGGGACACCCGCGCCGCAGCCCCGCCGGGCCCCGGGACCGCAGGGCTGCCGTTCCTTACACTCACCCGTGCGCCGCAGGCCCCACCGCCGGGACGCGGGGTCTGGGCGCGTTCAGGGGCAGCGCGGGACCCGCGGCTCCGACTCTCCGCCCTTTCTCCGCCCAGGAAGCCGCCCCGGGCGCCGGCGGCGGGGAGGGGGGCCGGGGTCCGGCCGGGAAGCTCGGGGCCCCGGCAGCCCCGTCCGTCCGTGCCTCGCCCATCCATCCGCCCCGCCCCGCCGCGCCTGGCCGCGCCCGCTGCCCGCGCCGCGCAGGGGCGGTGGGGCCGGGCGGCCGGCGCGCAGGCGGCGGGGGGCGGGCAGGGGCGGCGCTGCGGGGCCCCGGCTGGGCTCGGCGCGGCGCGGGCAGCGGAGCGGCCGCGATGGGCGCCTCGGCAGCGGAGCGGCGGCGGCGGCGCCGGCGGCTGCTGCGGGGGCAGCTGGGCGCCCTGGCCGCCCTGGCCCTGCTCCTGGCCGGCTGCGCGGCCGGCCGCGGCGGTGAGTCTGCGCCGGGGGCCGCTCGGAGGGGCGGCGGGCAGGGCGCGGGGCCGCGGCGGCGGGCGGGGTCACCTGCGCCGAGGTGATCGCTGCCGAGGCGCCGGCGAGGGCAGGGGCGGCGCAGCCCGCGGGGTGCCGAGGCGAGCCGGGGCTCTCCGCCGCCGCGGGGGTCCGTGCCGCGGCCGGAGCCCTCCCCGGGCCGGGGCGGTGCGCGCTGGGGGGTGGCGGCGGCCCCGGCAGAGGAGAGAAACTTGTCGGGCGCGGGCTGCCGCGGGGCCGGGGCCATCGCCTGCCCGCGGCCGGGCAGCGCCGGCGGAGCGGGTCCGTGTCCGCCGCTGCGGGAGGGGTCCCACGGCCGGTCCCACGGGGTCCCCGCGGCGGTGCCCGGCGCGACACGGGCCGCGCTCGCAGCCGCCCGCCCGTCCCTGCCCGCGGCAGCGGGCTGCCGGTGTCCGCGGGGCTGGGGCGGCCGCGCTCCCGCTCGGGAGGTGGTGGCGGCTGTTGGGGCAGTTTGATGGGCTCCCGTGTACCATTTGGAGACGAGATGCTTTTTGGAAGAGTGATGCCCGATTTCGGGTGCCGAGGGGCTGTCGCCTGCTTTGCTTTGCAGCCAGCTGTACGAGGAGGGTGATAGGGACAATTTATATCTTGCATGGCAAATATGTGAGTGTAAGCAGAATTTACGCAAGGCTTATTTTCCTTTAAGTGAAGCAGAGTGTACCCCTCCGTGACTTGAATTTGCTTTTTAAATAAACAGACGTGTCTTAAGGGTTTTGTGGTGTCCAGCATGGTGTAAGGAATGCTCTGATGTTTAGGAAAGAGCACAAACACCAGCTAAGACTTGAGCACGGGCTTTCTTATGGGTTTTAATAGTGCTTGCATCGTTTTTTCAGATTTGGGACTTTAATGCCCTTATATGAATAAAATTTTCTTTATCCTATGCAGGTATTCTCAAAGTCATTTTTGTTTTTTATGAATGTGGTGGTTGCTTCTGAGAAGTAAGGCCAGGAAGGACAGAGATGAGGGGTATATCCATGTGCTTAAGCACATTTAAGTCTGCCCACACAACGTATGCAGATGTGTGACACTGGTACCCGTCCTCCTCGTACATGAATTCCAAAGATGATGAGAAGGTGCGTCCTCTGGTGTACTCTGCCTCTCATGCCATTGGGGCCAGAGCTGTGCCTTCTTCCTACTTTCTGCTGGTGGGAAAGCAAGCCATCTCCAGCCTGATCTCTGGTAGAGCACCCTGGCTGCCTGCTGCCTGCCTTCGCTGCGTGAGAAATCATAGATTGTGTGGCAAGGGCAAACTTCAGGCCTATTTTAAATGGGGCACAGAGTGCACTCTTTTCTCTGAACAGTAGCATGGATGCCCATCCCATGTTTTGCTCTCCATGAACACGTTTTTCCCACAGATGCAGAAGGGAGCTCCATCTGCAGAGCGAAGGTGGCGGCTGTGAAGGTCTGTGCTTAAGGTGAATCGCTCTGCTCTTCGCTTGAGTTGCCCAAAGCGTTCCCCATCCAGCACTGCTACCTCCCCTCAGAGCTCTTGCTGTGTGGCCTCAGTTTAGGAGAGTACCTCACGTTGCGGTGCGAGTTAGTTTAATGAGAGATGAGCGATATTGTTTGGGTCACTGGATGCAGCACCCTGTGCGTCTGCTGCCGCAGAGCTGGGAGTGACGGTCAGAAGAATCGTCTCACAGGCAGAAGTTTTCCCCAGTGTCCACTTCATTCTCCTAGTCACAGGACCTATGTGACCGGGATCTCCTGGGGACTTTGCTTACAGCCAACAGCCTGATGCTCTCCGGAGCTTGTGTTTATGTCACGATTAGACAGAAGGTGGGAAGATGCGTTTCATTTTAGGGATTTAAATCTTTCTCCCGTGTGCCGATTTGTGGTTTAAGGTGAAATGCAAACTTTGTGAGTAGACATCAGTGCTTTTCTATCAAACAGCATCTCCCTTCCCGCAGCCCTGGCGAGACAGCACCTTACCCTGCAGGCACAGGGTGGTTTTCACCAGCAAGGGGCTGTGGTAGTCAGAGCACACGCCATGTGTGCAGCTTATGCACAACTCACAGCGTCCTTGATGCCAGACAGGCTGAGAGTGGCAGGAAGCTGGGCACAGGCTTCACTGGGGCACAGTGGGAACACTGGAGTGTCTGCTGCTCCTGCAGAGCCTTTGCACTGAGGTGCACTCCAGCCCAGCAACCCTAGGCTTGAGTCACCTTTTTAGATGACGTGTTCTTGCTTTTAATGCTGCTGTTTCTCTTTGTCAGTCCCCTTCCCCATAGCCACTGTCTGCCACGGCCTGGATCCAGAGGAGCACGGCTTTTCGAGTCACGGGTGACCTCTGTTTACAGAGGGGTGCAAGGTGCTAAAGCCTCATGCAGAAAGTGTATGTGCTTGCTTCTACCTGCAAGAAATAGGCTAGAGCTCTTCCTGAGGAGACGGGTAACCACAGCGTTTTCATTGATAAACCATCTCTAGAAGATAGAGCTGAAGATCTGTGTTCTAGTAGCTCCCACAGCTCCTCTGGGTAATTTTATCTCGCCATGTCTCCCTTGGCTGGGTATCTACAATGAAGCCTCCTTTTCAAGTTGCTTTGAGACCTCCTGGTGCTGAGTGGTGTGTTAGGACAAAATGTGATAGCCTGATACTGTCTATATGAAGATCATTGCAAAGATCTTTATATTGGACAAGGCTCAGGCTTTCAAAAACAGGTGCAGTGCAAACGAAGAAGAAATCCAAGTCACAAAGTTCTTCCGGGCAGTGAATGTGCAGCTGGGGTGCTGCTTTCTCTCTTCCAGGCAGTGCACCCCCATGGTTATGCTCTGACAGCAAGGAAGTCACAGTGGTAAATAAGAGGTGTAACTGAGGTCAAACACAGCCCCACAGGCCCCAAATACAGCTGCTAGACACTGGGCTGCCATATGCTTTTTGGTGTGCTGAAGGGGACTGGAGAAGAACAAACATCTCATTAACTTGAACAGTGTGAGTGATGCTTCCAAAACTCTACCTGACTGTGCCATCCTTGCAGAAAGAGCCAAACAAAGCATGAAGTTTTCTTTCTTCTCCCCGCCCCCCCCCCCCCAACACTCTGACTCAGATTCTCCCTTGTAAAGGACGGGAGGAGTGGAGAAGAGAGACTCCCTCATTATATGAGACCATCTTCCAAACTGTGATGATGCAGGTTTTTCAAGGGAGGCTTCTGAGTCAGGCCTTTTAGCAGTCTGCTGCCATGGACAGCAAAAACAGCAGGGGCATCAGTCAGTGGGATTTGTCTTTCATTCTTTCTGTGTGCCTGTGTTTTTGGCAGGAGGGTAAGGGAAAAGCTGGGTCTGATCCTGCAGTCCTTACTCATGGGGATGGGCACATCCAAACAAATGGAGCTGCTTGTGTGATTCAAGTGTGGAAGATTTGGGTCGCTTTTAAGTCTTGTTTTAACTTGACAGGAGTTAAGTGCTCAGAATGGTGTGGCAGAGCCTGCCAGGTGCAGTTTGACTAACTCTTTGGAGACTTACTCCAAATCCAAACCTCTGGCTGTTTCTGGAGGACTGGTAGTTGCCTGGTCCTTCCAGTGGTCTGCAGGGGGTTGAGAATATCCATGTCATGATAACACACTCAGAGAAAGTTTCTGGGCGGTGCTGGGTGTCATGGTGGGAGATGGGGAGCACAGGTCCTTGTTTTTCTGCTTTCCACCCCTGCGCTAGTTGGAGGCGCTCACAAGGCTGGAACAAACGGCGTAGGCTGTTTCCTTCTGACCGCTTTGTCACGGGCCCTGCCTCAAAGGGCTTTTCCTTGCAGATCTCCTTACTGCCAAAACAGTGTTGAAGAACCTTGGTGTGACAGATCCTGGTCCTCTAGCTGGGAATTAAGCGAAAACTCCCTGAATTCATTTGAATGTTTTGGTTTGTGCAAACGAAGAAACCCAAACCAAACTTTGGAGGTCATGCAATGAAAGCATAAAAGCAGTTGTTTTCCTCACCTCTTCAGTGAAGCGTAATCCTAGCTTCAGTGAGAGTAATCCTAGCCCAAATGTAATGCTGTAATCGTTGGACCCCTGGATATGGGAATTTACCCTCATAAACTAGGGAGAGGCATCAGGCCAGAGTGTGGTATGTGACCTCTTTGGCAGGGAGCTTGTTTGGCCTTGCAGGAAATGACTTGTTCATTTATTTAGGACTTGTTCAAGGTCCTGCACCAACAGCCGACAGAGTGGAGTCTTCTGTTGAGCGGCTTACGGCACAGAAAGCAGCAGGGATGTGCTTGGAAGGAGCGCGGGGAACGTGCTTCGGGGTGTGCTTCACTTTCAGCATCTGCTGACAGGATTGACAGAGCAGGGCTGGTTCACCCGCCTGTGAATTTGTGCCCACTGCAGGGTCAGCCTGAAGACCTGCCTTAAAAGCGTCCACATCTCTGAGCCCACCATTTGGACTCCACCTGATGAAAGCATTTTGGAAGCGCTGGGACGTGTGCCAGGTTGGCCAGCCTGCCCAGGTTGGGTGCCTGAGGTAAACGCCATCACGCCACCTGGGATCACAGGATCTTGGTCCTCTAGGTGTGGGCGCAGGATGCTCGGGAGCTCTGGCTTCAGCAGGGCATGGAGGCAGAAGGTTGCTGGCCCCCCTGGCTGTTCATGCACAGAGCGAGCGTGAGGCTGTGAGACGGTGAATAGCAGAAAACCTCAACAGCTCTTATTTCTTTAGTGCCTGCTAAGGGAAGGTCGGCTTGTGGCTCCACGTCTGCCTGTGCTGATCTACCTGTAAATGCTGAGTCCTGCCCTCCCTGCTGCTTGTGGCCGCTCCTGCCCTCATTGCTGCCTTTTGCATGGGGTCTGGCGTTTTGATTGCCCCTTAGCTGAGCCTTTTCAAGCAAGCTAACCCAGCAGGACACTAGCCCAGGATAAATAAAGGGAGTTTTCTGCCAAATCAGCACACTCAAGTGGCTTGGTGACGGGGCATAACAAGCCATGACTGAACAGAGAGCCCTCAGGTGGTGGCCGTGGTCAGGGTGGCAGAGCTTACGGTAAGGTGGGCAAGGTTTGTTGCTTTTGCTGAAGCCTTTTTTTGTAGTTCCCTCCTGCTTCTAATCTTAAATGGTTGTCAGCATTAACAAATGGCTGGCTGGTCACGCTGTCCATTTTTGGTCAAAGATTCTCAGAAGGCAAGGCTCAGTTGGACCTGTCATATTCATAATTCCAGGTACTTGTTCATGTCCGTAGCCTCCAGGGAGTGAGCCTGTGAAAAAACATCTGTCCTGGGCTGGGAGAGGGTCATTCAGGAGGTGAGCGGCCAGCCCTGCAACTGGAAAACCTGCACCTCTGGAGATGACCCGGTGTGGGGTTTTTAGAAAACGCTGGGGATTTTCAGCAGCTTTGCTCTGCTCTAGGCTTTACCTTTAATATCGCCATGGGTCAAGCCAAACCAACACCAAGAGCTGTTGGTAACCTCTTGTTTTTTTGTTCCACTGCTCTATGTCTTTCTTGGAAGAAGCAGTGGACATAGCCAGCTGTGGGCAGGATGTTTATAGTCCTGCCACTTTAATCATCATGTCCTGTAGACATGCTCTTAGAAGAGTAAGATTTCACAGTGAGTAACTGAATGTATGTGTCTGGGCTGCAGCACGGCTGTATAACTCGCAGCATCAAAGGGAGTCCCATGAAAATGAAAGCAGTAAACGTGTGTGATTTGCAGCTCATGAATGGATTCTTGGCTGGCTCGAAGGAGATGAAGGTCTTTTACCTCTGTCTCTCCATGGAGTCATTGCTGGACTGTCAGACTCCTCCAGCTCTGAACAGCCTGTCCTTGAGATATTTACTGCCAAGGGCATCCTGACTTGGGAGTTTGCAGTTTGCTGCTTGCAGCCCCTGAGGGGCAATTCCACCTCCCTTTATCTCATCTCCCAGTAGAGTTTGCATTATCTGTTCTTGCATCATCTTCCACGGAAGGTCAGGTCTCCTTAGTGGTCAGGAAAGTGCGTGTTCAGGCTAGACTTAGATCTCATTTTGTCAGCTTGGAAACTATATAGCAGTGGAACTGCCTTGATGTGGAGATGGCCATGAGATGAGCTTACTGTACCTCAACATTTTGGAGGGTGTTAAGGCCTCCGTCGCTTTGGCAGTGGAGCCAGCTACATCAAAGGAGCATCTGTACCTCGGTGAGACACTGAATACATGCAGTCAGTGTGCTCATACCATAGCACGACAGGATTTCAGCTGAACATTAGTATTTAAAACCAAAATGGGTACAATCCTCTAGATGCTAAACTTTTCTTTAGGAGAAAATACAGAAATGAGGGGGCTTCTCAGTGTATTTGGTTGTTGTAAGGAAGGAGAGGGAGCATCTAGCAACAAGGGCTGATGAACGGGAACTAACAGTAACTGGCGACAACCCCAGGCTGGATTAAAAGCTGAAGGTTGATATGGACTAAAGATGCTTAAGTTGCTTGTTGGTTGTTTTGTGGGGCTTTTTTTCAGTAGTGTCCCTGAGACTAGGAGCACTGCACAGAGGACTCCAGGGAGACATCCTGGGTCCTGTTCTGAAAAAAGAGAGGCATTGAAGAGGAGTCCAGATGTGGTGTCCAGGGAGAAGGCTGTGTGGGACAGTACTTGCTGGGATTTTCTTTATTTGCCTTTTATGGAACTTTGTTTGGCTATCAGGGATGGCTGAAGAGCTGGGATTGAATGTCGTCTGCCTATAAACCTTGCCTGTGGGAAGTGGATGGTCCCCAAGTCCTGCCTGGGATCTGGAAGCTGCCTGCAGGTCCAGAGGAGAGGGGAGTGGGAGTGTGTCTCCTGCCATGCCCCCTGCCCCACGCTGCCCTCTCCCGCAGCTCTGCAGGCTGCCTTTGGCGGGCAGTGTCATGACCGATGGGGAGATACCTCTCATCAAGGGAAAATACACAAAGGATTGTCAAAACTGGTTTGAAGGCACAGATACAATTTTGAAACATTCCTTCGCTGAGCTGTGAGCTGAGCAGCTCTGCTAAGTGGCTGAGATTCATATTTTGGTGTGATCTTTTGGGATACTTTGGCTACCAGCCATGTTTGTGTGTCGATAGGCAGTTAGGCCATGATCCAGGGGGCGAGGGCTCCGCTTGCAGTGTGTGAAGTGCTGCGGCTGACTTGAGGTGAGCTCCTGTGTGTGCAAGGTAAACCAGATCCTTCCTCGCTTGAGCCGCTCCCCAGTCCACAGCCTTTCCAGAGGAAATGAGGCAAGTAAGCATGTCCTCAAATTATAAAGCAGGGAAACTGTGATAGGAGAGGAGTTTGAGGGACTCTTCTGGCACAGGAATGACAGAGCCCCAGATGGAGTGCAGATGGCTTTATGCATCAGTCTGTATTGATGTGTGCTTACAGGTCAGCCCTGGGAAGTCTCTTGTGGCCCTGTGGTGGCTGAGGGTTAAAAAAATGCAGAGCCAGGACATTCTCCATAAGCACAGTCTCTCTCATCTGTTGCAGTGCTGGAAGAGGAGAAAGACGTGTTTAGATAGTGCTGGGCATGCTCTTCTAAAGAAACCTCTGGTCTGCCAAGGCTCATCCTTGGTGTTCACTCCTGCAGCTGGCATCACCTATCCAATGTGAACTGCAATCGAATTCTAATAGCTCAATTAGGAAAGAGTCTGCTAAAGTCCAGGGAAAAAATTCTTCTTGATATGCAAGCCAAAAACATGCTAACTGAACTGCAAACAACTGAAGGGTCTGCCATCAAAATAATTCTCATTCAGAGATAGACTCATCTGGGTTTTTTCCCTAAGATGGCCAGAACATCCCGTAACATAAAGCAGGAGGAGAAACGAGCCTTACATGGACATTCCTTTCTCCTCAGAGAAGATCTGCCCTCCAATTCTCAGTGCACCTCTTTGTCATAGTTGATTTGTATTTTGTTGCCAGCTCCCAGGGAGAACAGCACAAAAAGAAACTCTTAAATGAACATTGCATGTGCTGAGACAGTGCAACAGCTCTTTTTAGGGGAAACAAGAACATAAGCCATGTCAATTGACGTTACACACAGTAACATGTACTAAAAGCTTTGTAGCATTTGATTTCTGTTGTTAAAAAAGGGTAAGTATGTATGATGTGCAGCTCCCCAGGGTGGTGGCAAGTAGAAAAGAGTTGTTAAGTGCCTGCCTTTTGTGTTCAGTAAGTGCCATGCAGTACAGGAGCTGGTGAGGATTCTGGCTGTGATCCTACTTGATAAATGCATCTGCTCCTTTCTCTGCAGAAGGGTGCTGGGATGTGGCTGCAGGAATAGAGGATGCCGGACAACCCTGAAGACAAACTGCACATCAAGAGGAGAGGCCTCATTGATGGGGTGACATAAAGTCCTCTTAAGGATGTAGGCTGCTGAACAGCTGGGTAGACCGGTCCCTTGGTGAAACCAACATGTCATACCATGGTTAAGATCTTTTAACGAAGCACAGGTTTTGTGTTTCAAGTCTAGGTGAGCAGAGACCATCCTGCCACAGTATTGAGTATACTGGCTAGGACTGGGGTTCTTAACAAGCCCAGGCGTGGTGCGGACAGCCGCAGGTCCGGCTGGGCTGTGGGCGCAGGTCAGGAGCTGGCTTGGGGAGTAGTGGGGCAGGGGACAGGTCGGAGGGTCTCACTGGTGTCTGTTACCTGTGGAGGTAAATCAGCCATTGTGTGGGAAACTTTGCCGTGGTTCTACTACAGAAGAAAGTCTTTTACAGACAAGTCTTTCCATCCTTGCTAGGATGGATCTTGATGAAGGAACAGGTCCTTTTTTGTCTTGATTGAGATCCTGTCTAAAGTTTCTCAGTCTTAAGAGCTTCTTGTTACAAAAAGCACAGATCTAGTGACTCCCAAGCCCCTCCTGAAATCCAGCCTCCCTGCAGGGGGATATCAGGTGTTCGGATGCTCGGTGTGATGGAGAAGCACTCTGTCACACTGCTGGTGATGAAAGGAACTTGAGAGAGAAATTTGAGAGGATTTTGGAAAGGTAATGAAACTTAAAAGAAGAGTGAAAAAACTACCAGTGTGCTAAAGGTAAAATCTGTAGGGATTCTGTATCAGCTAATGCATAACAGGCTGTAAAACGAAACGACAGCATCGCTGCTTTTGTTTTTTAAAGCCTTGATCATAAGGCTATTTAAAAAAAAAAAAGTAACAAAGGCCTTTTGTTTTGTTTTAGTGAAAACCATGTCTTTCCCGAGGGAAGCGAGAGTCCTGTCAATCCCACTACCCATCTCTTACGTGCCCGTTCCCAAGGCATCTCTCGAGCAGGGCTGCGAGACGGCTGGCAGCCCTGTTTGCACAGGGAGGCTGAGGACCCAAGGACTGTAGCACTGGAGTCTCAAATTGTTTAAATTGACTTTGGTGGCATGGTGCCAGCTGACACCAGCTGAGAATCTGGACAGAACAACTTGTCCAAGGTCACCTCACGGGCTAAGAGCAGAGCAGTGAATTAAACCTGGGTCTGCAGAGTTCCACTTCAGGGTAAATAAAGAATGCATACGGCTTCTTGGAGGGTCCTGCCGTTCTGAAGGCCTTATAAAGAGAGGACAACCTCCACACACTTGAATCTGGTGTGATGTGGAGTACTACCCTTTTGTGCCAGGTTCTCTGGTTAAAAATAGAACTTCCCCTCTTCCTATAGTATTTATTTCCTTACAATACTTTGGGAAGTTTCAGTTTGGGCTTTTGCTAGAAAGATGCCTTTCTGCCTGAGTGAGGGACCGAGTTGTGCTGGGCTAGGCTCATTTCTCAGAGGAGAAAGGCTGAGGTGCTTCTGCACTGCTTGTGACTGGTACCTGTTTGGACTTGTGTCTGCCTTTGTGTCAGTCTTTTTAAGTAGGTGAAAAAGAGTAATGGTGAGCAGTTTGGACACAAAGTGGTTTTTACATCATCCCACCATGTTGGTATGGATGTGAGAGGGAGAATAGGAGGACTGCATTAAAGTGCACGGTCTGTCAGCCCAGATGCTTAAGGCTGGACAGCTTGGTTCCTGCTGGAGGGAGTCCTGCAACTGCTTTCCTCACGGGACTTCAAAAAAGACCCTAATGGTCCAAAGCAGAACTGAACAAGCAGGGCACCAGCCGTGTCCTCCCTGTGCTGCTGCTGTGGGGCTGTTACAGGGCACACATCCTCCCCAGAGCAGCCGGGAGCTGACACCTGTGTGCTGGGGTGAGCTTCGGGCTTTACAGACAAATTTGTCTGCAGGAATGGAGGACCCGTTCTCTGCTGGAGGAGGAAAGGACAAGGGACAACCTGAGATAGCTCAGTGGTGACACCTGTTGACTGGGAAGATGGCCGTGCCAGTGCTCTGAGGTTAGGAGGGCCATGGGAGGCAGGAAAGAACAAGTTGTTTTGGTGTGGTGCGCCTTGGCTTGCATCATCAGTGTGAAAGAGAATAGAGGAGGCAATGCCTGGTGGTGCAGTTTCATTAGAAGAACCTGTTGCAGGAGGAAAGCTGCAGCAGGACACGTCTTACCCTTTCTAGACAGACAAAGCTGGCAATGTTACTGTGGCTGATTAAAATGTGCCTGTCACCGGTTCCCTGCCATGGCTGGTGGGCTTTGTCTCTTGCTTTCCTGATCACCAGATTTCTTTCTAGATATGTTTACTTACTTCTAATAAATACAAGAAAGAGATATCCCAGGCCTTCTATATATATTTGTCTGTAATTAAGGTAGGATTAATTGCTTAAAGTTGTTTTTAAGGGCCTGTAATGAGATCAGCAGATAGGAGCGTGAGATAAAATGTATAATGAATACATCATGTTATAAATAATGGACACAGCCAGTGCACAGGCATCCCTGAAAGGTAATAGCTCTTTCAATATTTAATTAAGTGGATACCATAGAGAAAACACTGTGTCACTAAGGTAACTTTCAACCTGGCTTGGTGACACACAGGTCGCTTTGAATGACAGCAGAAACCTGCATACAGCTAGGACCCTTGGCAGGCACAGTTTGAGGTAATCATAGGGGGATGTTTGTTGTCTGGAGAACTGGTGAGGAGGGGTTGTTAGAAAGGAGATGCTGATGGTCCCTGGTTGATCTGTTGGAACTAGTGCTATGCTCATTTTCTTGAGACGGAGTTGCTGATCTGGCGGCATAGGGAGCCCCGTGCTTCTGCCTGCTTTGTAGAATAACAAGGATTTCCAAGGGGACACCTAATAGACATTCCCTCCTGCTCTTGGGAGCCCGTGTGCCTGTGGATAGCTTGTTGTGGCAGCTCCAGACCAGATGCACATGCTGGCTGGTGGCAGAGAACAGGGTTGAGTGAAGGACCATGAACCCTGTGAAACACCTAAACCCCTGTATGTGGGGTGCAAGCCTTCACAGCCTTCCTTGAGCTGCTCATTGTGGTTCTTTCTGTGTCTCTTGCTGTGTGATGTTAATTTTAGCCCCATGCGCTGAAAATGAAAGAGATGGATTATTGCAGGGGTTCCATTTCTGTAGGGGAGGAGACACAGCATCAGTTATAAGGCCAGTGGCTGCTCTTCAACCTGTTCTTATCTGTGAGTTGAGTCTTGTGAGTTTTCTGAACAGATACAGAAGAAGGGGCAGTACTGCCCATTTGCAAGGTCTAAATTCACACCTGTGTCCCTGGCTGCTCATTTCACCTTTCCCATCTGCTCCAGGCTCTCATTTCATTTTGTTTTATCTCCCGCTTACACTCGTGCCACTGCTTTTTTATCCGTGCCAGCGTGGCAGGTGGTTCCATAAGATGCCTTAGTGCAAGGTCTGGGTGATTTGTGAGGATTGCAGGGATCCAGCTTGCTCTCCTGCCTGTGTCTCTGGGTCTCTCTGTGAGGTGTCCTGATTTGTATTTCCCTCTCTGGTTGTCAGTGAGCTTTGCTGAATTTCACAGTACATGAAGAGTACTTTTTAGGAAGAAAATGCAGATTTGGTATCGTATGGTGGAGTTAAATATCAGAGCTGATGTGTTCTCTGGTCTTCATGTTGCCTAGCATGTTGCCAGCACTATGTAAGCAGTAAATAATAACAAATGAACAAATAACACGTTCAGATTTCTGTAGCGTTGTTGCAGGGAAGCACGAGGAGAAAAGGGCTGTAAGGCAAAGGGAAGGGAGAAATGGTCTTTTTAACTTGAAAAACATGTTTATATTGAAATCAGACACAAAAGTTCCCTTTTGCTTGTTTATTTTTTTGCAAGATCCTTTTTTTTCCTCTATCTTTTGTGGAGAAAAGCATGGAAAAACCTCCCATCTTTTGTGATGGCTCCCCTATCGTCAGAGCGTTGTGGTGTGTAGACACCAGACTGGCAGCCAGGGCTTATGGCAGTGGTTTTGGAGCTTTTTTTTTCCTCTTTTCCTGTAAGAGGTGGCTTATTTTTAGTGCTTGCAACACTCAGTTCGCTGTAGGGACACAGCAGGCCTGTTCCATCTGTGGGCTGCAGGCAGGTCACGCTCATGGAGGGCACAGGATCTGCTCCCGCTCATTGTGTGTTGGGTGGATCTGTTCCCTTTCTGGCCATTTGTTCCCTTTCAGCACCCCCAGAGCTGAGGCTGAGGGTAAATTCACAGAATCCCAGAATGATGGGGTCAGAACAGACTTCTAGAGCTCCTCCAGCCCAACCCCCTGCTAAAGCAGGTTCCCCTCGCTCAGGGGGCACAGGAGTGTGTCCAGGCGGGTTTGGAAACCTCCCAAGAAAAGGAGCCTCTCCACCCTCCCTGGGCATCCCGGGCCAGGGCTCCCTCACCTCAGCACCAAAGGAGTTTCTCCTTGTGTTCAAGTGGAACTTTTTGTGTTCCAGCTTTTATCCATTAACCCTTGTCTTGTTGCTTGAGAAAAAAGTTGCTGCCCCATCCTGTTGACAAACACCTATTGAACACTTGTGTTAATGAGATCCACCCTCAGCCTTCTCTTCTCCTGGCTGAACAGCCCCAGGTCCCACAGCCATTCCTCATGAGAAAGATGCTGCAGTCCCCTCAGCATCTTCAGTGCTGATCATGCAGGCAAAGCTGCAAGGGCCACACTTGTAATAGAATTTAGAATTTAAGAGAGCAGGAGTCCTGGTTTCTTTTTTTCTGATTTTTGAGGGAGGGAGCTGCTGTGTTTATTTTCCCAGCATGTCTTTATGATTTTTTTTTTCAAACTAAATTTAATTCTGCAGAATTAATTTTAGCCAAAAGTGTAAAAAGAGGGCAAACCAAACCAAAATAAAATACTTTATTCCAGGTTGACGTAAGCATTTAATCTGACCCGAAACCGTCTTTCCTCCTACCATGTCAGCTCAGAATTAGGAGAGAAATACGTAAATGTGGGGGAAGGAACAGTGAATATTCAGCTCCTAAGCAAAAATACTCCAGTCAAACCCCAAGAATTTGCCCCTGTCACAGGAGTGTGGAATATAACTAATTTTTTCCTGCCTTTTAAAAGGTAAATATCTTCTCTAGAAACTTAAGCTCTTGCTGCGACACATTTACCCAAGCCACCCAAGAGGCAAGAATCTATCTGATAACAGCGAGGATCTCACTGCTTTTTCAGCCTTATAAGGTCTTGATTTCCAGGTTCAAGCAGGCCACAGGATCTCAAAGCTATATAAAAAGTGTCATTATTACTGACAAAATAATTTTTAAGTTATTTTTAATTCACCATTGCTAATTTTTTCCTTGCTGTCTACCATGAGGAAAGAAAATCACAATGTGCAAGTTGGATGGGATGACCTTGGTGACATGTGGTGTAACCACCTCCAACACACTCTTACCACTGCAATTCCTGCTCTTTATCTCTTTGCTTGTGCTCTGAAGTCAGAGGGACCTTTTTGTTTGGTTTTGCTGATCTGTTGGAAGCCCTTCTTTTGGGCAGTGGCCTGAGGACATTTTGAACATTGCTTTTGCATTAGAAGGAGGTAAATTGAATTGAGGAGCTTGCTGGCACAAGAAGGGAGTTCAGGGAGAGTTCTGGTGAGGTGCAGAAGATGGAAGGAGCAGGATGAATGCATGTTGGGATTGCCCAGTGCCTCTTGCTGGGAGTGGGGCAGGGAGCAGGGCTGAGAGAGGACACTTGGGAAGGAGCGTGGATCAGGGAGAGGAGCTGCCCTGAGGATGTGTTACAGAGTGGGGATTTATTGCCCATCCTCCTTTTATGCCTCTGAAAATGTTCTTTTTTGGGGGTGTGGGGAAGTGGTGCTGGTATCTACGGCAGGGTAATGCAACAGTCACAGAAGCAGTGGAAGGCAAAAGCAGAGTTTACTGGCCAGCAATTAGGAGATTGTCCCATTTTTGGAACATCACAGGGCAGAAGAAACAGGCAATGCTCTGTCAGGAAAGATGTACCTTGCCAGGGCCCAGTGGAAATCACGCCTGGCAGTCAGCAGCTGCCAAGAGCCAGAGATAATATCAACAGTGTCCAGACCTTCCATTTGTAACGAGCGAAATGTTAATGAAATGAGAGTGCCAGCAGAAGAGTTAAGATACTCCTGAGAAACGAAAGCAGAGAATCAGGCTAAAAATACTGAGTGCCATTGTATATGTCAGTGAGAAACTGTCACCTTGTGTATCACATGTGGCTTAAGCGGGGGCACAGAGGCAAGACTATGGAAGTTAGTGAAGGCCTGAGAAGACTATTGTAAGAACAACACCACAGTTTGGTTTACAGACGTTCTGATTTGTGGGAGGCACAACAGGGCGATTAAAAAAGTGGCCCAGCATCCCCAGCAATGATACACGGAGTGGCATGAGCCCCGTGGGTGCCAGCCACAGGCAGAAGATGTTTCCAGGTGCTCCCCGTTCGTGGGTGCCTCTGCAAGAGTCAGTGCAGTGACACCAGCCCCGGGCTGAAGACTGTGAAGACTGAAGTGGCTGAAAGCTTTGTGAGGCAGTCACTGCTGTGAGGGGGCTTCCACAGGGTCCTGCCTGACCCTAAAGTTTTCTTTGCCATCGGGGTGGGAACAGAGGAGGACGGAAGCAGAATGCATGTGGAAAATTCACTTTCAGATGGCACATAGCTTGTCAGAGTTAAAATAAGGCCAAAGTAACTTTTTTTACCATTCTTGAGATTTTGCTGCCAGAGCTGTAGAACCCACCCGACAGCTGGGCTGCACTGGGAGCACGGCTCACAGCTGGTGCTTATGAGTGCCCGTGATGCCTGGGAGGGGCAGAAGCTGCTTGGGGCCCTTGGTGGGCTCCTGTGCACCGTTGCTGGCAGTGAGGTGGTGAAGCCTCTGCCCAGAGGCGCATGGGAGCTGCGTCTGCCTCGGCAGGGAGGCCTGGGAGCCGAAGTCGGAGGTGCGCAGGAGAGCAGCCGCCATTTTATCCTCAGGTGGGTGCCGGATCTGACTTGCCCCACTGAGGACAGACGAGCACCGAGGCAGGATTTTGTGATACTGTGTGATGTGTTTGAGCCTGGGACAGGTTCCTGTGCTCAGAGGGTCAACTTCTCTGATGTCTCTGAAGGGGGTCTTCAAACTGGCAGAGAAGATCCCTGTGGGCACTGCTTATGGGCGGAGAACATGTATCTCCACCCCTGGGCCTGTGACCCTCCTCTAAGGCTAGACTGGCTCTTTAACCAAAGACTGTGCTTCTGCAGCAGAGGGAGAGGGGTGTTTGTAATGTAATTGTGTGTGGGGCTTTTGTGGGAGCTGTGGGTTTTTTCCTGCTGGTGGCCACACAGAAAATAGAGATAAATGGGAAGGAAGATGCCCATCTTGGGCAACAGTGAGAGCTGCAGCAACATTCCTGCCCCACATCACTTGGGGAGAGGTCAAACCTGCCTCTCCCCTGGCCCTGCTTGTGGGGCCATGTGGCACCAATGCTCCTCTCTTCTTGTTGTGGGATTTTTATTATTTTTTTAAGATTTTGAGGTGTTTTTTTTGGTGCTTTTTGTGCCTGGAACTTCAGTCACTGTGTATTGATAACACTGAAAAATCAGAAGTGCTTCACCTGACCAAAATTGTTTTTTCTGCCCTCTTTTACACAGCATCCTTGGAAGTGGGAAAAGGCTCACGGCCAGGGGTACAAGATAGCAGGAGGCTGTTGCTGGTGGTGGACAGGAGTTTGTATGGAGGAGCTTTTAGGAAAGCAGGCTGTGGATGGGGTGTGAAGGGGAGAAGGAGGAGACATGTTAGCTGGGAAGGTGTGGTAGCCATGCTGTGCACCACTGCCAGCTGGGCAGCAGGGTGAGAAGTGCTGGTGGGCTGCAGAATCGGTCCTCTGGAGAAGATGTGGAGCATCTACCATTCTGTGATTGTATGATTCCATCTAGGGTGAATGCAGTCACAAGGGTCTGGCTCAGCCTAATGGCTGTTGGCTGGGGAGCTTGTCATGAGAAATGAATTACAAGAGCTGGCGTAGGAAAAGTGCTGGAACTCTTGCTCTACCAAGGACAGTGGACTTTTTCTGTGGGGATTTGAAATCAGATATAATGAACAGGCCAGGTTGAGGGGGGTGAGGGGGGAAGAGATGTTGCTTTTTTTTTTTTCCTGAGAGTGCTCTATTTATGGTCTTTACTGCTGATGATTTTGAAAGGAAAGCATCTCCTAAGTCAGCCTACAAAAAACCATAATCCATTTATGACATGCCTCTTCAGTCCCAAGCTCAGATTGTGCTGTGGCAGACCTAATTGCACTCAGAGAAACCCACGTACAGGGGCTGACTGGATGCTTACCTGCGGGTCTGAGGGGTGTCAGGACAGAGATGTGGAAGGGCAGCTCTGGAGAGATGCTATGGCTAATTTAACTGAGTCTTACTCTGCCAGGAGGATTTGTCTGGTCCGTTTTGAGGTAACAATGCTACTGCTCCTCACTTTTGCTAGCTTAGCATAGGAGCTTGTGCCTGATTGTTCCAACTGTTTTCTTTCCCAGAAACATTTCTCTGTTGTATGCACTGTAGGAAAATTTCAGGGAGAAGAAGATAATTTAGCTAGTTGAGAGGAGTGTGAAACCAATCCTCCAAAACAGCCACCCTCAAAACAATAGATAAAAGGGACAGACAGAGGAGGGAGGGCAGGCTATTTCAGAAAAGCTGTGCTGTTTTTGGCTGTGGCCAGCAGGATCTAGCAGTTTGCATAGAAAGTAGTCTATTGTCAGTGAGAGGCGAGGATACCTGCCAGCTCTGCAAAGCTGTTAGCAGCAATGCATTCTGCTTGTGAAAGGCTGTGGTGACAGATCTGTCCCTTTGGCTGGGCCAGCCTCTGGCCTGTCAGCTCTTCACAGCTCCAGCTTGCTGCTTATGAGCACCTTCCATCTTCATCATATTTCAGCATTATTGGGCCAAATCCTTCACTGCTGTAAATCAGTCTCTGCACTGATGTTCAAGGAGTTGTTGAGCTTGCTGTATTTGCTAGTTGTGTAGTTGGCCAGTGTAGCGTGTAAGGCTCGTGTGCAGTGGCATGCAGAGTGGTGTCCCCTCCTGCCTAGAGCCACTCACTGCTACTGGACCAGAAATAAAGAACAGTCCCAATGAAGCGACCAACTCCACTTGTTTTTGTCACAATTAAAAGGTTCAGAAGGATTTTCTTCATCTATGTAGGTGTTTCAAGAAAATCTGTAGGACTTTGCTGGGGAGCCACGTGACTGAGTGTGAGACAGATAATTTCACATCAGTGTAAAGTCATTGTCTCCTCTAACCTGTATCTCACCTTCCAGAGGTGAGTCTTGTCTGATTCAGTGGTCTGAGGCAGGAATGTGGATGTGCTCCCAGCTCCACAGCAGGTTGCTTTGTCCCGACTATAAACTTGGGTGTCCACTCCAAGGTCCTGCTGCATTTCTGGCTCACTGGGGTTCCTGTGCCTTGATGCTGAAAATAAATATGCTCTTCTGAGATCAGAATGCAAATGGGGAACATGGAGATGTTGTATAGCATTATAAACCAATATTCTTTGTGCTGGAAACTGCAGGTAGGATGTTTTTATCTGTGTTTCTCCAGTGCTTTAAGTTTTAAACTCTAGCCAGAGACATCTGGAATAGTGTAAGGAGCTCTTGAGTACCCACGTGGAGATCTGCGTCACACAGTGTTTTCAGAAGTTCTGAACAATTTGATCAGCTCTTCTTTCCACTCTGTTTTATTTTCATGATTTGAACAGATCAGCAGTCTCGCTAGAGAGCCTGTTCTCACCAGACTGCCACCCCAGCTTGGCAGGGACGGAAGCTCCTGCAGACACACACTAACGTGCTGCCTGTTAGAGAGACATGGCAAGTGGAAATGGACTGGCTGCATTGTCTTGTTTGTATTATGAAATGCAGTGCAGGCACAAAGAGAGGGAAAAATCACTTGTGTGCTTATGGCTCGTAGGAATATCTCTGTGAGGAAGCACAAATAAAGCTCTCCAGAACCTGGGTTCGGAGTCTGTAATACAAAACTGATGCTGTGAAATTGGAGTTGTGGAAAATACCTTAGAGAATAGTTCACCCACTTTGAAATATGCTATGGTACAGAACTGTGGAGAAGCCCTTTTGTTGTAGTGAAGTTTTTAAAGATGTCAGGGTACTATTTTATTATAAAGCCAGCATCAGTAAGAACACTCTCTGTTGTATGACTGTGTATGATGGTGTAGCTAATGCAAGATGTTTAGTAGTCTTCACCTCTGCTGAGAAAATGAAAATTTAAAAAAAGGGTTTTGCTGTGTTTCCCATTAAAAATCGCCCAATTCTGAATAGCTGCCTTTTCAGAAAGAAAACTGTTAGCTTTCTTTTTATAACCTTTCCTACTTTTCTTTGGAAATAAGAATTTTGCTTCGCAGCTGTCCTGTGCAGACAGACTGAGAGCGCTGGGGTTGAGCCCTTTCGTGGTGGGTTGCTATGGCTGAGCTGATGTCCCTGGTGCTGGGTGGTGCATTACTGCCTGGCAGTGGTGATTCTGCCTCATGCCAGCACCTAAAGTAGGGAGAGAGGCTGCCAGCCCAAAACAGAGGAGCCCTGCATCTGACAGCATGGGCAAGGTCTCTGTTATGCAGTCAGCCGCATCTTAAAGGGTTCAACTGCAGCTCATAGTTGGTTCGTCTTTGACTGAACCTGCTGAAACACAAGTCTGTTTTCTGGAAGGTTGGTGGGAGTGCAGCCTGTGCCAGTAGGGCAGGTATCAAGCTGCCTCTGGCTGTGGCCCGGGGAGGCTGGTGCTTGCAAGCAGGGAAACATCGTCCCTATGTAGTTGTCATAAAATGTCCCTGTTGACAAGGTTGACATCTTGATCTCTCTTCCCCTGTTTTCTCAGGGAAGTCCTTGGAAGGCCAAACCTTTGAAGAAGCATCTCGTTTCACCTATCATTTCTGTTTTCTATCGGTCTGTTGAAGCAAAGGTGCTTTAGAGTGGAGGTGCCCAAGGCAGGATTTTGGGGTCAATGGGTTATGAGTCCTGTTGTGGGACAATTGACCCTGCTTAAAGCTGAAGGTGCCAGAGGAGAGCATTTACTGGTGTAGGTCACGACTGTCTCATCAAGTTCAGCTGTGGACCAGTTCTGCTGCTATTTATGCTGATTTGTGTGAACGCTGAGTGTAGCCTTTATAAACACTTTTATTGCCAAATTAAGCTTTTCTCCTTCCAAAGTAACCTTAAATGACTTTCTTCTTCTCTTCCCCTCACTTGTAAAAGTTTGTGATCTGAGAGAGAAAGGCTTTGTGGGTGTGGAAGGAGCAGGAGAGATTTCTGCAGGAACTTCTGGGACATTGCAGTCCTTGCGGGTTCTCCTTCCTGCCTTTCCTCCATGCAGCAGCGCAAAGTGAAGCACTGACTGCTTGGAGGAGAGTCTCTGCTTTGAAAGCAGCTTGTATGTGGAGCTTACATTGATTCCTTGGATTACCAGAGTATGTCTATTACTATGGGAGATGCCTGATGTTGCATTATTGCATGTGCTCCTGCTGAGAAACACGATAGACTTCTACCAGTGATGTTTGCATATGTTTAACTCGCACTTTAAGCTCATAGTGCTTGCTCAAAAGCTAAACAAAAAGCAAACAGCATTCTCTAAAGTTTGTAAAGCATAGCTTTTACACAGTGCTTGAAGCTTCAAATGATGGTAGTTTATCGAGTTAAAGGCTTTTTTACTTAGAAAACAGGGGTGCACAATGCTGTGTGTGCAGGTGTGATTCTCCCCCCAAACATGCACACAGGCTGACTTCTGCATGTTTTGGGAGCATTGATCCCAGTCACTGCCGTGGGCCTAGGGTGCAATTTTCCAGGCAGCTCCTTCCCAAGCATTGCCTCCCTGCTTGTAGAATGACATGGGAGCTGCCCTGAGCAGACTGTGATCTGGGCAAGACAGAGGAGTCTCAGGTTGGCCACCTCACTCAATGGGATGAGTCAGAAAACCTAATGAAAGGATTGGGACCTGCAGAAAGGGAATTTTTTCTTTTGTCCATAAACACCCTCTGAGACATTGCCCCAAGATTTGAATCTCTGTTCCACTATTCTTTGTTTGTCACCTGTCTCCAAAGTGCTGGACCAAACTGGGAATAGTTCAGATTTAAAAGTGGTTTTGAAGCATCAAACATTGGATTCGGACTCCAGCCTCTGCAAAGACCCCTGGTGCTGTGAATTTGCTGTGTGGAGTAAAGCCTGTAATTCCCTGGAGGCCTCAAAGCACCCTGCATATTTGACAGGCAACTGTGCACCTGCAGGAGATGGGCCATGGACAGTATCAGCAGCTTGCACTGGAGGAGTAACTTGGGTAGCAAAGGCCTCATGAGAGAGCCTGGGTTCTGCATAGTGGAAAGAAAATGGATGGGTGGGTAGAAATCTCTCTCAAATGGTATTTGTTATGAGATAGGCTCAAGGCCTCTGTAACAAGATCGCTGATGTGTGTGTGCCTGCTTGAAGTGGATGCCTTGGCAGCTTTAAAAAAAAGTCCTTGCCACGTTTTTTTCTTCCTCTCTTGAATCTAAAACTACATAGAATGTGTAAAACTGACACATGAGTCTGTGCTTGCTGCTAATTAGGCAGACATGGCATGTCCAAGGCTGACCATCCTTGTGCCAAGAATATCATGGAAATCAGCCAGCTGTTTTTGTTGACAGTGCTGAATTCGAGTTTCACTTAGCAGCACCAAGGCAAAGCATATAAATCAAGGAAGGAGTCAGAAGTAATGAGACAAAGTAATGTGTTACCATTTGTATGGTTACTTGCTGCATAGCCATGTCCAAAACCACCCTGTGCCTTGCAGGTGTGCAGCTGGAACCAGTCTGTGAGCCTGGGTCACAAAGCAGCTGTACAACTGCATTTGATGTGCTGTGCTGCTGATGGGAGCCAGGGGGCTGGTGTAATGTGTCACACACAAACTGTTTTGCGTACCCAGTGAGTCAGCTTTTGGGTGTATTTCTTGCCCAGCTGTCATTGACTGCACACACTTCTCAAGATTGACTTTTCAGTTCTTGGGGTTTCCAGTGGGAAAATCCTGATGCTGGCCACTTTAATCCTTTGCTAGTGCTGTTTCAGCCACTTTGTTTTACTACTCTTTGCTACTTCCTTGCCTTGCAGATGATGATTCTTCTTTCACTGGGTTGATGGCCTAGGAATATAGTGCTTTAGGGGTTTTCATGCTGTTCTAGACAGCAATCATGTGTAGCACTGAAATTTGGTTTGATAGTGTGCAGCTGTTTTCTAGTCAGGTCTGGGTTTCATTGACAAAAAATTGGTGAGCAAAAGCAATATGGCTGGTGTTGAAACAATGAGAAATCAGTAAACACGCACATGCTTCTCGTTAGCAGGAAAGGGCATGGTAAAGAGTATACCCAGACCTCTAGATCTGGAGTGGTTAACTCCTGCTGGACTGAGGCTTATCTCTTTATTTTCAGGTCTGCATGAAGTACATGACCCTGATGTTCATAGATGTTTCTTAATGATTAGAAGTAGGGAGGGCTACTGAAGGGCCTCAGAGGCAGGCTCTAGCTTCAGTGAGATCATGTTAGGTGGGAATAACAGTGCAACTTGACTTAGTGAAAACCATTTTTGCATTAATATGGCTATAGTCTCATGAAGGCGTTTCCACTGGGGGCTTTGGGCTCTGTGAGCAGGTTCTGAAGGAAGTGGCAGGTTTTATGCCTTCAAATGAATGCTTCTTGATGTATGGAAGGGCTGCTCCCTGGCCTGCAGCAGACAGTCGTTAGACTTGGGCACAGGATGTTGGAATGGATCCCTGTTGACCACTTTGGTGAAAATAACTGTTGAGACTTTTACTACAGAACGTAATTTGGAGATGGCGATTGCTCCTCTGCGTTGTGCCCACTTTGATGTGTTCTCCCTGTTGCAGTTCCCTGACACGGTGTGCATTGCCGAGCTCTGCCCTTGCTGTCCCGTGGAGCCTCATGCTCTGTTGGGACAGAGCTTTCCTAACACCTGCATAGTGTTTTATTGAGTCACAAAGAAGCCTACCTAACTTTTGTGTCAAATGCTGTATTTATGAGGCCTCATTCAGCAGCAAAATGGATTGTAATCCTAAGCAGAAATGGCTTTGATGTTGTCTAAGCCTGCGCAAAATTCAGTAGAGCTTTGTTGGTACTTAACAACAGTGAAATGCCAACAGAAGTAGTAAGTTGAGGGGTTTGCTGTTGTTGTTTGTGGGTTTTGTTTTTTGTTAATCAAAACAATGGATGGTACTCCAATTTTAAACTGACTGAAACTTACGACTTCTTGTCAAACCATAGGTGCTCTTCTAGTAGGAATCTTTGAAACTGGAGGAATGAAGGTGACTGTGATGGTTTTGATGCTAACTGGGATGTGGACCTAATGGCAGTGCACCTTTCCAGTGGGATTAGAAACACTGCTGTTTCTAGCCCAAGGGACACTGGGTTTTGACTGCTTCAGGCATTGCAGAACAGAATCAGGAGTTGCCTTTCCTGTGTGGCTGTGTAGTCTCATGCATCTACTGTTCTTTTCTTTTAGGTTATGATGCCCTGAGCTATTCTGTGGAAAGTAATGACAAATGGAGCGGGAGACAGCTACTGCAAGCAAATGAGAACACAACTGATGTCCCAGAGGATGGCGGGCAGCTGTATGTCAGAAATTGCACTGAACCAGGTAGGAATCAAAGTGGTTTCCAGCTCCTCAGTCTTAACAGTTGACTTTCTAACCTCTAGATATCTGTTTTAGTATTGCCCTTGCTGCTAGAGACTTGTACTTACTAATTTTTAAGTCAACAAACATGCTTGTTATTTTCCTTGTGTGTATGCGCTATATGGGTGTTGCCAACTCCCTCGGCGGTCAGGGTTAAGAGGAGAGTACAAGACAATGTTTAATATAATATATATGAATATATATTAACAACTGAATGCTGAGATCATGGGAGTCATGCCTCCCATGGTCCTTGTGTGAGCATTGCCTGTGGTTCTGGTGGTGAGGTGTATGCGCTGATGATGTGTGCTGCTACAAGTAGCTGGTCATAGATTTAGTACAAGTACTTCCACCAACAGTAGCCCCAAAGAAACCTAGTCTGCTGTAGCTCAAGGTTGGCTTGATCTGCTGATGTGATATAGGGCTTAGTTCATAATTGAGCTTTTTCGTCAGGGAGGAATCTTAGCAGAGTCCTCCTTATCTCCTCGACTCCTGTTTTTATGAAACTTGTAGGAGGATAAATATAACTCTGTTATATTTTGTTGAAGTCAGTTGGCACATTCAGAAGCTTTTGGGGGAGATGGGCATGAACACGCTGACTGTTGGAATACATGAGTTGAAGCCCACTTGCTTGAGGCTCTGTTTGCAGCCAGAATGAAGGCAGATTGGATATGGGGGTATTGAGTAGGAGGAAGTGAGCTGATGGGTTTTTTGCACTTGTCTTCCCTGAGCATTTTAGAGCTTTTTGTTAATTCCTTGCATGAAACAGCTCCCCCGTATTGAGAGGGGTGGTTTCCTGATCTGTAGTTAAAAGCACAAACCATTACAACCCTGTACAAAAAAATCTTTCAGTGGATGGCAGGAAAAAGAACAAGATACAGAGTCCTCAATTTGCGTCCAATCAATTGCATTGGTTTTATTTCTGTCTAAATAGAAGTTGTCATAATATAGCCCTGTTAAAGGGGAAGAGCTTTAAAAGCTCTTTAGCCCTTGGTATTTTTTCTTTTCAAAGCGGAGTTGGGTCCTCAAGGTTAGGGTCCTCATCTCCTTAAAGTTAGGGGGAGGAAAGGTATCTCTCCATTCCTTGGGGCTTATGTAGGTTACATGTCCCAAGAGAAATTCTAACAAACGCAGTTCTTGATGAACTTATCTGCCTATAATTTTTCCTCCATGGTAATCCTCAGTAATATTTCCAGACAGATGGATGATTGTTGTGTTTATTAGATAGCAAAAAATAGTACAACAATTAATTCCGTTTTTTTACTTGTTTGCATACCTCCCAGTCCTGCAGCCTCGCATCAGCGTCTTTAATCATCTTTCCCCTATGGCTCTTGGTACGTCAGCACCTGCTATCCCACCATCCTCAGCTATTTCTGCTGCCTGCACCAAGCAGAGTGCCCTATAGCAAATGTGTGGGATTTTGTGATGTGTGTTTTTTCTCCCCCTTTTCCAGAAGATAAAAATTACTGGGTATATTGTATGGTGTTTAAGAGAGAGAAAATGGAAATAACCTTGGTGAATTACTGCTTTTTTTTCTGAACTGTCATGACATTACAACAGAATATACTCTGTAATAGCAAACTGATTAGATGTACTGTAGAAAAGAAAGTGCAGGTAGCAAAGTTAAGGTCCTGTGTGTTGTTTTGTGGATTTCATCTGAATCATTAACACAGTGTAAATGAAAAGCATCGGTGCTAGGCTGAATGGCAGTCAGAAATCTGTTTGAATTGTCCTGATTTAAACGCGAGTCAGACTCTATTATAATAATAAAGTGTCTGTGAAAGGTGTCTGTTGACTTCACTGGACTGGAGACCATGTGCAGAATGCTTTAGTTCTGCTTCTCAGCAAATTGAGTCAAAGAGCTGGTAGAAGTGATGATGTAAATAGCATTCATATGTTATCTTGTTCTGAGTGATTTTTGTGCTGTATATGAAGACATGACATGAGAACGCAAAGTGTTGTGCAGTGTGCTTTGGGAAGAATTGTAGAATTTTCCATTTCCCTGCGACTCAGAATGGTGCCAGGTTTCTGAATACAGCACAAAATGGGCCACCAGTCATGAGCCCATACAACTTCATCCTGCTCATCTCCTTCCTAATGCTCAGAGAGCAACTGCCGTCCACGAGATTGAAATGAGACATGATGGTGGAGCTGGGCTGCTGAAATCAATCTGGTCTAATGCGAGCTTAACCACCATCCCAGCAGGTAAGGATGAGACCCTCAGTGTCGTTCCCGACAACAGCTTTTGTGTTTAAGAAAAGCATAGGTAGAAATTGGCTGGTTGAAATCCATGTACAGCTCTAACACTGGTAATGGTTGTTAAAGCTGATGGAAAGCTTGATCCAACATCCTTTCAAGGCAGCACAATCCTCCTGCCGCTGGCTGTGTTGGTGCTAGATCGGGCCCCAAATGGCAACAAGATCAATTGACAACAGAGACTTGAACTAGTGCAGTAGGCAAGAAACACAAGAGCTCATCAAGCATGCCTGCCTTAGCCTTCCCTAAGTGCTTGCTTATAGAGCGCTGCTCCAGGAAAGGGAGGCAGTTTTGGCTAAAACCTCACCCTTGGGTGTCTCTTGTTACTTGGAAATTACCAGAGCTTAAGCACAGGACGTGCACTTATGTGCACTTGGCCTTCAGGTACTTCTCCTTGCCTTTGGTGAGCGTTGGTAGGAAAATACTGCCCGAAATGACTTTTTTTGTTGTTGTTTCCTCCTTACTTCCAAAATTAAATTGTATAAACACCTACAGCTAGGCAAAAATGAGTGTTTAAAAAAGCACTTTTGCCTCGTCTGTTGCGGGAGGGAAATAAAACGCCTATTTTTTAAGTGTTTTGTGGTTTTTGCACCACTTGGCATTTGTAGTCTGTTGGCAATAAACACATTTTTACATGCTTTTAAAGGAGAGATCTCTCTTCTTTAACTGCACATGTATTTTCAGGCTCATTTGAAAGCCTGGCTTGACATTTGTGAACTGTTAGTTTTGTTTTGTAGTGGCTTATCCAGTGGGACATCTAGTAGCATTTTAGTATCACAACTGCTCCAGATAGTGGGGTTTTGCTCTCTTTTCCTTTGGAACATAGTCAAAGGGTGAAATGGACTGAATCCAGCTGAAAGACCTTTACTGGTACTTTTTTTGGCCTTTTTGTGTTTTTTCATTCTGAACCTGTTGCAAGTGGAGTGGTAGCATGGTGTTCTTGAGCAGTTAACTTCAAAATGCACGGCTTGTTCTGCACTGTGTAGCCCTGATTCACTGAGCCCCCAGGATTTTTGAGCACCACCAAAGCTGAGAAATATCATCGTTTGCTCCGCCCTTGTGCTGTTGCTGTTTCTGATGAGTGCTTGCGGAGGCAGAACACAAAGCAGCCCATTTTCATTTCTGAAGAGCCTCTGGTCTCTTATCTCCTGTTGCCTTGTTTCCCAGTCCTGTAATCACACCTGTTTAGCCTATACCTCTTGGATACTTCAAGGGAGTATCTGACTGTGCTGTCATGCTGCATATGTTCTTCTGGCCTCTCCTACTGTTCTCTTCTCCATATGGCATCTTGTCGTGGTTTAGGCCCATCAGGGAACAAAGGCCACGATTAGCCTCGAGTACCGAAGAGGCTGAGGATTGCTCGAGGGCAGGGAGGGCTTAATTGCCGCTTAAGGTTCAGGACAAAACAGACCAGGCTACTCGGTTTTGGGGAAGAAAACAGAAAATAATTTAATGCAAAATCAACCAAAACATAACCAAAATGAAACAACCCAGAGTAATACATCAATGGAGAGTCCAACCAGCCTTTTTAAGAACACCTTCTTGCCACCCCTCCCCTCTTCCCGGGTTCAGAGCCCTGATCCCGGTGTTTTTACCTTGCCCCCCCCCTGAACGGTTCGGGGGGGCAGGCAGTGGGGGGTTCAGTCAGTCGGTTTTCCGAGAGCTTCTGCCGTTTGTCCCTCCTCAGGACGGGTGAACTCCACACCAGTCCTCCCTGCAAGTCCGTGGGGTAACTCACAAGCATGGCAGACTTGCACGGGCTGCTCCGATGCCCACTTATTCCAAAGGCTGCAGCTCCTCTCTGCCTCTCGTGTGGGGCTGCTCTGCGGCGCGCAGGCTCTCCAACACGGCCTGGGCCATGGCCATCTCCCCACACAGTCCCCCGCCCGTCCGGGCTCACTCACACGGAGCTGTTGGTGGCTCTCAGTCTTGCCACGAGTCTCCATAGGTTTCAGGGGCACAGCTTGTATTCTCGCCACGGCTTGCAGAGGGGTCTCCGGTCTACTGCTTCTCGTTCCTTCCTCCTTCTCTGGCTGAAGGGTCCGCGTGGTGGCCTCCATCTTGTATCACTCTCCACCTCCCCACTCGCATTTCAAATTCCCGTCCCCTAAATAGTGATCGCAGAGGCGCCAGATTGGCCCAGCCGGGCCGGAGGTGGGTCTGAACCTAGGAGCCGGGGGAGGGTCTTCACTGCAACCCGCTCCCCCTGTTACCAAGCCAAAAGCTGCTCCTGGCTAAACCAGGACATTCCACCCCTCGCCTCTGCGAATCACTTATTCAAGAAAACATAAGGGAATCTGAACCACCTGCACAAATCAACTAAGATCAAACAGAATCAAACACTTCCCCGTGAAAATAAATGATTTACACATAACACAATAAATACACATAAATAAAGATCCACCCCTAGACACGAGGTAGCCTCACCCAGTCGCCTGTTTTGTCCTTTACCACTCCCAATTCACCATCCTTATCACAAATCCCAATCTCCAGCAGCTCGAGGCCCCACGTTGGGCGCCAATTGTCGTGGTTTAGGCCCATCAGGGAACAAAGGCCACGATTAGCCTCGAGTACCGAAGAGGCTGAGGATTGCTCGAGGGCAGGGAGGGCTTAATTGCCGCTTAAGGTTCAGGACAAAACAGACCAGGCTACTCGGTTTTGGGGAAGAAAACAGAAAATAATTTAATGCAAAATCAACCAAAACATAACCAAAATGAAACAACCCAGAGTAATACATCAATGGAGAGTCCAACCAGCCTTTTTAAGAACACCTTCTTGCCACCCCTCCCCTCTTCCCGGGTTCAGAGCCCTGATCCCGGTGTTTTTACCTTGCCCCCCCCCTGAACGGTTCGGGGGGGCAGGCAGTGGGGGGTTCAGTCAGTCGGTTTTCCGAGAGCTTCTGCCGTTTGTCCCTCCTCAGGACGGGTGAACTCCACACCAGTCCTCCCTGCAAGTCCGTGGGGTAACTCACAAGCATGGCAGACTTGCACGGGCTGCTCCGATGCCCACTTATTCCAAAGGCTGCAGCTCCTCTCTGCCTCTCGTGTGGGGCTGCTCTGCGGCGCGCAGGCTCTCCAACACGGCCTGGGCCATGGCCATCTCCCCACACAGTCCCCCGCCCGTCCGGGCTCACTCACACGGAGCTGTTGGTGGCTCTCAGTCTTGCCACGAGTCTCCATAGGTTTCAGGGGCACAGCTTGTATTCTCGCCACGGCTTGCAGAGGGGTCTCCGGTCTACTGCTTCTCGTTCCTTCCTCCTTCTCTGGCTGAAGGGTCCGCGTGGTGGCCTCCATCTTGTATCACTCTCCACCTCCCCACTCGCATTTCAAATTCCCGTCCCCTAAATAGTGATCGCAGAGGCGCCAGATTGGCCCAGCCGGGCCGGAGGTGGGTCTGAACCTAGGAGCCGGGGGAGGGTCTTCACTGCAACCCGCTCCCCCTGTTACCAAGCCAAAAGCTGCTCCTGGCTAAACCAGGACACATCTATGTCAAGGTGTGTGAAACTAGAGATGGACAAAAGAAATTGGACAAAATTGGTTCACAAAGTAAATGCTATTGTTTAGCTAAAGCACTTGTGAATTTTGGGCTAGGTTTGGCAGACAGTGTTAGCTAATACAAAAGATGATGAGGAAAGAGTGAGAAATACTCATGTTACTTCAGGCAAGGTATCATTTAACCACTTAGTCCTGTTTAGAAATATGACTCACCCACTGGAAGCCAACAGAAGGACTTAAGCTGATTTAATGTTGAGCTTTAGGTCAGGTCTGTGCTTCCAAATTCAGAGCAAGGATTGCCCTAGAGAAATTTGGAGAAACTTGCTGTTAGTTCAGAGTTGGTTTATCAGCTGTCATGAAGGTGACAAGCTCATAAGCTGCGTCAGGATGGGTCATAATGTGTCTAGAAATTGATGTTAGAGGCTGCTTGGTTGTGGCATGCTGGGGTCCTGATGCCACCCCTCATTAGCTTCTCACTAGACTGACATATGTTTCTGCTGACGAGCTGTCATCGTGTTACTCCCCCGGTGTTGCCGCTTCCCACGTGCTCAGTTGCTGCTCCTGCCTCTGAAAGACTGCAAATAAAATAACAGCCCTGCTCAAGTGTGCCGTTTGAAAGTAATTATCAGTAATAGCAGGAAATACGTGATTACTGCAGAAACTAAAAGATCTCGGTGTATTCATTTAGGCCCTCAGGCACAAAAGGGTTTAATTTAAACAGCCAAAAAACTTCTTATGCAATTATTTCTTACATTTCCTCCTCTTATTTCAAAAGCAACTTTCTCTTTTATCCATATTTCTCCAGTGAGTCATAGATTATGATAATGTAATTTGTAGTACTTGGCTATGAAGTAGGTAACCCTTCCAGACTGCTTGCTTACGCTTGTTACCGTTTCTTTAGAGCCCTTTTTGTGTTGAACCACAAACCTTAACCCACAAAACTCAAACCACTTCGTGTGAATTTGTGCTTTCTGATCTCTCTCATGTTAAACACTTGCTCCCCTGCATTTTGCATACCCAGCAGTGCATTGGCAGTGGCCACCGCGGGTTTCTCGGTGAGCAGCTCAGTGACTGAGCCTTGTCTGGTGTGTGGCGTGGCCTGAGGGTGGAGGGAGATGAAAACATGGTCTGTTGTATCTTTTTCTTTTGCTGTGGGAGAGGAATCCTAAGTTTGTGCTTTGGTATCTGCACAGGCAGGATGGCTTTAGCAGGAGGTGCTCCTCTGGTTTATAGGCCATCTCTGAATTGGTGTTTCCTCTGTGTTAAAACAGAGCAGTGGGGTCTTCTTTCCTTGAACTCACCTTGGAGTGCGGATGTGCTGAAGAACAGCCCAAGCAATCAGTTTTCATCCAAAGCAGTAGCAACTCTCTCTGCCAAAAAGGGAACCATCTCTTCACCCTCATAATCACCTTCACTCATCTTTGTATGCAAAGACTTATGCGTGTGCTCAGCTGTAAGTGGTCTGAGTTATCGTGTGTTGTCATGCCCAGAGTGATGCACAAGACCCGTGTCTTTAACTATAAACATATTGCTGGTGCTAGAAGGGGAACTATAGCATAAGAGTCCCTGCTTTAAAGACCTTCAGCCTTTCATTAGAATAGGGATGGAAATGCTAGAGAAGTTAGTTTGTTTACGCAGCTGTAAAACTCACTGCAGCAGGACGAAATTCAGGACTTCTAATGTTCCTTGGTTTTCTCTGCGTTGTGTGTCATCTTGTTTTGGTGCGTTGTCAGCATTATATAGATAAAATCACACAGGAGATCCCATCAGTGGCAGAAGGGCCTAGCAGAGAACAAAATAGTAGTGCAGAGGAGCAGGATGATCTTTTAAATTTTGCAATGAACTGGAATGAGAATTTATTCGCCTGACTGGCCGTTTAATCTACCTGGTGGCAGTTCCAGTGTTAGTGTGGCACTAGGGGAAACCTCCAGGGACCAGTAGACCCTTGAACCAAGGAGGGAAAGGCTGTGCCAAGAAATGTTTTTAACAGGGAGAAGCGAATTTACCATTGCAAGAGCCGGCCAAGGGAGTGGAAAATACAGCATCTCTTTCCCCTCTGAGAAGCAGGAGGATCTTTCTCAGCAATCCACTCATGTCACGCAGGGATGCCAGCTTGAGAGGTGGTGAGCTGCACGTGGGAGCCAGGATAAGCCCGATGTTCTCAAGGGTCGTGCCACAGCAGAGGGCGAGGGCTGACTGCTCCGTCCTGCCGGGGTCCCTGCGGGTGCTGGCAGTGCCGCGCGCCTCCGGGATCCCCAGGCACATGGCTACGTACGGGACTTGTTTGCTGCAGCATCAGAACAATTATCCTCAGGCTGGGATTTGGCACTGCAAAGCTCCTAGCTCTGGAGTTGCTTTGTGACTTGGTTTTGCTGCTTTATTTACAAACGTGTTCAGATCCTCTGGAGTGGAATCCGAGCGAAGCACGGGTTGGAATTGGCCTTGGCCGTGGCTGTGCTGTGGACTCACTCTGGAGTTTGCTTTCTGGGATGTGTTTTGCAGGGCCTTGATCCGTGAGACTGTTGGATCGTGACATCTCTTTCAAATGATAAGTGGTCACAAGAACTTTTTTCATGACTTCCCAGTCATCTTAAGGGGGAATAGCCCGAGGGTCACAGTTACATTGTCATATAGGTAAGCAGGTTCCTCAGCATCAGCCACTTAAAGGCAGAACTGGCTCCGTACTTAGAACGGGACTGTACCTGGACCAAAAGCCCCAGGGGAAGCTCAGGACACTTGCTTTTGCCTCTTTATCAAGTCGATGTTTTGCATTAGGCTGCCAGAGAGCTTCACTGACAAAACCTGAAACAGGGAATGGTGGTCATGGAATTGCCAGCCAGGGGAATTTAGCAATAATAGACCCCAACAAGAGCTGCATCTGATTCCTTGAAGAGATTGTTTGGTGCAGTCCTTACTGTTTCACCCTCTAGTTCTCCTTTTCATCCCTGTCCATTTCAGGTGCATGGAAGCACCCACAGCCAAATACATTTGCCAAAACCCAGACCTTAACCTCTTGTATTTTTTAGCGTTTTGCTAACAACAGGCTGCTTAGTTCGTTTTTGAAGTACAGTGCGAGGGTCTACAAGAGGGATATGCTCAGCTAAAAACTATGGACCCTGAAAGGTAGGCATGGGTAAGGCTACAGCTTCTGTTCTCGTTTCTCTTGCTAGTCACCATGTGCTAAGAGTTTGAAACTTGTTTTGCTGCTTATGTAGACTTGCCAAATAAATAAATAAATAAGATGTGTGAGAGTGCTTATCTGATGTAAAACTGGTCTCTCTTACCCGTTTCCAAAGACAGGGATCAGCCTGGACAAAACACAGCTTTCAAGCTATAAGCTTGTGGGAGTCCAGTCTTGTTTGATGGAGTGGGCTGCAGTAAAAATACACATTTTTAAGAAGAGAGGAAATATAAAGTGGAGCACAGCTGTTTTGCAATGGAACTCAAATGTTCCATGGACAATCTGGTGGATTTAGTTTGCACACATAACTTTATGGGGGACAAACACATTTGTTCAATTACATAATCTCTAAAGGAGATGCCTGCTTTTTCTCTGGGGAAGAAGTGCAGGTAGCAAATATCAACATTCTTCAGCACAAAGAGGAGTGAAATATTTTCCTAAGTACATTATCAACCAATTATTTCAGTTACTTAGCAAGAAGCTGTGTTTAGAGTAACAGCAATGGAGGGAGAGGAACTCTGTGTCCCTTTTTATGATTACTTTTTCACCTCTAAAATGATCTTAAAACACCCAGAAAAATTCTGAATTTTGTTTTTTGGGGTTTTTGTTTAGTTGATTGGAATTTTTGCTCTTTGTAGCTAGAGGAATGACCTTTTATCAGGCTTGGGTTACTCCTTCAGCTATCTTTAAAATACTGAGAGGAAAATCTTTGCATCTAAAAGGTGCTGAGCAAAGGGAGGCTTCAGATATGAGTAAATATCACCTTGTACCTTGCTGAGCTGCATTTTGGATAGATGTTTTCTCCTCCCAACTCTGGTGTGGATCTGCTTGGGAGGCGTGGGCCGGGTGTTTTTGCCTCGTTGGCAAGACAGCAGGGGTAATAGGGACTGGCAGTGCAGGGCATGGGTGGGCTGGGCTGATGAAAAGTGTGCTCTGAGGGGTTATTACCAACTCAAAATCTGTAAATTGCGAGCGATTGTGTTCACCATGCCTCTGGACCTTTCTGATCAAATCAGTGACTGAGGCTTACTTAGCAGATAAATGCAAGCTGCTCCACACAGCCTGGCCTCGGGATGTTACTGAAGTACAAATAAGGGCTCACAGCTGTAATAAAAGTAAATGCATACCAGATGTAGATGTTCTAGATGGGCCAGATACCAGGATAGTTTATTTTTTTAGATACCTGAATTATTCTTCTGTCATGGTAAATGCAGATTGTCTGCTTAAGCATTGAAAAATATATTGCTTCATTTTTGTAAAACATTATAATTCCTCCAGCATCCTGTTTCCACCAAAGCTCCTACTTTGTGAGCATATTTCCTGCAAGATTTTGCTGTGCTGCTGGCTTCTCACAGAGCGAGCGACAGCTGGCTTCTTAAACCATTTCAGAGCTCAGAACAGATGCAAGTTTTCGCAGGGCTGCAGGAGTCTACAAGCTATGACTGTGCTGTAGCAGAAGCACAGATTTTGGGAGGAGGGCTTGTGAATATTTTGAGTTATGTTTTCTGCTGTCTACCTGCAGGCAAGCTCTGGGCAGATCCGTAGGTGACGCAAGTCCAACGGGCTCTGATAAACTCTACTGGCTTGTATCAAGTCATGGTTTAGCCCTTGATAACACGATGTTTTCCATTGTTTGTTTGTGCAGGATGCAAGTGGAAATTCAGTCCTAGCTGTAGCGGGTTCTCTAGCTCAGGGAGCTGTGTGAGCTTTTGTGATTTTACAGGGCAGTTCCAGAGAACTGTAAAATGTTAAATTGCCAGGTTCTGCACAGCTCAGAGAATCACTCGTTGGATTTGGGGAGGGGGCTGGGGATGAGAGCTATTGCCTCTTATTTGTAGTTTGCAATTGGGATCAGAAAACCTTGGTGGTCTGTGGTAGCAGGCTCAAATATTGTCAGTGTAGTTCCCATCTTTTGCCTCAGCTCTGGCTCTCCCCTGTGCATGCGGCGCATCTGTGTTTTTCTGCTTGGAAAAGAGAGGTGATGGAAAGAGCTGGATTGGAGCTGAGGGGCAGACCATGCCTGGGCAGAGACCTATGCAGAGCAGCCTGGGCCAGAGCCTGTGGCCACAGCTTCTTCAACAAAGCATATTGCAGGAGAGAGCTGAGCATAGGGTCTGTCAGCCTGGAGGTCACTGTCCTCTGCCCTGAGCAGCTCTGCCAGCAGAGGGAAAGGTCTGCCTCTGCCCAGGGGAAGCATGACTGCCTTGGCCAGGTTTCTGTCCAAGGAAGCCCACCAGCAAGCTGCCCACCTACTGCCAGGCTGGAGCTGGGTTGTGGTCAGGAGTAGTTCTCCTGCCAGGACCCCTTTCTGCAACTTTGTGCCTATTGAGCAGCCTTCCATTATATAAGTATATATATTTTACCCCGATTTAAAGTCTCTCTGTGCTGACAGAAGGGTAGAGGAGTGAGCTTGGTAATGAAATCAGGGCAAATGACTGTAAGTACATGCTTTAAATTTCTGTGTGTCCATGGTATTTTGCAGATTGAACATGAATGTGTGAACGAGGGCCTCAAGCCGTAACAGAAATTCCCGTACCTTCAGGGATGAAAGCTGATGTAGCTCCAAGATCTCTCCCAGGAGAAGTTTTATTAGAGTTTCTGTTTTAAATTTGTTATTTTTGAGGTATTACTGTAAAAGAAGAATAACAACATCTGGCCTCATGTTACAAACTGGATTTTTGTTGCTTGTTCTTCAATTCTTGTCAGCATAAAGTATGTAAGAATCAAAGGTCCAAATTTTCCACTGGTGTAAATTATTACTAGCTCTGTTGACTTCCTTGAGTTTACACTAGTTTTAAATGATTGAGGATCTACTACAACATCCCAAGTCAAGATTTAATACAGTCAAGATGAAGTTTTTATCACCTGTGGTTTGAATTTTAAGCAGTGCTTAATTGTAGAGAGTCTATACACAGACATGCATGAACTCACGCATGTGCAGAAGAATGGTTTATGTATTAATGCTGAAGCAGTTTAATTTAGTGCACAGCAGTGGGTAAAATAAAAGTATGTAATTAAAATTGATTCTTTTTTTCATAGTCTGCATAAAAAATGTTCCAGATTAGATATTGGTTACCCATATGTGCAAGTTCTTCATTATTTCCTTGTCCGTGGCTGGAAAGGGGGAGGTGAATGACTTTTCTTCCTTGAAGCTCAGGCAGAAAGGCAGGTGGATGGCTCCCTTGCTGCCTAGCAGTGTGGTGCTCTGTCCTTGTGCAGCTTGGCAAACTGCCTGTGCTCTGGCCGACTGACATTACCCGCTTCGTCTAGTGAAGGGCAGTTATTAGTCATGTGTGAGAGATGCTGTCTTCCCACCTCTTAATTGATGGGAGAAGAAAGGGAAAGGAGGAAGTGATAATTGTTTTCTGTTAAAGCGGGGATAATTACTTCTATAGAGTTCTACTAGAAAACAAATCAACAATTAATTATTCATTGCCACAACTCAGAGGTGGATTGGCAGAGTTAATTTCATGGATTCCTTTGGGCTGGATTACGGAAGGGCGACTGAGGAGCCCAACCTTCACCTCTAGTCTCCAGGAGCACTGGACTTTGGCAATTGGTTGTATGGATGGCTCCCTCGGGGAGACTGCCGCTTTGGGGTCTGCTGGGACAGCTGCCAGTGGAAGCTAAATCTATTGCTCCATAAAACCTGCCTGCAAGCTGGGTGTCTTAGAAGACTCCTGCCTGTGTTCATGGTAAGACTCCTGCCTGTGTTCATCCATGTGACACAACTGGGTCAGCGTGAAGAAAGACCCTGTCATAGAAAGAGGGAGGCTGCTCAGGCTAAAGGTCTGTCTGACACATCTGGCTTCATCTGTATCCAGTGCCACTTTCATGGGGGAAAATGCAAGAAAGTGTGAGATGTTTCTGCCACTGGGATTTGGGCCAGTGGATTGAATGATCCTTCCCTGGTGTACTCGTGTGTCTTCCGTTAATTTGCAGTGTGAGGAGTCAGTGAGTGGCTTCTCCGTATGAAGCAGCTCTTCGTGCTGTGTTTTCTCTGAGAATCTGAGTGCTTTGTGAGCACTGCATGAGCCTTTGGCATCTGCAGCCATACACAGCTAGAGCTTCACTGCTGAAATGTGCCTGTTGTGAAGACACCTCTCTGACAGGGAAAGGGAAGGACTAAACACAGGTTTGCTGTGTGAGTGCATCAGCTGACAGTCTCACACAACAAGCAGGAGGACTCTGTACAAGACGTCCTCTAGGGCTGCAAGGACCCTCAGTGAGGCTGGGTGCTAGATGCAGGGATGCAGCAGCTTTCCTGTAGCCATAGCAACTGCTAGAAATGTGGTGGTAACTGCTGGCATTCCTAGACTGATAGGCCTGGAAGAGAGATGGAAGTGAATGTGGTTTCAAGGCTAGACAATGAACTAACCCATAGCAACTCAGATGAGCCGAGCAGACGGGAGTAAGACACCGTAGCACCTGGTGGAAGTGCCCAGATGGCTGTGTTGCCAGGGCTATTTCTGGCACACTTTAATGTGCCTCTACCACAAGCAGCTGGGCCCAGACTGATGGACAGCCAGTGCCAGACTCCCCTGACTGGGTGGTGTTCTGTCTTGGTGCTTCTGTCACAGATATGTTGAACTTTTTGAAACTAGCTGCTCATGTGTGCAGTTCAGAAAACCGTATTGTGCAGGTAAGGCTTTTGGTGCTAGTGTTCCCCAGCTCAGATGGGGTGATGGGGGCCCGTTTGCCTCCACTCCTTTCTGAATGACACAAGGTCTGGAAGACTGTGCCCTCAGCAGAGCTGGGATCTGCACATGCTTTGACAGTCCCCCTCCAAAGCTGAGGGGTGGTCAAGGGATAAGCAAGGAGAGCAATGGACAAGGGAGTGCAAATGCCACCACATAAACTATGTCTTAAAGTGAGATTGTTGGATACCTGCAGAGACTGAGGCTCCTGAGGGTAATGCTAAGCTTCCTTTCTTTCTCCCAACCCCTTCCCCAGTAACCAGGATTACAGATTTAATCGGGATGCAGGAGCTGACAAATACTTGGACTGGGCAATGGAAAGTTCCACTGAGCCGCCACCGCTCGTGTGCTGGGGGGAAGCCGGCAGTGGGGAAAGGGAGCTGTTCGTGCAGCCTCCACGCTTGAATTAATTTTATGTGCTGCTTGCACTCGGGTTCCTCCTTTTGACATGTCTTTCCCCACTCTCTTCTTCTTCTTCTTAAAAAATGTCCAACTGAAGCCTTTGTTAAAAGCCAGCACATCTGCTCCACCTCTACTGCAGCCGTACTGAATGCATTCAGATTGAATTCCTGTCTCCTGGGAAAGCCTTGCAGGGATATTTAACTTATTTCCAGTGTAGAATTAATAAACAGGTTAGCATGCAGGAAGGGGAGAGAGGATCCAGCAATCCATAGCAGAGTTACGGGCATGTGTCGTTCCTAATAATCTGCTCTGCCAAGTTTCCTTGAAACATTTGGTGGTGTTGGGTGATTACTGGAAGAGACCTCGGTGTGCAGGCACGTACATGTCCATGTTCCCAAGCACACGTGCAAACAGCATGAGTCTTGGTTCCTCTGAAGAGCAGATTGAATTGCTTTGCCCATTAAGTGACAGTGCCAGTAAAGACAGGATTGACAATTCCCTGGCAGATTTTTCCATGTAGGAAATTCCCTGCTGTTTAGAGTCTATAAATCAGGATCAGATGGCCTTTTAAGGGAGTGTGCTGCCATTCTGTGCTTCCCATCCTATTTTGATTTTGCAGATCCTTGACATATTCCCAGTGGAGGTGCAGACTTGCCTGCAGCAAATTCAAGTAGAAAAAGCCTGGCTTTGCTTTTGTTCCTTTTCCCAGCCCTATTAAAGCAGGCTGTGGTCCCACAGAGCCCTCCCTAGCCATTAGATCACAAACCGATGGTTGCTCAACCCCTAATTGCTGGAGCGCTGGCCCAGCCACGGGCCCGGCACCAGCGGGTGAAGCCCAGGCGGCCGGTTTGTGAGCACCCTGTCTGCCCCGGGCACCCTGCCTATGACCTCGGTGCAAACAGGGTGCTGCCAATCCCTGCTGAAGCTCAGTCAAACAGAGGAGTGTCGTGATTAAACCAAAGTCTGTTGCCTAATTTCAGAGAGCTATTTGCCAGCAGATCAGACTTAATTTACTGTCTTAATTTTTGACTCCCACAAGACTAGTGGAAAAAACATGTCCTTTTTAGTTTATCTGTAAAACACTGAGAAATATGTGAACTGGTAAAGTGATGTTGCTGTGATAATACGTGTGGAGAAATGAAATAATGAAGAGTTTTGTGCTTGGCGCTTTGGAGGTGAAAGGCTATATTCCTCATCAGTTTGTTACTCTGATTTCTATGTAGGTGCTGTAAATTACAGAGGAGGCGGTTATATAGCATACAGGACTGTGGCATATATATCCTCCTTGGAAAGGATGAGTGGTGGAAGTCTCGGGAAGAGATGGCTTTATATTGCCTGTCTGACAAGCTTTACTGCACAGTAGCAGAGTCTGGGGTGCTTGGGTCCGTTAAAATGAGGTCAACTGAGATGTGGGGTAAACAGAAGCTAATGGGAAGGTAGAGCCTGCTTCCCACACACTGATTGACTTGCAGAACGTCAGATGTGGTTGTCAGTGCAAATTCGTCTTTATTTGTCGATGTTCTTAATGGCAGGCACAACATGATGGCCTGAATCAGAATGCTGAGGCAGGCAAACAGAAACGTAACGGGGTGTTGTGCAAATGTCTGTAAACTGTTTCTGTAAGGGTGAAAATAGTTACAGAAAAGTAAAAACGTTTCCCTCTGTTGCCTTCATTTTTTTACTCCTTTAAAAAAAAACAAACCAAAACCAACACAAACACTTTATTGCTCTTTTGTGTGACACCATTGTCTTATCCAACGTCCTTGGATTTTAAACAGATTTGCCCAGTTTTTAATTTTTTGATAAAAATCCTTTAAATCCTTAAAAGCTCCAGCCTTGCAAAACTGCCCTTGCACATCTCAATATGGAGGGACCTTTGGGCAGGTGTGATGGTCCCAGGCATGATGCAGCCTCTCCGCAGCCCCAGAGTCTGGAGCGTCTACTCAGGGGGTCAGGGGAACAAGGCCTGGGCTTCCAAAGCAGCTCACGAGCTGCAGACTCGTGTCTGCAGGCTGAGAATGGCTGCAGAGAAAGCTGTGGTGTTCAGGCTCTTTTTAGGGGCTGCTGAAGCACAGTGACTGGGCATGCAGTGGGTTTCTAAAGGGAGATGAGGATAGCTCCACCACGGTTTTTGGACAGAAATACTTTGCTTCCAACATCGTGGCCAACAACTTTGGAGAAGCATTAAATCCTGAAGCAATTAAATGTATCAGCAAAGTGAGATTTATTTTTTTTAGCTTTTGTGAGATACTTTGCCAGCTGTTGTTTATGGAAAAAAAAATCTAAATCCTTTTTGAGAACTGTTTTTAGGTTTCTTTGTGTTTGGGGCTGATTTATACATTATGCATTAGCATGGGAAGGCAAAATATTTATTTACCAGCTCGAGTACTTAGAGAAAAAAGAAATGGGAATTGGTGAAAAGTGTATATGGATACAGAGATCCAGAAGAATGTTAGAAATGGTAGGACAATCCAAAGGTAAGGGAACAGTAAGACAATGAAATGGCCTTAAAATCACTTCTTTGGTTGTAGTTAAGAGAATATTTAAACCAAATAGTTATCCCCATGCAACAGCTGACATCTGAAGAAGACAACCTGCTTCAGTGATGTACTGAAATGCCTCTGGGAGTTCAACATTCCCTCTGTGCTGCCAGCTCCATGGTAGCAGGAGAAGTGTCACTGGGGCTATAGTAACTGCTCTCAGTCATGGTGCACTGGTCAGGACCACCGATCCTCACCTGTGTCGCAGCCCATTGTCAGTGCTTTGTAGCTATGAGAGTGTGCAGTTTGCTCTGAAGGTGTTTTTCAAGGAAGAGATATGGATAGAGCAGAAGAGCCATGGTGCGATGAGACTTCACTTTCTCCTGCCTACACCTGGGTTTACCTTTCTACCTGTGTGGCCTTGCTGGGCTTTACGGACTACTACATGAGAAGTTCCATCTTTTCCTGGATGATCAGGGCTAACAGGAGTTGGGTAATTCCTCCGTTGCTAGTGGAGCTGGTTTCATGGAGCCCAAAGAAGGAAGGGAAATGTTGAATATTTCATAACTGGCTTGACTGTGTTTGGAAGAAACTGAGGAGGAATGAGTTTTCTTTGCTTAAGTTTGCTGAATGATGTTTTCCAAGACACTTCTTTTATAAAGCACTGTTGTGAGAAATCCTTGGTTCTTTATGCCGTTCCCTTTTCCCTTTGCTTGCAATGAAAGAATTTTGATTAGAGCTCTTGGTAAGCAAGCAACATGTCATTGTTTTGTACGAGGCGTGCCACAGGAATAATGCTGCTATAGGAGGCCACAGACTTGGAGAAGTTAATTATATTGCTTGCTGATTGCAAAAAATTACCACCAAATGATAGCTTATGCGAGCCGGGCTATCTTAGGAACAAATGGTGTAAGTGGGTTGGAGCACTGCAAAAATAAACAATGCTGGGGAAAAGAAGTCCTTATGGTTCAGAACATCAGCTTTGAAACAATAACTGTCAAGAAGTGACTTCCCTGGGTGCAGGTGTGTGGCTGCTGCAGTGAGCAGGTGATGTGGGCTGTGGGGCCGGTGATGTGGGCCAAGGAGCAGGCAATTGGCCTCGCGCTGCAGCACACAGGGGCCAAGCATGCCAGCAACAGCAGCTCAGCCCCTGGATGGAGTCAGATGGCTCCCGGTGAGACAAGCCCTGCGTGGATAGTTATGGGAGCTCACCTCACACTGTCACCTAAACAGCCCCAGCAACTTGGGTTTAGTTCCTGGTCCTTAAAATACCAAGAAGTAAAACAAATCTGTAAAAAACACTTACAGTTCCTGGAGGGGTCCCCTGGATTTCAGAGGAGAGAGTACTTCATCTGAAGCCACTTGTGGTGGTTTGCAAAGTTCACGTTGCCTTTGGCAAAGCACTTGCAGGGCTAAGCAAGCATGGAAAATCCTCTTCCTTGCTGACAATGGGTATGCATCCAGATTCAGGATCCTTGCTGCATGTTGGTAGGTACCTTCTTGAGCTGGTGGTGGCTGGGAAAACATGCTTTAGGGAGAAAAATCCCCAAACATTATCTGCTGTTAAAACAGAGCTGAATAAGTTCAGGGTTATTTGCAGTCAACTCAGAGAGTTCCTGGATACCTTCTGTTCCAAAGGCCATGTGTTTTCATCACAGGCTAAAGTTTACAAAGTTTCATTGTTTACAAAAACAATGATGTTTCTCCACAGATGCCCAGAAAAAAACAACAACCAAACAAAACCAGAGCCTCGGGACTTGACTGGAAATTATAACATAAATTTGAATGAAATACAACTACCAGCAAGCAAACCAAGCTGTGAAACCTGTGAGCAGTGTTTCAACATGATGTGTATTAAATAGATAAGTTCCAAACCTTCCTAAATAGAATTGCTGTGGAAGCGAGGGCTGACCTTTAGCAGTTGCAGAATAACACAATGTCCCGTTCCCTGGAAATGCTGCAGGAACAGACGCAGTAAACAGCGGTAAATAAAGGACCACAGAGGTTGAGATTCTTCAGGGTTTTGCAGCTCTGCTGGAGCACTAGCACCAAAAAGGCATGGGTACTCTGGGTGGTCAGATCAATGGCAGAAAGCAGCCATCTATGAGAGGTGGAAACAGGGGCTGGCTTCTTGGGAAGAGTATAGGAACATTGCCAGGGCATGGAGGGGTGCAGCTAGGAAGGCCAGAGCCCTTCTAGAATTAAATTTAGCCAGGGATGTTAAGGACAGTAATGAGGCATTTTTCAAGTACATCAGCAGCAGAAGGAGGGCCAGGGGGAATGTGGGCCCGCTACTAAATGCTGAGGGTGCCTTGGTGTCTGAGGATGCATGACCCGCTTGGACATGTTCCTATGCGACCTAATCTAGGTGAACCTGCTTCTGCAGAGGGGTTGGACTAGGTGATCTCTAAAAGTCCCTTCCAACCCCTACCATTCTATGATTCTATGAAAAGTGGCAAGCAGAGAATCCAGAAGGGTTTGTGATTGTGCCTTCAGAAAGTATGTCCTGAAATAGTAATGTTTTGATAATGTTTTGGGGGTAACTAAGCTGGAACATATGTATAACTACTAAAATCATGAACGCCGAAAACGGGAATCGATGCTAAGCTCCAGAATATGGACTCATCATCTAATTTGAACAAGTGTTACCATTTTAATTCAGTTTTGTTGCATCGTGCTATGGGCTTTCTGGCAAGGATTTCATAGGAGATGAGAAAACATCAGTCCATTTGGCAAGATGGTTCCCTCAAGACATTTTTAGACTATTCGCTTAGTTTTGCCAAAGTGTATGTGATGCATGCTTCAAATACCCATTTTGTGCTCTCCAGCCTCCCAGTGGAAACTGCTCTGCAGGTTAAATGCTGTTGTGGGACAAACCAGATCTGCACATCTCCCTATGAAGGGTGATTATCCATTTCTCAGGCTGCTGTGGGGCAGTCTCAATTGTATTGTGCCAGGATGTTGGTCTCATGGCTCAACCTAGACTCTGGCAGGGGAGGACAGTAGCTGAGCGAGGCAGATGTTGCCAGCGTGTCCCTGCTGGTGGTTGAATGTGGTCCCTGGCAGCCCACCCATGCCCTTTGTTTGGGTCCCTTGCCAGTAGGCGATGGAGGAGAGGTGCCTCTGTGATGCTGGGACTGATGTGGATGTCAGCACAGTGGTCGGGGCCACTCACCCTGACTGGCAGTGCCCCTGAGCTGGGACACCCTTATCTGACACTGCATGTGGAGCATCATCCCCTGGTCCTGTCATGCTCCCTTGCTGGGGGACACTCCAATTGCCTTCCCTTCTGTCTGACTTTTTCTATGTTGTTCTTGCAGGAGCCATTCCCACTCCCGGGGGAGAGTGTTTGCAGTTAGTGGACAAACAACAGTGTGCAGTTAATTGCAAAGTAATTAGTACAATGGTGCTACGATGGCTGTCACTTCACCCGGATGCTGCAAAGATCAGGAGTCCCTGATCCCCGTCCTTTGACCGGGGCTGCGGCAGGGGCTTGTCCCAGGGTGCTGGAGATTATCCTCTGAAAACTGGGGTGAAGACCTGCAGGTTAAATCCAGTGAGAAAGGTCTTGACCCCATCTAGTTCGCTAGTTCCTGCAGTTCAGAGAGCTCTGGCCTTTTGTGTTTCAGTGGATGTAATTTGTGTGATCTGTAGTACATTCATAATTACATGGGATGGCCTTTAAAATTAGGGCTCAGCTAAACACTCCAAGTTTTCTTACCTTTACTTATGGATACCAAAGCCAGACAAATTTACATCTCTGAGCACACCAAATCGGTTTACAGGCCTTACGTAAGGGTGTGTCATAAATGGCCGGGACAGAGAGGATGATTAAAAATGCAGAACCCTTTAATGGGGGAATTTCTTGATTTCTTTGCAGGAAATAAAACCACAAGGGCTTTCCTTTTTCTTGGATTTTAAATGAACCTGAAGTTTAATTTGCTTTCATCAGCTAGGCGAGGATGAACTTGGGTGGAGATACATCAGAAAATTAAGCTTTACCCTTTAGAGAAAACCACAAAGCCTTACAGCTGCCGTTACACAGGGATTTTAAGGTTGGTTAAGAGACAGAGAGTGGAAGAAGATGTTTAAATGCAGTAGATTTGTTCTTTGTATTTGCTTTCACATTTGAAAAACATTTTCAGGCTCTTTTCCTGCAGTCCTGAGGACTCGGGAATGCTTTGTTGCTTGTTTGGTTGTTTTTGTGGGTTTGGTTTTTTTAACTTCCTTGTGCTGAAGATGAGTACAATCCTCAAGTTCTGTGAGGTGGCACAGAGGCAGGATGTGAGGTAGGCTCGTCAGGCAGGCCCTGATGTGGCTCCACATGCTCTCTGGCATGAGAGAGGGGGATGAGGATGAGCCTGGTGCTTGGCTGGAGGGAGCCAGGACCGTGTGTCCACTGAAGAGCCATAATAAACTGTTTAAAAGCTGCTGGAGTTTAGCACCCAGTTAGTTTTGGGACTAGCTGTCTGTGAGGTTGCCATGTGGTCTGGGAAGCCTGTTAGGTGCCAATGGCTTTTTTGAGGTGAAGGAGCTGTGTTAGCAGCTCAGCTCAGCAGTTGCACCTGCAGGGTGAGATGAGGAGCACAGGGAGCTGAAGGGCACCTGGGTGTCCTTTGCCATTTTCTCCCGATTCTCCTGAATTCCAGTGTTGGGGGTACCGTGCACTTGGCTGGACTGCAGGCACGTGGCAGCGGTAGGAGCGGTTTCCATAGTAACCTTCCGGCAGCATGACATCACCAGCACTGTCACATTTCAGCTTTTTAAGGCTTTTTGGATTTCAGGGATTACGTAACTTTGGAAGGGTTAGGCTGGGGCTTGGATCTAATCAGTATTCAGGGGCTTAGTTGAATTAAATGTTTTTAAAACCCAATCCAGAAGCGCCTGGGGCCAGTGGCAGCAGTGAGAGCTGCAGTGGTTGCGGCGCAGGGACGGTGCTGGGCCGGGCAGGGCCCGAGCAGCAGGACAGATGTGCTCTACTGGGAACAGTCAGGTGGCCCTGGGCCAGAGTGGGGATGCTGGCGGCGGGACTCTGCTGTCCTCCTCTCCCTGGCATCTGGCACCTGGCCGTGGCACCTGCCTGCTTATCACCCCCTGCAGCAAAGCATGGCTTTGGCTGCTGCTGAGTCTCAGGGGATGCAGGGAAGGAGCAGGGGCTGCCCATGAGAGCCGAGGCGAGGGAGCACGTTCATTTGGGGAAAAGGGGTTGGACAAACTTCATGCAGTGCCTCAGGCAGTGAAGATTTCTTATGGAGATCCTTTTGGGTTCAAGACACCAGAGTAGCCCTAATCCAACCATGCTGGGGTCAGGAATTAGTTTGGATTTACGTGTACACTTGTGTAGGTGGCTACATAGGCATTGCTGAGGGCCACTTCTCCAGGATGATATGTCAGCACTGCCAAGCAGTGTATGTGCTCTTACTGCAGCCACCAACAGCAGCAAACCGAGTCTCAAAAACATTTCCACTGGGGCTGGGTGTGTCCTGTTTTGACCATGTGTAGATATGCAATGAATCTGGTTGGGTCCCGCTGGCTTGAAGTGCAAGATTCAAGTCTTTTTGGTCAACTAGGACAGGATCTGCAAGTACTTGAGCCTTAGGCAAGCTGCAGCTGTGCTGGGGGCAGAGGCAGCTGCGGACACTACATGGGCTGTGCTGTGCTCTGGGAGCTGCAGCAGCAGCCAGACACACAGATCGCAGTGACAGGAGCACTTTAAATAGCTCTCTTGAAAACAATCCCATGAATTCATCCTGCTGCCTGTAGGTGCTCTGCAGAGTTTTGTGCACAGCTTTTGATTTAAGCCTTCTGACAGAAAGAAACATTTAAATAAGAAGAAAAAGCAAGAAGGTTGTCGCACTGACGTGGCTGGTACCCAGCTGTGTCTCCTAATGATTTCTGTAACACACTGTTCCTGTGTGATTGTCTCTTAATTTTTGCATTTATCCTGCTGGAAAATGCTGTGCAGGGCAGACAGCAGCATGTAGTATTTCCTAGCTAACAGTTCACTCCTAAACCTGATTTTGGGAGTCAGTGAAATGAAAGACATGAGTTTAAAAGGTATTACAAACAATATGAGCGATTTTCACTTTGTTAAGAAGATATTCTTACCTAGTTTGTACTTCTGATCAAACAAAGTAATGAGTGTACAGAAACACCCACTTTTATACACAACTGTGTAGCTGGAGTGAGGACCCAGCTGTCAGAGACTGTGTTTTGAGTGGTGGCTTCGCTGATGTGTGCGGTGGTTTGGGGCAGAGCAGGAAGCACGAGCATGTTCTCCCTGTGTCTCACCAAAGACCTGGCCTAGAAGGCGGCTTACACTTGTAGGATTTTAACAGGGCTTCAGTGCATGCTTCAGTGATTTCCAAGATAGAGATGCTTTGAATTGCCTTCAAAGTCGGGGTGAGAATTTGGTGCTTTTGAGGCGAAAAGCTTATGTGTTTGCCTGCTTGTTTTTCAACACCTGGTGTTGCTTTCAGTTAATGACCTGAATATTTTAAGAACCCTTTCTAGTGCATCTGTCAGAGGGGAAAAGGATCTGGTGGTCCTTGCTTCTGCCCTCTAGTATAGGTGATGTGCCTTAGTGTGTGCAACTGGCATCTCTCTGGTGCCTGACCCCTCCCCTTTCTCTAGTACCTCCTTTGATATTTATTCTTTCACCCAATTCCTGCATGAGCAGTTTATGTCATATCAGAGTCGTCTCCAATACTGATATGGATTTGCAAAAGCAAGACATCAAGCTTCAACATCTAAAGTGCCAGAGGAGCATGAAAAATGAACAGACCAATTTACAGACACACTGAGCACTCGGTCATCTCCTGGATGCTCAGCACCTAACCAGGGTTTCAGAAAACTCAGATTACTTACCATTTTTTCACCATTCATGCTAAGCCATTGGCAGTTGTAACATGCACCTCCAGATACTCAGCACTATAAGTGAAAGGGAGATTTCTTTTGCCCACCTGTGCAGAGGAATAGAACCATGTCCAGGCATGTAGTGGCAGTGGTTTTGCTGTCCTGAGAGGTACCAGGAGAAGGCAGGGCAGTGGTTTTCACTTCTCACTTCTTTCAGATTAAGAGAGTTTGCCCTTTCTACATCTTTGGCCAAGCTTCCGTGTCTGCTTGTGCCTCCCTGTGATTGCTTCTGTCCTGACAGTGTTTGGGAGAGCACTGAGAGCACTAATGAAAGGCTCTGTTCATCTTGTTCTGTAATTTCCAAGTTGGATGACAGCTGGCTGTTGAGCCAAGGACTTTTCTGCTGTGAGGAAAAGAAGAATCTTCTTGTTTCTAGCTTTCTGTAATACTTTCTTAGTGATTGGTTGTATCTGCTGTTCTGCCAAATAATTTTCCATATCTGTGTACTAAGGGAGAAGACTGTAGTTTTCTGTTAAATGTAGCTTAATTTTTCTGAGGCATTCAAGACATTCATCATTTTTCTGAGGCATTCATCTTGCAGGAGATTTTTATGTACTATGATAACATTTAGTGAGGTGATAAATCATATAGCTAATATAGACAGAAAAGATCTTGAAAGATACTGTATTTGTTTTTAGACACAGATTAAGTACTCCAGACTTGGGGTTCATGATTCAGGATGTTAATGATCTACAGCAATGAATAGCAACTCAGTACTAGGTTTCTCTGGAATTAGAGGTTGCTTAGGTCTGAAATGAGCGACTTATCTTGCAATCTGACTGAGGGGAGGTACACAGTGAAAATGAGGGTTAAAATTGAAATCCAGTGTAAACCAGTATGTTGAATCCTTTGCAGTGGATGGAAAATTTTCTTAGGGAGTAACGCACAGCTGACAATCCTCAGCTGCCATGGCTAAATGCTTCAAGGAGGGAAAGGCAGCAAAATCCAGCCACAGCAAAGTGAAGTGGTGATCTGCTTTCTGCGTGGTGTGGGATGTGTTTCAGCACATAAGGTCTATATGCAGGACTGCACAAGGCTTGACCACTGGGAGCCCTGTGGTGTGAAGGAAACCTGCACTTTTTTTTCCAGAGGGGTCCTTGACTGTCCAAGCTGTGTGTATGCTCCAGAGCTGCCTTTGAGGGGCCGTTGCAGGGGCTCCCCTGACCTGGCACTGCACGCTTTCCGCTGGCACCACCAGCTCTCCAGCCCCAGACTCTGCTGTGGGAGCTGGACACCCAACCCAAGGCTTCTGGAAGCTTTCACCACACCTCTGCTTAGGACCGCTTGGAAGAGGTGCTCAGGAGCTCTCTGCTAATGTGGGCTTCTCCTTACACTGTACCTAAGCAGTTTCTGATACTCTCTGCTAGGATTTGAGAGCTGCCTGGCTCCAAAGAAGTGGCATAGCCATTACCGACAGAAAGCAAGCAGCCCAGCATTCGTCCTTGCAGTCTGGATACGTGCTTGCTCATGCCTTTGCAGCCACAGTCTGGAATGATACATAGTGACCAGGCCAGTTGTGTGATTTCCTGGTGATGCTCAGGGAGAAGCCTGACTACTCCACGTCGTTGCCTTCTGCCCAAACCCTGGTTCTGATTTCTCTCTGCTCTTCATTTTTGGTCCCCTGCTTCAGAGCATCTCTGCAGCAGGTGCATGACAGCGTGTGACAGACTGTAAGGAACTACTTGTTTAGCTGGAGAGAGTAGGATACTAAAGGCACCTCCTGATGTAGTTTCTGTCAGCTGTAAGTTCTGCTTGCCTGTACCTGAGCTGGGCAGGTGTATCGGGCCCAGCTCTGGCTCTGATCCACAGAAGTGAGGCCAGTGCCTGCCAGGGCTTCTGGCAGTGGATGAGGTTGGGAGCCTGGACAGAGTCCTAGTGAAGCAAGCCATTTGGTTTGTATGCTTTTTGTATTGACAGATTTTTCAGCTGCCTGGAGTGAGTGCTGGATTGCAGCTGTCCGGCAAAACCCATCAATAGATGTGAGATCTGGCGGGGATGTCCCTCTTCCTGTAGTGAGAGTTTGGCCAAGTTTCTTTGCAGATGAATCCTGGGACTAAGTAAAACTTTGGTATTCATTTAACCAGAGCATTTTCATCCCTGGAAAATGGGTTGGATACCTACTTTGCATTTCCTCACTGATGTGAGTCAGAACTGAGCTGAGGAGGATGGACCCTGATGGTCGCTTCTCCCATCAGCATCCACTATTGGTACTATGTCCTCCCACTGCTTTGCTGTGATGGATAGGCTTTCAGCATACCTGGGCCTCCCCTGCTGCTGTCTTCACCAGGGGAGGGAAAGGCCTCGGGTGTGAGGCTGTTTATCTCAGCGTGTGTCGTGCTTCACGTTCCTCCTCCTCCCTGCCATTGCATAACCCCCGTAGAGACCTTGCCAAGCACTCCTCAGATGTGGATCCCCCTCACCATGGCACCCCCTTGCCCTGTGTCCCCACCACAGATTGCTGTCAGCTTTCAGGTGCTTCCTCAGAGCCCTCAAGCTTTGCTGCAAGTCTCTAGCCGTGGCCTCTGGCATGGTGGCTGTATCCGATCCCTCTTGCGTTGCCACGCTGGTATCTCTGCAGACTGGTGAACACCCATGCAGAGAGGCTGTTGGTGAGCCTGGCCTCTCTGTTTCCTGCCTGCCATGTTTGTTGATGCTTTAATTATGAATTGCTATAATGTTAGCTTTTGAAGCACATCATAAAGAGCTTGATTTAAAGATAATTGTTACCAAAATGATTCGGGGGTAAGTATAAAAGTCTTTGTCCTCTGTCAAAAAGGAATGAAGGACAGCATTGCAGCTTTGGGGGTTCATGGAATGTTACCCGAGGGAAGCCAGCTTTTAAGTATTTCATTTATTTTTTTAGCACATTTGTGTATGGCAAAAGATGTATTACCTGGAAAAAGTATCTTACCTGGAATGATTCATAAACCACAAAATGCCATTGTACTGCCTGTGGAAAGTTTGTCTCCTAATCTGTTTGTCTTTTACCTGTAATTCTGTATAAAATACAACCCTTGTTTTAAGGAAAAATTATTAACACCCCCTGCCATGTTTTCACTTAGCTAATGTTAGAGTCCACATGTAACATTTGGATTTGCTAAGCAAGAAATTCCTGTAACTGCCTCTGAGACCCCTGTTTAGAAAGTTGTCCATGCAGGTAACTAGAAGGCTACAACTTTCCTTTTCTCCAAGAAAAGATTATGATTATGGGAGATTGGGCGGAAAAAAAAAGTGCTTTTTAAGGAGTGAAAAATGTTGCAATTCGAGTAGTTGCATCCACCTTGGATTGAAGGTAGGAACAGGTATGTTCCCCAATCCAAGTGTCAGTTTTCACCTCTGAAGGCCACCTCTTTAGGAGCCAGCATCACCATGTCATCCTGTGCTAGCACCCTCCCTGTCGGGAACAGGTCCTGGCAGGGCTGGGGGCTCTGTGTCTCCCCTTGCATCTGCCTATTAAGAGTGTCCTCTGCTTCCTAGCACATCAGGCAATGGTAAAACCAGAGCATGTCAGTCTCTTTTCATCCTGTCTGGCCTTTTCCTGCTGACAGAGATGTAGTGCCAGATGCAGTCAGAGTCTCTTTTTTCAGTTGTTTAGTTTTAGGGGCTGTTGCAAATGGGGGAATTAGTTGAAAATAGTTTACTGTCTTGCAAATAAGCTGAAGTAAAAGATACCAGGTTAGCAGTCCCTAAGCCTGAGGCAAGGGAACTCTCTGCAGTCTCTGCAAGACATTGATGGCAAATAATTGCTTATTCTACCAGGACAGGGTGGGCTACAGGGTGGGCTGTTCCTGTAGCGTTGCACGGTGTTTCTCCCTCAAGCTGTGCTGAACTTCTGTGGGTGGGTGATGCCAACAATCTGTGCTTCAGTATGGTTCACTTCCAGCTTTTATCTGATCTTCTGCTCTGTTCGTCTGCTTGCCTTTACTGACATCAGCAGCAGTTTTTCACACCTGGCCGGAACACAAGAAGGAATAACTTGGGAAAGAGCCGGGTGGATTTTGTTACAGCCTGGACATCCTCAATAACATTGTCTGGTCTCTGGTGATTTCCCAATGCTCACTATTTCGTTAGTGATGGAGTGGAGGGAAGACAACTAGACTTTGAGACATGGTCTGAGTTAGTTCTTCTGGCATGCAGGTGCCAGTCTTGGTTTTATGCGTAAGCTGAACATACTGGATAGCCAAAAAGGAATAAATGACCAATCCAGAGTGTTGGCTTTTGGGCCAGTGTCCATGACGAAGCTTTGGGTGGCCTTGGAGGGCAATTGATCTTGCCTGTTCTCTTTCCACTGAACACAGAGGTGAGTCACTGGGAAGTGGGTTCATGAAGTGGATGTTGTTGGATAAAATGTGTCTTGAGATCTTAAGGACTTATGAAGTAGGTGACTTTTTATGGAAGGGGGAAAGGATGAGAAGGCAAAGGTGAGGAAATTGCAGTTGAGCAGCTCTGGGGCTAGGTCTTGGTGCTGTTGTCTCAGAGCTAGCATTCATCCATGGATCATAGAATCATAGAATGGTAGGGGTTGGAAGGGACCTTTAGAGATCATCTAGTCCAACTCCCCTGCAGAAGCAGGTTCACCTAGATCAGGTCGCATGGGAACATGTCCAGGAGGGTCTTGAAGCCCTCCAAGGAAGGAGACTCCACATCCCCTCTGGGCAGCCTGTGCCAGGGCTCCCTCACCCTCATGGTGAAATAGTTTTTTCTTATGTTTAAGAGGAACTTTTTGTGTTCCAGCTTCATCCCATTACCCCTTGTCCTGTTGCTTGATACTATAGAAAAAAGGGATGTCCCAACCTCCTGACACCCCATGCAAGCAACACATGTGGTCACAGTGGCTCCAGCTGGACAGCGAGGCTGGGTGTCTTGCTTTGTTGTCCAGCAAGCGAGTAGGCAGCTGGTAGGCAGCTCCTGTGTGCTTCCGTGCTCTGCTCAGAGCTGGGGCTGGGACAGGGACTGTCCTCACCATGATGCTTGTGTCTTGAGCAAGCAAGGGGAGCATCCTCCACCAGAGTGTCTGTGTGCTGCCAGCGTCATCCAGTCATTCAAACGTGGATTTATGCCATTTCGAAGCTCTGCAATAAAGCAAATGCCATCCTGGGATGGATTAGTAGGACTGTGAGCAGTAGGTGGAGAAAGGTTCTCCTTGTCTTCTACTCTGTTCTTGTGAGACCGTATCTGGAATATTGTGTCCAGTTCTGGGCCCCTCAATTCCAGAAGGACAGGGAGACCTTTTTAAGACTACTCCCTGCAATGGTGTCATCACACTAGGAAAGAGTAATTTGGAACAAATGCAGGCTGGAAACTAGAAATTCCTAGCCACAAGATGGGTGTTCTGGAAGAGCTTCCCAGAAAGAATTGTAAGGGAAAAGTGAATTGGTTCCAGCTCACATTCAGTGATGTGCAGGAAGGCTCTGTGGAACTGGCCCCATATGATATGGAAGCCTGATGTTTGTACAGGTGCCCAGAGACTAGAGCACCAACATGTGGCAACCTGCATGGACCTGCAGCTGAAAGAGTCCTGGCCTCAAAAGCCAAGGGATCTCAACGACCATATAGATTTTCTGTCATGTTTCGTGCCTGAGCTTTGTGGCATTCCTCAGGCAGCAGGAGAGAGCAACTTCATCTTGGTTCTTGGGTGGGAATGTGTTTCCCTGTGTTTACTGAAGTACCATAGGGCAACAAAGATGAGCACAGCTTCAGGTAACCCCTATTGCTGTATAGATTGGTCTCTTCATATTCTGCTTGTGCTTAATCTCCAAGAAAAAACATTCCTTTTGCTTGCAATTCAGGGTCCCATGTGCTCACCCACGTGTTGAGTAACAGCTTGCAAATCATTATCTGATGGGCATCCAGCCATTAAACTTCCAGTGACCTGCCTGCTGATATTATTTTGTGCACTGCATTCTCCTGACATATCTCTGAGCACATTGTATTGTTTTTGGAATAAATATGAGGGTAAACAATAAAAACTGAAAACAATCGCCAAGGATGGAGGTGAAACAAACTTTGTGACTGGTGTGGGAAATTGGATCTTTGGTCTGGCTCTCTTTTCTCTCTGGAAAGGGGTGGGCATGTTTGAGCAGTGCCAAAACAAAGCACGCTTGACCTTTGCCATCCCTTGATGCCAGCTTGAAAGGTGTCGTGTGCAGAATCCGGATATTTTGGTTCCTTCCCCACAGAGTAAGTGCTGCAGGTGAGCATCGCAGGCTGTGAAGCTGCCACAGGTCCCTCCCGCTGTGCACACTGCATGGTCTCCTGTACTGTCACACTGTTTCCTGAACACAGACGTCTGGCTTTTCCTTCAGAGTTAGAACAGGAGTCCCAGCAACCGAGTTTACTACGAAGTCTGTGCTGTATTCACAGTTAGTATATTTAGGAGGTATAGAAAGCTTCTGCAGTGGGCCAGACCAAAGATTGATTTTATCTGCTGTCCCAGCTCCAGCACAACCAACAGCTCTTTAGTGGTTGCGTGGGGTTTGTGGTATTTAATGGGCACTGACAGGGCCTGTCTTCCCTGAATTAGTCTAATCTGCGTTTTAAATGAATTTAAAGTTTTTGATCTCCACAGTCAGGGGAAGTTAAGCAACAATGTAATGGTGTTAACAATCTGTAAAATGCTGAATAGGGAGCTCAGATGGCTCTGTGGGGCACCTTAGCTATAGGACTGCAGCTGGAGTCAGGGAGCAGAGTCTGAATGTTGCGGCTATTGTCACAGCTCTGCCAGCGGCCAACTGGGTAAAACCGGGAGAACCCTCCTGCACAACTATTTCATTTACTAAGAAACAACAAGTTGATCTTACTGTTTGTGCAGGGCACAGAACAGCGTGGTTCAGATCTTGGGTGAAGCCTCTTGATTGTTTCCCGTGTGTTTTTTCTGTCCTTGCAGAGCATCGTGGGCTGTCTTGGGTGTGGGAAGGTCTATGCTTCAAAGTGCAAAGCATTGAGTGAGCAGATGTGGCTACATCTGAGGGAATCGAGGGCTGATAGCAAATAACTGCAATATTTGAGAGTTGAAAGAAAAAGACAGATTGGTATCTCTCCCTGTTTGTGCTCTCCCGTGGCAGGTGAGGGTGGGCACGACATTATGATCTAGAACTGTAAGTTGCACAGTAGGCAGGAAATGAGCAGGAACAGATTTGTGAGTGCTTTTGTATTACTAGTGTTTTTCTGGTTTTCAGGAGCTGTTGCTTTTTTGGTTTGAGTGACAGGACCTTAGCAAAGAGGTTGCCTCTATGTCCCGGTGTCAGGGGATTCATTGAATGTCAGCTCCTGTATTGCCCCATTAGACAGCCTGACAAACATTGAAGTGCTGCTGAAATGCAAAGTTTGATATTAGAGAGTCCGGTTGGTTTTTTTTCTCCAGTTATAAACAGATCAGGTTTTAGCAAAGTTTCAGGCAGATCTGCTCCCTGAAGTCCTTGAAATGGGAATGGCTAAAACTCCGTGGATCCCTTGAAAGTGTTTCCAGTCCCAGTTTAAATTAACTCATTATGTTTCACCTTGCCAGCAATAACAGGAACGATGGGGAAAGGGGAGAAATCTCAGAGTTAAAAGAGATTTCAAAAACACCTTAGGAAGTGTTCCCAAACAACCACAGACCCTCCCTGGGGATCCTGTCCACATGTTAGAGCTCCAACTGCATATATCAGATAACTCAAAAAAGAAAACTTGGCTGCTGTAGCTCTCAGGTGGAAGGCAAGCAGGCAGCAATGGAGTGTCAGAAGGTCTCATCCAGCATAGGAAAAGTCACTGCTGTGTTGGTATGACCCAGTCACGAGTTAGGAAGTCTTTCAGGAAACTAATAGCAAAATGCATTAGGTGAGGATGGTAATATCTTCCCCATGCATCTTGCAAGGGCATTCTGCTTTACGTATTAATGCTTTCCCCAGGGCTGTTGAAAGAATATTCTGCTTTACTGATCATTCCTTATTTTCATGGCCTGTGACATGCTGTTGTAATGGGCTTTGGATAGAAAGAAGGTTTGTGGTGGTGTGTGATCCATGTTAGTGCAAGTTGGCAGTGCTCCATCACAGCCGCCTCAAGGAAGCTGTGCAGTGTGCCAGAGTTAGAAACACTGGTATGGGAAGGGGAAAGGGAAGATGCACTGCCTTGCACTAGGAGTGGAGGAGTTGCTTGGTGGCAATTTATGTAGAAACGGGAAGGATGGACATTTGAAGGAAGGGCCTGCACTTAGTATCATGGTTGACAGTATTGGGTTTATATCTGTCAAGGAGAACTGGACTAGGTTGTGATAAAGCAGCTGTGGCTGTCTCAACAGATGAGACAGCAACATCTACTTTGATGTAACTGTAGAGTGCTCTCAAAGAGGGAGAACTTTCCTCTGGAAAGCTTGGGAAGAAGCTTGAGTTAAAAACAGACTGGGAAGTCAGAAATATTTTGAATTACATATGTACTTGACTTCTAAAGTAGGATGGCCTTTAATGCTGTTGTTTTCTGTTTGGCACCTGTTATAGTGCTGCAGCTTGCCTTCCCTCCAGCACATGCCAAAGTGCCAGCTAGGATTAATTCCTCGCACCAGGGTATGTTCTTGCTCTGGTTTGGTTAAAAATATAGCAGGGAAGTTTTTGCAGTCCAGTCAAAGCATACCAATTGAGATGACTTTCAGTAGTTGGAGAGGGCCAAATCTTGCTCTCAGTCTTGACACTGAATTACAGTATTGACAGCAAGCCAAGGTATATATACTTTCTATCAAAGTACCTGAGACCTGGAGTGGGAGTGGTCCTCCCTTCTTTAACAGTGTGACATGGATTCCTTGTCCCAGGTCATCTCAAAGGGGTACGGAGCTCTGCGATGTTCACGGCTTGCGTGGTCACCCTAGAAACCAGCCTTGTTTTGCAGTATCTGACAACATCTTTATTGCTGTGGCTGCAAATTGTCTGAAGGGAGGGAACAGCCATTCATTGCCCTCTTTGTGCCCTCCAGCAGACAGCTGTCTGGCATAAATTACTTTCTCGTTAGACTTTTTTTTTCTCCCAAAAGGAGGTCAGCTGGTGAGGAGAGACTGTGCGGTGTTAGGATGGTGGTTGGCACCTCTTGCAGGGAGTGAGCGTTATCTAGGAAAGGCAACTTGGCCATGAGTGGCTGCAGCAGGATATATAGTCAGGACTCCAGGCATATTAAATCCTCCTTCTTCCCATAGAGATATTTTTGCAAGCTTCCCTACTGGAAACCCCAGCCCCTGTAGGACTTTGGGTCTTCCCCTTTCTCCCCAGCCTTTTCACAAGCTTCACATCTGATGAGGGCTCCTCGGGTGCTTGTTGCATCCCGGCTATGCCAGATGGCCTGAGTGGCTGCAGCAGCAGAGGTGGGGATGGAGGGCAGCCAGGATGAACTGCTGTGAACCTGCTCCCAGCTCTGAGTGAGCGAAGGACCTGCATCCGACATTGGTGTGGGGCCTGCTCCAAAATCCACCACAGCCAGCAGGAAAGCTTCCCTGGGTTCAGTGAGCCCTGGCCAAGCCAAATTGCAAGAGGGAAATTCAAAGGCAGAGCATTGTATAAATTCAGTGCTTTCAGAGGGGAGAGAGAGGCATATTACAAAAATCATTTGCTTTTCTAGAGAAGCAGGGAGGTTTGAGTCCCATAAAATCAGATTTTGAGCATTTTTATTGGGGTTTGGAGGAGGTGAGGTGCTTTCTGGTATGATGCCGAGCGTGGTGGAAACTTGAGAAGATATTTCAGTCTATGAGTCTGAAGTGTAAGCCTTGTCCCCTGCCCTGCCTGCAGCTGCCCTGGGCTCGCCAGCCGTGCTGTGCCTTCTACGCTGGCACGAGGAGGTGTGGGGACAGGATGCTGCTGACAGGTGGTGACCAACAGGAGTCAGGATGATGTAGGGAAAAGAGTGAAGTTATTCGGGACCCACTGCCAGCCATCACCTGCCTGCCTGCAGACTTGTAAAGGCTAGGCAGCTGGCCTTGCTGCCAAGGCAAACCTATGCAGCCCTCCGGCCCCATCCAGGTTCGTGGGAACTCTTCAGACCTCGGCTCTCATCCTCATGATTTTGTCTGGTTTTGGTGTCCGTGCATGAAGTCTGTTGTGTTGAGCTGAGCCAAAAGTCAGGTTGGTGTCTTGGTGCCATCCTGCTCCCCAGACTGGTCCAGTAGTATTCAGCACAGGCATAGCAACCCCTGAAATCAGCCGTGCTGCTGGTGAGGCCCATGGGAAGCGAAGAGCATGGGAAGGAGTGTGCAGAGGGGAGGGTGAGAGGCTGCTGCTGGGGGAGCGAGGGAGCCTGAGGTGGCTGAAGAGGCTGGGCTGCCCCTGTGTTCCACCTCAGTCAGTGTTTGAGGGCTACACGTATCAACTCAGCAGCTAAAAAGGGTATTTGTTTAGTCTACTCTCAGATGACTAATAATTAGCAAATGATAACTGGAAATTGCAGTCTAGGAAAGAAGTGTTTGTTTCAATGGGTAGTAAGAACAAGAGAACAGGAAACAAGTCTTGAAATCGTGTTTCCAAGTCTGCTGTTCCCTGCTGTTGTGATATCTGGCGAGTTACCCTCTCTGTATCTCACCATGCTGCTCTGTAAAGTGAGAGTGATGCCTGTTTCGTCAGAGTGCTGCAGGGATTAGCCAATCCTTTGCAATACTTTTGGGAAATCTCAGTGGAAAGAAGCCTTAGAAGTGGAAGAAATAAGTATTTGTGAGCCAAGCACTTTGTACCTTCTTGGCCAATCCCGAATTCGTGTCCTGCCTGCAGTTGCTGTGAGCTGCGATGCACAGCAGTCATTTTGGATTTGGTTTTGTGAAAGAATTTGGAGGTGCAGTAATCCTGAGTAACACTGCAGCTTCAGAGGCTGCTCTGGCTCATGCTTACTCTCTCTAAAATAGCAGCCTCCAGGTGTGACCTTGTTTTGTGGCCCCAGGCCTCATTGCTTTACTGTCATCCAGATTATGGATATAGAGATGCTGTTCATTCTGGTCCCACTGTTACCTAGTGCTTTTCTGGTTTGTCTAGGTGGCTGACAATAAGCATGCATTTGATTTTACTGTTTGACCAGGCCATAAAACCCGCTTTCATTTTGGCTGATTAACAGACGTTGATGAGGCGTGTGTCTGATTTAGGGCTGTCTCATCCCGAGGAACAGAGTTCGCGTCCATAATGAATCTCTCCTTTTACAGTGTTCATGGATTCAGCCTACAGACAAGTCAAAGGGGTTGCCACGGATAGTACGTGGGGCAGTTGCAGGGGACTGTGGTTGTTTCAAGGGCCTTGCTGTGTTTTCGTTGCTGTGTTTGTTTCAACAGCCTTGTTAGGTTTTTGTTGTTGTTGATGTTTGTGCCCTGGTAAGGCCGTTGCTGCTCTGAGGATGATATTCCTGGTTTTGCGGTGTTTGCTTTTCTCCTCCAAAATCTGTTAATGAAGGAATCTAAAGAGAAGGTGTGAGAGCCTCCATATGTATTGAAAATGTAGTCTTGTGTCACTAGAGAAAAGCTTTCCTGCAGATTTTGTCCCCAGTTCACTTTGATAATTATTTAACAGTCCTCTCAGTGAGTAGTTCTGCATTTGTCTTGGATTATAGCAGCACGGCTCCAATTCACAGCCTCCTTGCTGAGGCATCCATATTGTGTTTGCCATAAAGCATATCTTCGTGTAGTGTGGTTGCTGGTGCCAGGAGACTCAGAGATGCCAATTTTAATCAAAGCCTTTCATTGCAAATACAATTTTTAGTTTATTTGGGATGACGAGAGTGTGTCACCACATGAACCTTCCAAAGGAGACCCTGGGCAGAGGGGAAGGGGCGAGGGAGCTGATTCCTCCAGCTGCCCTGCACGCCCTGCGTGGCCCTGGGCACACGGGCTGGCACCCGCTGCCTGTGCGAGTCAGCGGGTCGGGTGAAGCTGGGCAAAGGCTCTTCAGCTGTGTGCAGGAAGGGCTGCTCCTCCTCCTTCACCTCCTGCACTGCGCAGAGCCCAGTTCCGGTGCTGCACGCCTGCTGCTGTGTTCCTCTTCAGCCTGCCCATTTTTGGTGGATTTTTTAACTTTCTCAATCTGCCATAGTGTGCAGCAGCAGCTGTGCAGCCGGTGTGGAGGCAGCCACTGGACGGGAGGAAGGTGGATGGGATGCTCCCCTTCCCCAGGCCATAAGCTGAGAGAACTTAGGGGAGAGAATGAGCATCCTGGAGCTGGGAGAAAGAGGAAAGAAAGTAGCAGGAGACAGGAAGGAAAAAGAGGTTTTAAAAATTGTTTGTTTTCTGTGCTGCCTGGGTTGCAGGAAGGGCAGGGGTTGCAGTGCACAGAGGGCAGCGGGGTCAGGGTGTGCAGGAGACCTGACTGCTTCCTCACTGGCATTACACAGACTGCCCTAAATTGAGCAGAACCCTGCCGGTGCTGAAAGCTGTCTGCAGAAATGCAGGAGCAGACTGCGATGCCAGCCCATGCAGAGTAATGGGATTAGTTTGTTAGACTGCTTCTCAGTGACTGTTTTCAACTCTCTTACCCTGTAGTAATTTTTTCCTTCTGACTTATGTAAAATGGTAACCAGGGGAAGGAAACTGGTTGCACTGTGAATGTCTCATGTATCCAAGTTTTGTGCCTTCATCTGTAAAGGAAAGAGGTGTCTCTCTTTGACCTAGGAGAGATGTGACAGAATTAGAAATGGCTCAGAGCTTGCAGGAGGAAGCAGAAGATGCTAACGCGTGCACTAATTTAACTCGGGCCTGAATTGTGTGCTGGCACCTCAGTCTGCTTGCAGAAAGGAAGAGCTGCCTCACTGCTCACGATTCGCTGCCTCTTCCTCCTGTTTGCATCCACTCTGCTCCCCTGTGAGCCAGAAGGCTGATTGGACACATAATGTTCCTTACCTTGTTGGCTTTTTAAACCTCTAAAAGTTCTGGTCATCTTTCTGAGACACGGCAGGAGGCTCTGCCAAGCAATGCCGCGTCATCTTCTTGTTTACTTTTAAACATCCCTGCATCTCACCTGTGTGACAGTGAACTCCCTTGCTTCCCCATTGTGCTTTAGGAAATCTACTTTAGCCCCAGAGATGCCATAGCAACACTGTATACAAAATGTTGTAGATCGTTTTTTCCTTTCCTTCACCAACAATGTCTGTCCAAGTTGGGACCTGTTTGGTTACTGCCTCATTCTCATCTTTGATAACACAGCTGTACTTAGTGTATTTTGTCTTCTGCTTTCTTTGGCGGGACAAGGGGGTTGTCAGGTTCAAGGAAGAACCTCGGATCTGCAGGTAACCGTGTGATTACAAAACTTAGTGCTATGAAAGTCATTTGAGCTACTAAGGAGGCCACAGCAGTGCTCCTACTGTACGTGTCAGTATGTATGTTGTAGGTGTTCAGAAGTACTCTGCTGGAGTTGATTCAAGTCTCACCATGGACTCTGGCTAAAGCAGAGGTGGTCCAGGAGCTCACCTACCTGTAGGCATCCTTGTGTTGCACACCCAGTCTCACTGGCTGCCTCTGCAAGTGTTACTTCTGGCGTAGCCTGGCAGATGAGCAGAGCCTGGCTTTCAGCCACCTGCAGTTCAGCGAGATGAATCTGCTCCGAGCTCCCAAGAAACTCTCTTGCCTTTCAGTAATGCTTTTCCTTTGATGCCATCCGGGCACTCTGGAGGATCCTGCCATAAAGTGGGTTGTTAGCATGCACAGGAGTGCCTTGCCTGGCTGTAAGCAATCCCATTTTCCAAGACTGCTTCAACCACAGTATTCTTCACTGTTTTGTGCCCTTTTCCTAGAGATCCCAGGGCTCAGCAGCGCTGGAATATGAAACTTGACAGTGTTTAGCATTGTGTTATGCCCTCTGTCTTTTACAGACACCCAGAGTTTCTGTTCCCAGCGAGACTTTCAGTCACTGCACACACACGTCCCCTTAAGTACTCCCCACACAAACCACAGCCTTCTGGCAAGGCTGCCTTGTTCCCCGAGAGGGGATAGTCACTGGTGACAAGTGTGAGGCGTGCAGGGAGTCAGGCTCCTAATCCCCTTGTGCTCCATGCCTTGGTTGTGAGGGGCAGCCCAGCAGAAGTACAGGCAGTGCGTGGGCATTGCTGGAAACGTGCTGTCCCACACTGGGGTGTACATTGTTTCTTAGCGGTTGCACCTGTGTAATGGGGATGTTTCTGCAGGAGAGGGTGAGAGGGCCTTTGTAAGACTGTTTACAGATTATTCACTGTGGAGATTTGTAACGGCTAGGCAAAGGTTATGCCACCAAGGGGTATGTGGTATTTAGCTGTGATTGCCATGGAAATCCATTGCCCTTCTAGCTAAATCTCCCTGAAGCGTTTTGGAAGTGCCTGGCATTTGTTCCCCAAGCATGAGACAGAGGCATATAGGTCAGAAGAGGAAATTAGCCCGTGCAGTCACCTCTTTGGTGCCTCTGTCATTCTGGGGCTGAGGAAAGCCTCTGTCTCACATGCTGAATCACCAGGATCTACTCAAAGCCTTGCTTGTTTGATGCAGCTGCTTACGGTGTGTTACCTTTGCCTGCTGGCACCTCAAGGCAAGAAGGTGGCCAAGAAGGCCAATGGTATCCTGGCTTGTTACTCACACTGGAGTGGCCATCAGGACCAGGGCAATGATTGTCCCGCTGTACTGGGCACTGGTGAGACTGCACCTTGACTACTGTGTTCAGCACTGGGCCCCTTGCTGCAAGAAAGACACTGAGGGGCTGGAGTGTGTCCAGAGACGGGCACTGGAGCTGGGGAAGGGGCTGGAGCACAAGTATGATGAGAGCGGCTGAGGCAATGGTCTGCTCAGCACGCTTCTTAAAGAGTCCCTGGTGTTTGCTTAATGAAAAGTGGTGTATAATGGGAGAT